>NC_056525.1:12375210-12382238 GCF_019175285.1 Sceloporus undulatus | reverse complement strand
AATAATAATAATAATAATAATAATAATAATAATAATAATAATAATAATAATAGATGTTCCTTCCTCCTCTGGCCTCCTTCACTCCTCCTGCCTCTGCTCTGTGTATGATGTTTTCTGCATACAGGCTGAATTAATAGGGTGACAGAATGTAGCCTTGCCTGACCCCTTTGCCAATTGGGAACCACTCTGTTTCTCCATATTCTGTTCTGACAACAGTTTCTTGTCCTGAGTACAGATTATGCATCATGACAATCAAATGCAGTGGCACTCTCACTTCACTTAGAGCAAGCCATAGCTTTTCATGATCTATGCAGTCAAAGGCTTTGCTATAATCCATAAAGCGCATGCAGACCTTCTTCTGGAATCCCCTAGTGGCCTCCATTATTGACCATTGGTTATCCTTTAGAAACAAGTGCAAGAATGTCTATGGGAATGGCAATGATATTGTCCATTTCTTAGAATAGAGGCCAGACGCCTTTGAGGGCATTATAGCAAAACAAAGCAAGTACATTTCTATACCGCTTCTCGGTGCACTTAAGCACTCCCTGAACACTTTACAAAGTGTAAGCTAATTGCCCCCAACAAGCTGGGTACTCATTTTAGCAACCTTGGAAGGATGCCAGGCTGAGTCAACCCTGAGCCCCTGGCTGATATTGAACTCACAACCTTGTGGTTTGTGAGGGAGTGTCTGCAGTACAGGGATTTAACCACTGTGCCATCAGGAATCCTGGTTCATGCTGGCATAGATCCTGGTTATTCTGTTCGTACTATTTAAAAACTTGTGTAAGGAGGTATCAAATACCGCCCCATCCTATGCAAGCTATTTCCTTATTCCCACTGTAAAACAGCAGATGGGCACAGCTTTGTCCCCCAACCCATGACTGGAAGGTGACCAAAATGTTCCAAGAACAGCCTCTTGAGCAGCTGGGAAGTTATGAGACTCATAACAAAAATATGCTGGCACAGCTACACAGTTTATGCTGAGCAGTGTTAAATAGGATTGTGTCCAAACATGATGCAACATTTCCCAAAGAATTAATAGTTGGTGTGAAGTGGCTCCTCAAAATTAACCTGGCACAAAGTATGCTGGAAATTCACCAGGTTTTGGAAAGCTATCTTTGGCCAAAACTGGTTCAGCACTTTGGATAGCTCTGTACAGCTTAAACTACAGTCGGCCCTTCTTATACATGGATTTTTATACACGGATTCAAGCATACACGGTTTGAAAATGTTCCAAAAAAGTATAAATTTACCTTGATTTTCCATTTTTTATTAGGGATACTATTTTGCTATGTCATTAACAAAAAAACAAAAAAAATTATATTTAATGGGACTTGAGCATACACGGATTTTGTTATACACATGGGATCTTGGAACCAAACCCCAGCGTATAACAAGGGTCCACTGTATAAACCAGAACAGATTTGTTGCTCCCACTGCCATCAAAGTCCCCAGTTCTCAGTGGTTACTCTTAGTTCCACAGGTCCAAGCTCTGGAACTACTTCAGACACAAGAGACTGCATTAATACAGTTTGTTTAATGAAAGAGAAGCCAGCAGATTGATTTAGATAGAAAGGTATCTGCAAGACCTTGCTGGTTTGTATTATTAGTAGCCCAGCAGACAGCTAAGGACTCTGTTTGTGTGTTGCTGCTGATAAACAGCTAGGAAGACAGTTATAAAGCAGAGGGATATTTATTTCTCTTCCTCAGATCTGCCACCGCTGGGGAATTTTATCTCAGGCCATTCTCAGGAATAAAGCATTTAGCCTTTTGTAACGAGAGCTTCATAGAAGTACAGCAAGAGTGGATTCAATTATGTTTGGAGGAGTTTGGAGGGGGAAGGGTGTCGAGTTCCTATAGAGTAAAGAGGACACAAAAGAAAAGGAGGTTGTTGTAGTGGTGAATGCACAGAAAAGGTTCACTTAAATGCACATGAAGAGCCCTAAATCACCACAAAAGAGGAAAACACCATGCGGGTAAAGATGTCACTGCTCTGACTGGCAGGGAGGGCAGATGGGAGAACATACAAACAGCATCACAGCACCGTGCCTTACCCATTCACATCTAGTCAGTTTTCAAGTAGAACTAGCAATAAAATAAAATACAACATACTTGCATCCTTATTCCCAGCAAAAAGGTTCCTATTCAGGGTTCCAGTCATCATTTTCATGAATCATACTGTAGAAACTTAGCATTGGAAGGGACCACAACAGACATCTAGTTCAACCCCCTGACATGCAGGCATGCACAACTAAAACACTCCTGAAAAATACTCATCCAACCTCTGTTTAACGGCCTCCGAAGATGGAAAGTCTACCACCCTCTGAGGCAGTTTATTCCATGGTCAAACAGCTCTTGCTGCAAAGAAGTTCTATGTGGCCATATTCTGGAAGACTTTATTCTTTTTTAAAAATGATTTTATTGAATTTTTAAAAGGTGTATAAAAGTACATATATACAATCAAACTATTCAAACATAACATAGACATAGCACATACATAAGGCAGAAAAGAAAAAGAGGGAAAGAGAAGAAAAAGAAAGGAAAAAAGGAGAGAGGAAAATAATAAGATACATAATAGAAAGAGGAGAAGAAAGAAAGAAAAGAATAAATCCAAACATCCCTCACACATTACTTCCCAATTGCATGCCTGGGTTTGAGATTTAATCATTCTTTTTGATTATCTAATAATAAAGTTAAACTAAACCAATTCATGCCTCCATTTTTATGCAATCTCTTCCCTTAAATTCATAGTTAGTACATAAGCATTGCTTTTACTACACAAATCATCACTAGAGTTCACCACATACTTTCATTCACTTTCTTCATCTTTAATCTAACTCCATTCCTAAAGTACTGATTTCCCCCCACTTTTTTTTGAAGGTATACTATAATCTTTTCCCATTCTTCTTTATACATGCTTGAGGGTTGTTTCTAATTCCACTTGTTAGTTTGTCTATTTCGAACAGATCCAACAGTTTAAGCGTCCAGGCCTCCACCACTGGTATCTCCTTGATTTTCCGGTTTTTCATGTAGATCATTCTTGCCGCTGATAACATATGGAACAATAATTTACCAAATTTATTCTCAATAGGTTCTTCAATCATATTTAACAGAAAAAAATTTGGGGGAGAATCTAAGATTATCTAACCTTGTAACTTTTTTTATTTCAAAATAGATTTGTTTCCAGACTTTTGTGGCTCTAGCACAGGTCCACCACATGTGGTATATCCAACCCCTTTCTTTACCACATTTCCAACATAAATTGCTACAATTTTTATACATTTTACTCATTTTATCAAGAGTCAAATACCACCTTTAAAAAAACCTTTACATTTTGACTACAGGTATGTTTCAATCTCCTTCTCCAAGTTTTTCCCCATTGGTCCATCTCAAGTGTAAAGTCAAAATTTTGGCACCACTTGGTCATGTTCTCTTTGACTACTCTGGAAGAGTTTATTCTTGATGTTTCACCTGCATCTGTGGCTGGCATCTTCAGAGAATGATGGCATGGAGGTGTGTGGGGTATATATACTGTGTGACCCTTGGTTGGAGGGAAGTGATTTACATATTAATCTGTGTTGGCCTGTTGCTGAATGGCCAAGCCTCAGGGTGAGAGGAATATGCCAGAAGGCTTTGCGTCTATTTAATTCATGATCCATTGTCTGCTGGGAAACCCTCTGACCCTGGATGATGTTAATTTGCATGTGCTGAGTCTTGATTTTGGTGTTTTTCAGGACTGGTAGCCAAACCTTGTTTACTTTAAAGGTTTCTTCTTTTCTGTTGAAAATGTCCAGGTGTTTGTGAATTTCAATGGCTTCGCTGTGCATTCTGACCTGATAGTTGTTGGCATATTCCTCCCACCCTGAGGCCTGGACATTTATCAACAGGCCAACACAGATTAACATGTAAATCATTTCCTGCCAACCAAGGGTCATATAGTATATATACCTGACACATCTCCATGCCACCACCCTCTGAAGATAGCAGCCACAGATGCAGGAGAAACATCAGGAATAAACTCTTCCACAACACAGCAACATAGCCCAAACCCCCACGAAAAAACTATGTTGTACACAAGCATTAGGAAAAAGTTTTGTTGGGAATATTGGGTCTTCCTTGAGAATTGTTAGAAACTCAGGAAGGAGAAGCAAGATTAACTTTAGTCTTGCTAGCAAAGTTCCCCACAGCAAAAGAGTGAGCAAGCAGGAAAAATAGTTTAACTAGCTCCACACCTTTCTCCCAGCCCCCAGTGTCCCCAATGAAAAACACACAGTCACTTGGTTAAAAGTGAAAAAGAAAGATAAGTTTACTTACAAAATCATGTGTATGAACAAGTACACAGGCACAGCTTTATGTTGCAGGAAAAATCAGGTAGAAAAACAGTCTCCAAGCATCTCAAAAGAAAGATACTCCCTCAGCATGCATCCATCTTCACAAAGGACATGCTGATGAGCTGGTCAGCAAGTTAGTAATGGCAACTTGATCTGTGTCTTCTTCACCCAGGACAAAGGAAATTAAGTGTCCTCATGGTAAACAGGAAAATGAGAGCAGGATGTGAGGAGGGGCTGCTAGTAAACAATAAAACTACAATTGACATGCATTCCTAGAAAAGGTCTTGGCCTAAAAGCATCATAGAGATATAGTACTAGAAAGGCTTAGCATGCGAAGTTGCTATATCCCAACAAGTTTTTTATGGTAAGACTTGTTCAGTGGTGAAACAGAAGACCTTGAAAGGTAGTGACCTCTCCTTCTTTGGAAGTTGGATGGCCCTCAGGAGCGCTTTAGGTGCGTGATGGGGGTTAAATTATAGATTGCCTTCCAACTTTCTGATTCTCTGATTCTACTGATATATGTTGGTGCCTGGTGTTATGCTTTTTAAATATATATATATATACTTTGTAATTTGAACTCAGTTTGCAGCCACAGAAGTAAGCTAAGGACAAAGGGGGTAAATGGGATGAGGAGAGAGAAAGTGAAACATTGAAAAATAGGTGAAAAGAATAGGACAACATAGAATTAATCAGAACTGTTCCTGCACAAGCAGGGAAGTTGGATGGCATGCTTTAGATGAAGGATGTGTTGATGTATGCATTTAAATAAATAAATTCCTTTGGGGACCACAAAGGAGAAAACCTTATTGGATTACATCCTAAAATGTTGATCTTACCTTTGTTTCACAGCATTCTTGGCACCTGCTTTCCCCCTCATTTCAAGACCTTTCTTGCTTTCCAGTGCAGGAAAAACTGAACATACTTTGGCAGCCAAGAGACAGAGGTTTTTGTCAAGAAAAGGCTATTTATTACCTGTGTAAAGTACATTAGGTATCAAGTGCCTCATCTTGATTAATGATGCTAATTATACTAATGTGTCAGAGTGACTATAAAAAAAGAAAAGCTATTTATTTATATGTTTGTTTGTATTTTCAATTTTGCAGGCAACACAGAGGGACACACTGCCCTGTCAGCTTCAATCCATCAGGTGCTGCTGGGTTCCTTGGGAGCCATCTTTTAATGTCATAAATAAATGCATTGCTTATATTCATCTCCCATTGCTTCCCCCCACCCCATCTTCTTATTTTATACAATATAAGCTTGAAATTCATTTCCCAGAGAGCTCCTGAGATCACAAAAACAACATAGGACTAGAAAGAAACTAATGGTAGATTAAGAAAGTGTGGTTTCTTTTTTGTGGGGGAGGGATCATTAGAACTGTTCTGGGCAATATGTAGCCCTGGGGTTCTATTCAACCCTCCACTCTACTTGGATAGTTCTTTTTCTGGCCTCCTCCTGACTGTGTCCTTAGGTGCTATGATAGCTGTTGTGATCTCATCCCACAAGAAGTAGTTTGTTCTGCCCTCAGTGAGGGCAGAACAAGGAAATAGACATGTAAGGGAATCAAGGAAGGACCTCGGAGAATGCGGGTCTGTGGGGTGTGGTGAGAAAGTCTGAAATAGCCATTTTTACTGTATGTGTCTTTCAGGAGTCCCAGTGAAGAACAAAGGCCCTACAACACTGTGACTTAGAGTGCATCTACACTGTAAAAATAATGCAGTTTACCAGTACTTTAAGTGCTGTAGCTCCAGCTTACAGAATCCTGGGATTTGTTATTTTGCAAGATCTTTAGCCTTCTCTGCCAATATGTGCAGGTGCCTCACAAAACTATGCATCCCAGGATTCTGTAGGATGGAGCCATGGCAGCTAAAGTGGTGTCAAGCTGCATTATTTCTACAGTGCGGCTGCACCTTCAGAGTCATATCCACAAAAGATATTGGCTGGCATCCTATTCAGTGGTTACAAGACTAATAATAATAACAATAATAATAATTTTTATTTGTATTTCCTGCTTCTCCCAAGGATTGAAGCAGGTTTACATCATTAAAAATACAGTACAATACAAATACGAACTATAAAATACTAACACTGAATTAAACATTCCTCTTAATTCCTTAAAATATACAAGCAACTATAATTCTATGAACGTCATTGAGAGTGGAGCATTAGTTATGGTTTTATATAGAATCAGGTGGATATGCCTGCCGGAAGAGATCTGTCTTAAGTGCCTTCTTAAAGGCATCTATGGTGGTAATAAGACAGATCTCTTCCAATAGACTATTCCACAACATGGGGGCAGCGGTTGTGAATCTGTGAATGTTAATCTCATATTATAATGTTCCAATAAATTCTTCCCAGATGTTCTGTGGATTATGTAGGGAGAGGCGTTCCTACAAGTAACTCAGGCCTGAGCCATGTAGGGCTTTAAAGGTAATAACCAACATCTTGTACTGTGCCCGGAGCTTATGATCTTATACAGTAACTGCTGGTGAATCACTTTTACATCCATACATGACTGAACATGACCCCTAAAACCTACCTTCAGGGCCTGGCAGTGCTCTAATGAAAGCATTTCTGAGGCACTGGAGAACTGAGGGAGCTGGGAGCTAATGTCTGCAGCATACCCCTGGTTGCAGGGTACCTTGGGACAAGCAGTTGTGGCAGGACCACAAGGGGACCCTCCAGCTGCCTGTTCTT
>NC_056525.1:12359125-12375200 GCF_019175285.1 Sceloporus undulatus | reverse complement strand
GCTGATCCCCCAGATCTAAAGACTGGAGGAATGCTGTGGATGTTGTGCCCCAGCAGCCCTGATTCCCAGCACATCAGAAACATTTTGGTTGGGGCACAGTCTGATTCTCCACACATAATTTTCTCATCCTTCCCTGAGCTTCTGTTCAATGCCATTCTATCTTAAGTATGGTGATTTTGAGCTGGTTTTAGCTGGCCTGACAGATGGAGATATTGATATGTCATGGCCGGTGCAGCTGCCTTTTCTCTTCCTGAAGGGTTGGGCTAGATCTGTAGCTGATCCCCCAGATCTAAAGACTGGAGGAATGCTGTGGATGTTGTGCCCCAGCAGCCCTGATTCCCAGCACATCAGAAACATTTTGGTTGGGGCACAGTCTGATTCTCCACACATAATTTTCTCATCCTTCCCTGAGCTTCTGTTCAATGCCATTCTATCTTAAGTATGGTGATTTTGAGCTGGTTTTAGCTGGCCTGACAGATGGAGATATTGATATGTCATGGCCGGTGCAGCTGCCTTTTCTCTTCCTGAAGGGTTGGGCTAGATCTGTAAAATATCCACCTCTTCTTCAGTTCCATCCTTCACTTCCCAGCCATTGGTAATTCAAATCATGCATGCATGTGTGCTCACGTATGCAGGGAAAGGTGCCAAACTGAAATAACAGTAGCATAACAGGATTTTTAAAAACTGTTTTTAAAAAAGATCTATAACAAGGATGGAAATCCCCCTTTTGTCCTATCTTTGTGGCAGACTTTCTAAAATATGAAAACAGACCCATAAATATTCCTCTGAAGTGTGAGCTGATATGTCAAATCCTTAGAAGGGAAGTGGTCTGCTCTTCCTTGGAGCCACTAACTGATACTATTGTGAGTCTCAGCGTGTGAGACTAAGGACTTTATCACACAAGCCTCAGTCTTGCCATAATTGTATTTATTTATTTAAATAAATACTTATTTAAAGAGAACAGATGCATACTAGTTTGGAAGTTTTTATTATCATACCAATCTTCAATAGAGTAACATGGGCATTTGATACCATAGATGGTCCTCTTCCACCTTCCCCTTTAACCCAACTTTCTTGCCCTATGCCCTACTCAGCATGTCTTTAATTTCATTTTTTAAAAATTGTAATGCACTTCTGGAATATCCAAAATTTCATGAAAAGAAAAGAAAGAAAAAAGAGTGAAAACAGTGGGGGGAAAGAAAGAAAACAGGCTGCTTGGGAGTGATGAGAGGGAAAGGAAGATACTAACACCATTTAACTGCTCAAAATTAGGACTGTCATAGGCAAAAGTTATCACATTTATGGAGTGTGACAGTGTGACTGGCCATTTATTATTGGGGGTTTTCACCAGTGAAAAGAAGCCCTCTAACAACATTTCAGAGACACAGCAGCAACTTCGTGTGTGTGTGTGTGTGTGTGTGTGTGTGTGAGAGAGAGAGAGCGAGAGAGAGAGAGAGAGAGAGAGAGAGAGATCTTATGCAGTAGGTACTACCAAAGGCACTATTCTCTTGTTACATTGTGGTTTAAAACCACATGTGCTGAAGTCCTAAATTAATCTTACTTGTTGCACTCACACTAGTCATCTCCACCTTTAATGATGATCCCACCTCAAATAGCCCCCCAGAACTTTCATACCTCCTACAGTGACAAGTTCATACCTCTGACTGTGACACTTTCATACCTCTGACAGTGACAGTATAGCTACCTCCAAAATCTCCACTAGACCCACATTTATTATTATTAGCTATATGGAAGGCAATAATAACTGGACCTATGTATAGTAGTTTTGCCCTACCACATGGGTGGGAAGCATGCAGTCCCTCCAGACACTTGCTCAACTCTTACTCCTTTCCAGGACATAAGACCTACAGATGCTTAACTGAGTTCTTAAGAGCAAAAATCAGCATCCTTGGATTTATGCCTTGATTGTGTCTTGCATCTCTTGTGTTGAATGGTAACATCGTACAACTGAACACACACCCAAATATGTAACCAAGCACACAACTGAGTGTGCACATAAGCACAACTCTGCTTCCATGAATCTGAAATGAATAGTGACATTTTGCCTGGGACAAAAATGTCCCACCATTTCAGTGGGGGAACTTACAATAAGAAGATTCTGGCTTTATAGCTGCAGTTTCTTTTGTATTTAATATCAGGCTCTTCCAGATTGGTCTAAAGAAGCATGAGTTCTCATAATATACCTGCTTGGATCTCAAAGGACTGGTCAGTTGTTGTTCCCTTCAAATCTAATTGTTCCATACTTTTGGGGGAGCCGTTAGGGATTTCTTGGATCCACATGAAGGCTCTTCGAAAAAAATTTTTGTAAATGGTTTGCATGGTTTGCTGAAGTGTTCCTACAGCTTGAAGGGCAAATTTTCTCCTTTAAATAATTTTTCTTGTAGTTCTATGCTATAGTGCAAAAATTCCATTTCACTGGGGCACTGATGCACTATAACACTATAATACATTTTTTTAAAGGAGAAAAGGAGGAGACCCTTTTTTTTTTGTTCTGATGTCTCAGAATTAAAAAGAAATGCACTTAGGAATGGGAATAAAATGTTTTAACTGGTTCCAGGCACTACCAGAAAACAGTCTAGGTGTATATTTACACTATAGAAATAATGCAGCTTGACACCACTTTAACTGCCATGGCTCCATCCTACAGAATCCTGGGATTTGTAGTTTTCTGAGGCACCAGCACTCTAGCAGAGAAAGTTAAAGACCTTTTAAAAATACAAATATCAGGATTCTATAGGATAGAGCTACATTATTTAAAGTGGTGTCAAACTGTATTATATTTACAGTGTGGATGCCCTCTAGTACAACTTTAGGTAGTCAAACACACACATGTTACAACAAGAGATACAACAACCTCCTTATACATTGATTATCCTAAACCATCTGATCCTCACCTTGATTCTTACATCACTCCAACATTTCCCATTTTCTCACTCAATCACCATCCATATGTAGATTACCAACCTCCATATTTTCTTCCTGCCACTTAACATTCCTGCCCCACCCCTCACCATTCTTACCACTAGTATGGAAATCCATCCCCTGTTTGCAATTTATGTAACATCACTGAAACACATAAATCAGTGGCCCTAGACTCCCTTCTTCCTCATTGTGCCTCTCTGTGTTCTGTCATGGAGAAATTCTGGCCAATTTTAAACAGATTGGCAGCTGTTGCTCACCACCAGCACAGCTGCAACCAAGTTCAGCAAAGCCACATGGATTTAATAGCCATGGACAAGAAGACCTTTCATTCACACAGATTCATACTTTTGAGGAAATGAGAAGCCTTTTGTCTTTCTCAACTTTCAAAAAATAGCTTTATGGACACTGTCATTTTGTAAAATTATTGTGATAGTTGCTGCTGCTTTTCCTCCTCCTCCTTTCACCTGATATAAGGACACAAGGTGGCTGCTATTATGATAGCTGCCCAATGGCAATATAGGCGGGTTATAGACCGCCGCTTTGAGGTGGTCTGCCGCCGCCGCCGCTTGCTCTGTGTGGGAGCCACAGCAGCCACACCACGCGGCTCCTGCGCTTCTTGCGGCACCTCTATGACATCGTGAGGCATTCGCGACGTCATAGGCGCCACAACATGTTCGGACGCTATGCGTCCAATACGTAAAGATGGCGCCGGCCATGTGGAACGGCCGGTGCCATATTGTACGGACAGAGTCCATATTAGACCCAGGGGCGTCTAGAAGAGACGCCCCTTTTTTTAAAATGGAACATCCTGCAGATGTCCCAAGTGCCGGTGTGTAACCGGCCACAGTTCCCTGAGACTGGGATTTAGGATCACACCCAAATTTCTCCAAAGCATTCCCCTGTCTTAAGAATTGTCTTAAATCAGGTTTGGCAACTGCTGCAGATTGTGGAGGGGATGAATGCATTACACCCTACAGAATCATAGAATCATAGAGTTGGAAGAGACCGCAAGGGCCATCCAGTCCAACTCTCTGCTATGCAGGAAATCCAAATCAAAGCATCCCCAACAGATGGCCATCTAGCCTCTGCTTAAAGACCTCCAAGGAAGGGGACTCCACTACACTCCGAGGGAGTGTGTTCCACTGTCGAACAGCCCTTACTGTCAGGAAGTTCTTCCTAATGTTGAGGTGGAATCTCTTTTCCTGTAGCTTGCATCCATTGTTCCGAGTCCTGTTCTCTGGAGCAGCAGAAAACAAGCTTGCTCCCTCCTCAATATGACATCCCTTCAAATATTTAAACAGGGCTATCATATCACCTCTTAACCTTCTCTTCTCCAGGCTAAACATCCCCAGCTTCCTAAGTCGTTCCTCATAGGGCAACGTTTCCAGACCTTTCACCATTTTAGTCGCCCTCCTCTGGACTCGCTCCAGTTTCTCAATGTCCTTTTTGAATTGTGGTGCCCAGAACTGGACACAATATTCCAGGTGGGGCCTGACCAGAGCAGAATATAGTGGCACTGTTACTTCTCTTGATCTAGACACTATATTTTTATTGATGCAGCCTAAAATTGCATTGGCTTTTTTAGCTGCCGCATCGCACTGTTGACTGATGTTCAACTTGTGGTCTGCTTGGACTCCTAGATCCCCTTCACATGTAGTTTCGTTCAGCCAGGTGTCCCCCATCCTATATCTGTGCATTTTATTTTTCTGCCCTAAGTGCAGTACCTTACATTTCTCCATGTTGAATTTCATTTTGTTAGCTTTGGCCCAGCTTTCTAGTCTATTCAGATCATTTTGAATGTTGATCCCGTCCTCTGGAGTATTAGCTACTCCTCTTAATTTGGTGTCATCTGCAAATTCGATAAGTGTGCTCCCAATTCTGTCATCCAGATCATTGATAAAGATGTTGAATAACACTGGGCCCAGGACAGAGCCCTGTGGGACCCCACTGGTCACTTCCCTCCAGGAGGAAAAAGAGCCATTGTTGAGCACCCTTTGGGTTCGGCCGGTCAACCAATTACAAATTCATTTAACAGTTACTTTGTCTAGCCCACATTTTACAAGCTTGTTTGCAAGAATGTCATGGGAAACCTTGTCAAAGGCCTTACTGAAATCAAGATATACTATATCCACAGCATTCCCTTCATCTACCAAGTTGGTAATTTTATCAAAGAAAGAGATCAGATTTGTCTGGCATGACTTGTTTCTCTGAAACCCATGTTGACTTTTTGTGATTATGGCATTGCCTTCTAGATGTTCACAGACTGTCTGTTTAATGATCTGCTCCAGAATCTTTCCTGGTATTGATGTCAGACTAACTGGATGATAATTGTTGGGATCCTCTTTTTTCCTCTTTTTGAAGATGGGGACAACGTTTGCCCTCCTCCAGTCTGCTGGCATTTCTCCTGTTCTCCAGGAGTTCTCAAAGATCATTGCCAATGGCTCCGATATTACATTTGCCAGTTCTTTTAATACCCTTGGATGGAGTTCATCTGGTCCCGGAGACTTAAATTCATTTAGATTAACAAGGTGTTCCTCTACTATCTCTTTACTTATTCTGTGCTGAAATTCCCCTATTCTGTCCTCTGCTCCATTATCCTCAGGTTGAGCACCCTTTGCCTTTTTTGAGAAGACTGAGGCAAAGAAAGTGTTGAGTAATTCTGCCTTTTCTCTGTCTTCTGTTAGCATTTTGCCATCTTCTCCACGCAGTGACCCTATCGTTTCCTTCTTCTTCCTTTTGCTGCGGACATATCCAAAAAAGCCCTTTTTGTTGTTCTTAACCTCTCTAGCAAGCCTGAGTTCATTCTGCACTTTAGCTTTTCTGACTTTACCCCTACACATACCTGCTATTTCTTTGAATTCCTTTTTTGTGATTTCCCCCTTTTTCCATTTCTTATACATGTTCTGTTTCAAACTTAGCTCAGTTGAAAGTTCCTTAGTCATCCATCCTGGTTTCTTGAGACACCTCCCATTTTTCTTTCTCACTGGAACTGTTTGAAATTGTGCCTTCAGTATCTCTCTTTTGAGAAACTCCCATCCATCCTGAACTCCTTTCCCTTTTAGTATTTCTGACCACGGGATCACCCTCAATACTTCTCTAAGTTTACTGAAATCCGCTCTCCTAAAGTCTAGAATGTGTCTAGAAGGCTGTGCCCTTCCAATTATTTTTTTTTTGCCCCTAAACACCCCAATGCCCTATGGAGTTTTGTTGTTATTTGCCATCAAATTGACTTCAACATATGGCAACCCTATGAATGAGAGTACTCCAAAACACCTTATCACCAACAGGCCTGCTCAGGTCTTGCAGATTCAGGGCTTCTTTGACTGAGTCTATCCACCTGAAATGTGGTCTTCATCTTTTCCTGATGCCTTCTGCCTTGCCAAGCATTATGTCTTCTCAAAATGTGTCCAAAGTACAATAGTCTCACTTTAGACATTTTGGCGGGTTACAGATCGCCCTCAAGCAGCCGTTCTCCCGCCGCCGCCATTCACTGCGGAGGGAAGCCCCAGTGGCCAGACCGCGAGGCTTCCCGGCGCAGCAAAAAAAGGAGCACCGAAATGGCGCTCCTTTTCAAAACGCGGAAGTGGCACCGCGAGGGGCGAAGCGAGCCCTCGCGGCATCACTTCTGCCGCAACACGTCTAGACGCTATGTGTCCAAGACATCAAAATGGCGGCGCCCATCTGGATGGGCACCGCCATTTACGACGCACTCCGCACGTGTTGGGGCCAGGGCCGGTTAGAAAGGTGCGACTCTTCCTAGCCCTAACACGCCCCTTCCTAACCTTAGCACACACGGAGCACGTCGTAAGTGACGGTTTGTGAACCTCCTAAGACTTGTATGAAAAGTTTGGGCTTGATATGCTTTTGAACCCATTTATGTATGTTTTTACCAATCCACAGTACCAGTATACAGTTAGCCCTCCCCTTATGCAGGGAAACCATTCCGGAACCCCCCTGTACAAGGGGAAAACTGTGTATGCTCATGACCCATTGAAAACAATTGGGCATGTGCATGTGGTGTGGTGCAGCACAGTGCACATGCCATAGGTGCACATGTCATTCATTTAATTGTACCACAGCTTCAGCACAAGGTGAAAGCCCTAAGGGAAGCCTGTGTATAGCACAGGCTAACTATGGCGAGCTACAGACCGCCCCTTTGGGGCGGCCTGCACCTGCCCCTTTCCCCGACGGATCGGGGCCTGAGCTGCCACAGTGGCAGCCCCGGAGGCCCCGATCTGCCTCTTTTCCTGGCCTCAGGGAAGTGGCAAAAGGCCGCTTTCCCACGGCCTGGAAAGGGGTGTCCTTGGGGCTTCATGCCCCAAGGACACCCCAACAGTGGCGGGAAGAGAGAGAAAGGGGCCACTCGGCCCCTTTCTCTTTAGTATCGCTGGCGCGGCTGTGTAAAGGCCATGCCAGTGATACATGGCGCAAAAGGAGCTCCGTTTTGGATCTCCTTTCAGCACCGCTGAAAAGGCGCCACAAGCACCCTTCAGCGGTGCCAAGACGTAACAGCTGTGCCACGCCGTTTGGATGCCCCATGGCCGTTATGTCAAAATGGCAGCACCCATGTAGACAGGGCACCGCCATTTTTACGTACTCAATATGTACTAGGTTTAGGGAGCATCTAAAAAGGATGCTCCTGGGCAACCCTAGCACGTACTGAGTACGTGCTTAATGGCCCATCTGGACAGGGCCTATAGTTCTTTTCTAGCACCACATTTCAAATAAATTGATTTCCCCCCCTATCAGTTTTCTTCACTATTCAGTTTTCAGTCCCATACATAGAAAGTGGAAATTTGATGGCATGGACAAGCCTAATTTTATTATTCACTAATGTACAATACGTGTATATTGTTATAATTCAGGATTTTGTCTAGCTCCTTCATAGCTGCCTTAATCCTCTTCTGATTTCTTGACTACAGTCTCCATTCTGATTAAAGACTCAGTCAAAGTATGCAAGATCTTGAAATATTTCAAAGGCGCATTCTAGATGGGCCTTATGGGGCGCCGTCCTTACGCGTGAAGGGCGGCACTTCCTGACGCACCTTGCCCCTCGCACGTAATGAGGGCATCAAAATGGTGGCACCCTATACAGATGGGCGCCACCATTTTGACATGACAGAGGCCTAGCGTCCGCATGTCTCAGCGCCCTTGTGATGCCGCAAGGGCGTCATTGGTGCCTTGCGATGTCACAACAGCGCCACAAGCAGAACCTGCTTTTTGTGGGTTCTTTTTGCTGCGCAGAGGAGCCACGTGATTTGGGCAGTCTGTAAAGCGCCAAAGTTTCCATCTTCTGCTTTAAAGTTATGTACATCATCTTTGGCCATTATTTTTGTTTTCTTCATATTCAGCTATATACCTGCCATTGCATTTTCTTCTTTGATTTTCTTCAGTAAGTATTCCAAGTCTCTGTTATTTTCTTCTAGTAGTAGGGTGTCATCTGCATATTTTAAATTGGCTTAAAAAGGACTTGGAGGGGCAGCTTCCTCCTATTTTCACTCCTCAGTCTAATCATGCTTGGCTGACAGTTCGTTTCTGGGCACAATTCAAAGTGCTGGTTTTGCACTATAAAGCCCTATATGGCTTGGGTCCAGGCTATTTGAAGGACCTTATCTCCCTGTATGAGCCCTCCAGAGTATTGAGATTATCCAGAGAGGCAGTTATCTCTGTCCCACAACCCTATCAAGTGTGTTTGGTGGGAACAAGAGAGAGGGCCTTCTCAGTGGCTGCTCTCAAGCTTTGGAACCCCTGCCTATGGAAGCCAGGATAGCTCCATTCCTGCTTTCCTTCCAGCAGCACATAAAGACCTTCTTGTGCAAGCAGGCCTTTGCAAACTGACAAGGCCTGGGAATGTTTTCCTAGTGAAATTATTAAGGCTTGTATTTTTAACATATTCTATTTTAACCTTTAACTGTTTTTTTTACTTTTAAAATGTTTTTTTTTAATTTTATATTTATACATTTTAATGTTGTATTGTTTTTAAACTGTATTGTTTTAAATCTGCTGTTCACTGTCTTGAGTCCCTATATTAGGAGAAAGGCAGGATATAAGAAAATAAAATAGTAATAATAATAATAATAATAATAATAATATGTTATACATGACATGTTCACTGTGCAAGTTAAACACACAGGATGATATGATGCAGTCTTGCATGATACCCTTGCCAATTGGAAACCATCCCATTTCTCTATATTCTTTCCTGATGGTAGTCTCTGTCCTGAGTACAGGTTATGCATCAGGACAATCAAATGTTGTAATTTATAGTTTTCCATGCTCTGCACAATCAAGCACTTTGATACAATCTATAAAGCTCAGATTGATGTTCTTCTGGTGTGCTCTATTAGTCTACATATGTTTTTCAATATGATCCAGGATG
Organism: Sceloporus undulatus; assembly: GCF_019175285.1. Lineage (NCBI taxonomy): Eukaryota > Metazoa > Chordata > Lepidosauria > Squamata > Phrynosomatidae > Sceloporus > Sceloporus undulatus. Next base: position 12,365,878 of record NC_056525.1, on the reverse strand, counting down.
CCTCTTCCTTTCCTGAAATCAGTTTGGATAACTGGAATTTCTCACTCCATATGTGGTAAAAGTCTCTGTTGTAGAATTTTTTAAAAATCATATTAATTGAGTTTTATAACATTACACACACACACACACACAACAAAGCAGAATAAGGCCAAAATATGTTGTAGAATTTTGAGCCTCCCTTTACTTGCATGGGAAATTAATGCAATGGTCTTGTGGTGCAAGTCCTAGTCTCCCCTTTTGGGGGGATTAGAATGTAAATTCATCATTTCCAGTCTATGAGCCATTGTTTTGTTTTTCATATTTGATGGCAGCCTTTAGTTAGAACTAGAGTGGATTCTGTATCTGTAACTTGAAGCAGCTCTATTGCTATGCCTTCTGTCCCTGGTAATTTATTTCTCCCAGGTACCTGGAGTGCTGCTTCCACTTCACTTACTAAACTGGTAGATTTGTTGTGAAATGGTTCTTCCTCAAATGAATCTGTCACCCTTTCATCTCTTTTGTATATTTCTTCATTCTGTTGTTTCCATCATCTTTTTATTTCTACTTGGTCATGTAATGTCACAGACTTAAAAAAATTCTCACTCAAAATGCCTAAAATGTGTAAAAACATTAGTAATGTTAACTAGAAAGCATTTTCTGTTGTTAACTACCCTCTAGTCAATATCAACCCATGGCAAACCTGTGGATGAGACATCTGCAAGGCCCCCAGCCCTCCACTGTTTTGCTTAGTTCCTGTAAACTCATACCTGTGACCTCCTTAATAGGGTCTATCCATCTAGCATGTGGCCTTCCTCTCTTTCTACAGCCTGTCACAATTATTGTTTCTTCCAATGAGTAGTGTCTTCTCATGATATGTCCAAGGTACAACAGCCTCAGTTTTGTCATCATGGCTTCCATGGAGATTTCCAGTATGGTCTGCTCTAGGACCTTTATTTGTTTGTTTGTTTGTTTTGGTTGTTCACAGAATCCTCAGCACTCTTCTCCAGCGCCACATCTTGAATTCATTGATGTTCTTCCTATCTTCTTTCTTAACTGTCCAGCTCTCAAATCTATACATATTAATAGGGAATACAGTGGCTTGTATGAGTCTAACTTTTTACTTGTTTTTTTAAAAAAAAACTTGCAAAAATTTCACTTATCATGTTACTTTCATTCCATTCACATCATGAGGAATGCCCAGTAGACTCTCATTTCACTCAGTGGCTTCTCCAGTAAGGTATGGGGACTGCATCTAGTGACCCCATCAGAGTGATACTCACTGTTAATCTCTATCTCCCCAGCCACCTCCCTCTCCAGTCACAGCACTTCTGCCAGCTATTTGCTGTAGCTGTTGGTGGGCGTGGGGTGCTGCTGTTGCCTGGTGGCTCTTTCTGGTGGCAGCAGCTATGGACTCCTCCCTTTCCCCAAAAGGAAGCACAGGGCAGGACAATCAGAGGAAAGGGAAGGCAAAGTGACTAGCAGGGTACCAGGCAGTTGGTCCAGAAAGAGGTGATAGAGAAGCAGGCAGGCAGGGGAGGGTGGATGGTGAGCACTCTTCCCCACCTCCTGCTGCTGCCACTTCTCTTTCAACCACTCCCTCTCTTCCCTTTCTCTTTCCAGGATTGTGTATACTAACCATAGTGAGAGGGAGGACTCAGCACCTGGCACTGCCTGCCAGGGGGGCATTCAGCGCATCTGGCCAGGTGGAGCTCTGCAAGGATAGTGGTAGTGATGGCATCTCCTTCTCCCCTTCTTCTTTACCCCTCCCTTCCCTCTCTGCAAGGCCAGGGGAGATCCCTGGGGGCCTTGGTCTGGGCCCCCTCCCATTCCTATCTTTGCTCCAGTGGTTGGAGAAGGCAACCAAGACTGGATCTCACCCTCTGCCTACAGCTCCCACTCACCAGAGCTGTGGGGTGGGTATGTACCTACAGGTAACACCATGAATTACTGCACTGGGGTGATGGAACTATTTCCACCCATTATTTTCCCATCTTTATATACAGTGCCCTTGTTACAAATGTAGTGAGCTACTTATAACTTGCTGCTTCCAAGCTCACTCCTGTTTAATTCACTGTCTCAAAGTCACCAAAGCATACATGCATTAAAACAAATTCCACAGGTATAATTTCTGGGGCTCATATATATCTGTCCATTGCTTGGTACCAATATTCCTGGTGATAAAGTTTATATCACGGACTCTGACTGTATGCTGTGATTCCATAAGAATGGAGAACAAAACAGTATATTATGTTTCATGCAAATTCCAGCTTCCTGAAAATCTTTAGGTTCTTTTTGTTTCCCTTTAAAAAAAGAAGCAAGTTTCTAGCCCTTATGGCTGCAAAAATATGAGGAATGCCCAGTAGACTCTCAGAAGCCCAAAGAGTGGCTGGATACAGTCATCAGAGCTCTCTCCTCTGCTATACACATGCACCACAGCATGCTGAATTAAGCCAAACAATTGGCTTAATGAAGCCATAATTTTAAAGCCAAATAATTAAAATTGAACAATGTTCAAAATAAACAAAATCTGGCATGTAATCTATGCCAGTTGTAGAACCGGGGTTTTTCTGCTATAGAATATAGGCTGCATTCATGTGATGAGTTTTTGTGTGCTTGTTCTTCTAGAAGAGCATACACAGGGGGATGGTTATGGCAAAGAACTTGACTTACATGGCTCAGCTATCTCATGGCTCATTCCTTGTTTCTACTTTAAACAGAAGGTGAAGGGTGTGTGTGTGTGTGTGTGTGTGTGTGTGTGTGTGTGTGTGGTGGACAAGGAGAAGAAAAGAAGCAAAAACAATCTTGTGTTTTATTTGCCCTGTCACCTGCTGAAGTCTCTTTACAATGCAATTACATGGTCAGTAGCTATACAGCTCTATGGCTGATGATGTGCTGCAAACAAAAATAAAATAAAAGACTGACAAATTCTGCCATGAAGGATTTAGATATTAAACTGAGCTGACAAAGTTTGTAAAGCCCAGCATGAAAAGGACTGGAACACTGTGTATAATGCCAGAAGTGGAAAATCCATTAATTGAGCATATCGGACCCTTGCTGCACAGCATGAAAAGGCAGATGGCACTGAGTATTCTCCTGGGTCACCCACGGGTTGGAAAGGGGAACAAGGTCCAAGGAGCTAAAGCCAGACTGTTGATTGGGTCTGGTTTTAGGGAGCATCTTACTCTCTTATTTCAACAGCTTCAGTGGCTACCAGTCTGCTTCTGAGCCCAATGATTTGTAAAGCCTTGGGCTGTGATTATTAGATTTTAGTATTCAATGATATCATTGAATACCAAAGACAGGATTCTTTGTACCATCATATTATGACTTTCTGTATCTAGTTGTGGAAACCAGACAGTGAAAAAAAGCTGATTGGAAGAGAAACATTCCATTTGAAACATGATGTTGGAGAAGACATTTACAGAGAACACGGTCTGCCAAAAAAACAAAACAAAAATATAAATAAATGAGTACAAGAGTAAACAAAGCCTGAACTTTCTCTAGAAGCCAAGATTACTAAACTGAGATTGTCATACTTTGGACATATAATGAAAAGACATGATTCACCAGAAAAAAAAGAATAATGCTTGGTAAGGTAGAAGGCAATAGGAAAAGAGGAAGACTGTATTACATGTTGATAGACTCAATCAAGGAAGCTATGGCTCTGAGCAGAGCTGTTGACAACAAGATGAACTGGAGGTCTCTCATTCCATAGAGTTACCATAAGTTGAAGTTGATTTGATGGCAATTAACAACAATAACCTGATTGTCTGAAGGCCTGTTTTACCCATATGTAAGGTTAGCAGACTGGATGTGGGAGGGGGCTCCTGTGACTTAAATCCTGATCATGGCACAGGACACAGATACTGTACAACTCTGCCAAGCTGGACAAAAGTACCTGTCTTCTTTTACCTCTCAACTCTATATTTCAGCTGCAGTTGTCTCCTCCCAACACACCTACCACTAGAAGAATCTGTTGGGGATGGGTAAGGGGACAGCAGTGACGAGAAAAGAGCTGAGTGCTCCTCAGCACACAAACATGCTCTCCATCAGGGAGACAAGAGCCATGTTGGGAGGGCATGGTTGCAGTTGAAAGCTGGAGTCTGGAAAGTAAAAGAGGACAGGTATCTTCTCCTGCTCCACAATCTGTACAGGAGTAACATTACAGGAGGTCTGTTCCATATCTAGTCTTGCAACCCTACCCATATGAATCTGCCTGGGTTTTGAGATCTTCAAGAGAGCCTTTTGCTTCACCCTACTACCTTCACAGTACATCTGATTGTCTCATGGGAGAGAGTCTTCATGGTGTCCACTTCCAGGCTCCCCTTCCTCAAGAGGCAAGACTAATTCCCATCATGGCATCCTGCTTGTGTAGATGTAGATTTTCTTATTCCAACAAGTCTTTGGGAAAATGCAGCCTGTGCAAACCGGCCATTAAGGCCGGCCTAGTGGCAGAGTCAAGGCACGATGTCTACACAATGCATGCCCTGACTTCACCCCCATGGCAGCATGACACTGAGCACTGCACCACATGGCATGCAGTGTCACGGTGCTCCTCTGGAGCTGTGTTTAGATGACATAGCACCAAAGGAGTGCTGTAAAGCCATGGTGCTTTTTGCGGCTCCTTTTTGCACCGTGGAAAGGCCAGATCAGGGCCACGGTGTGTAGTTGTGTGGCCCCAATCTGGCTCTAAAAGGGGCAGGCTGCACAGCTGTATAATTGTATAAAGTAAAACACATTTAATAATTATGCTATATTGCTCTCATTTCTTGCTTTTTATATAGCCATGTTTTAAACTGCTTTTAATTATACTGATGGCTTCATTATATTTTAGTTTAGTCACAGGGTTGTGAATTTAATATCACCCAGGGGCTCTGGATCAACTCATCTTGCCATCCTTCTGTAGGTCACTAAAATGAGTACCCAGCTTGTTGGGAGCAATTAGCTTACACTTTGTAAAGAGCTTAGTATATCTGTAAGCAGTATGGAAATGTACTTGCTATTGCTATTGTACATTTTTACTGCTAACAATTTTCTCTGGTTCCTTTTAGCCCCCTTGAGCAGAATTCCCAAGTCTCGGGGTCTGGTCTATTTTCTCAATCCAGAGAATGAAGAGGAGGAACCTTTGGGCAAAATCCCTGTCTTCAAAAACATATGTGTGTCGTGGTGGTGAGCGGGCATCTTATTTGTTAGATCTGGTGGAGGAAATCTGTGCATGGCATATAATATACAATGGTGGAGATGCTTAATGTATCATGCTTAACAATGCTTAATGTGTCATCCCTAGGAGTTGTAACACCACCTGTGTCCATCCCCTGTGGCATCTTTGGGTATCAGGTTTTGGTGCTAAAATCTCAAGAACTGAGATAGTCCTGATGAGGGGTGAAAGGTGGAATCATGGTGGTGGTAATGATGGTGATTTTATTTTAAAATAATCAGGTAGTGGATAACTGTATAACTGCAGGGCTTTCTAAAAAAGCAGACCTTGGGAAAGTGACTTTCGACTGCCAGGATCTTCCAGCCAATAGGGCCAGAACTCTTTTAAAAACAAACAAACAAACAAAAAGGAGCAGTTGTGATTCCACCAATCCACACTTTGAGCCTAATTCACCCTCCCCTACCTGACAATGCAACAGATAGTAGGATGGAGCTCTATCCCGTGCTATTTACGCTTCCCTGTGTAATCCACACTCTCCATGTGATGTGCAAGTTTCTTGCACCTGTTTCCAGCAAGATTAAATTTAGCTCCTAATGCTTTTAGCCATCATTCTGTGATGAAGGAACCAGAGAACACTCTGGGCCTCCCCAACTCAGTCTGTCCTTCAAGCCCAAAGGGGGAAACCTTTATGAGACAGAGAACAGGCTGTTTCAACCTTCCCGTTCAGATCTTAACAGCTTTTGGCTGACGTCTTCCCCATGTCAGCCCTCTAAACAGGTGCCATATCAGCTGCAATGCCATGCACCTTGCAGTCAGGACACTCACAGCTTCTTGGCATCTCTCTTCCCCTCCTAACTCCTGCATGAAGATGAATGTGGCTGGCAGCCAGATAGGCAGTCAGCAGCTGAGCTCCCACACTTCTCCCAGCTTGCTCCAAATGCTCTCTCTGGACTGCTGGAGGGCGAGAGGTGGGCTTGCAGGCTCTAATGAGGCTTTCTATGTTTATCCTCTGAATGGCAGTTTTTACATTTGAGGAGGGACTTGGGTTAATGATCTAGTCTGGAATGGAGATGGTATCCGTTAATTGAATAGCAGAAAGAGTACTGAAAAGCATATATGTATAAGCAGAAAACAGAACGAAGACAAACTCCACATAGATGATCAACTATTTATTCTCTTTAAAAGCCCTCCATGTTTTGGCCTATATGTAAGAAGATTTATGTGGGAAATACGTCAAAGTTTATCCATCAAGCAATAGGGGATCAGCTCTCCAATTTCAAAAAATAGAAGGATAAGAGCCCTTCTAGTTTCTCATTTTGAAGAAATGCAGCATTCTGTATCAGATTTTCATTTCTTTGTAACAGAAAAAAAATATTAATAATAATGAATATGTTTGGCAGAAAAACGAGGTGGAATGGATTCTAAAACTGAAATCTCTGGTTCGATTTGGTCTGAATGAGGGTCTGGATTTACAATCCTTAATATAAAAGCATTACAGAATAATTTTAACATAATATCATAACTGGCAGAGCAATTGCTCTGATAGATTGCATCAGTTGTCCTTGTGACTGATTTCAGCACATATCATTGGTTCTGCCTCACAATGACTATCAGAA
>NC_056525.1:12357449-12359115 GCF_019175285.1 Sceloporus undulatus | reverse complement strand
AGATAGATAGATAGATAGATAGATAGATAGATAGATAGATAGATAGATAGATAGATAGATAGATATAAAATTCTTGCTAATTCATTTTGGTTAAGGCCTGTGGAGGGTGTTTTCTTAACTCCAGTGATTTTTGTTGAATGGAATTTATGTGTTGGATATGAAAAATACTGCAATTTGATATGTTGTTGTGGAATATGATTTATTTAGTGTTGTCCTATCATTTCTAATATGTATAATAGATTTTGTATTTTGTTTTGATTTTGCCCCTGAAGAAGGCCTGCTTTCATATAAGCCAAAACACACAGGGCTTTTAAAAAGAATAAACAGTTGACCATCTAGCAGCATGTGGAGCTTGTCTCCTCTCTATCTTCTGTTCATTTAATTGACGAAACCGCAAAAAGAAGAAGAAAGGATTTAAACAAAACACATATGCCTTTTTCAGGGCCAACCTTACCATTAGACATAGGCTGATATCCTTTTGGTCCTTTGGGTCACTGCCAACTGAACAGACCTATTCAGTCAGTTGTTGGATCATAGAGTAGCCAGAGTGAAAACTGGAGAGGGCTTCCATACTTTTGATGGTTGTGTAGAAGTGGAAATTTCAGCTGATGTTGCTTGTTACCTGGTTGCATAACAAGCAACACCTGATGAAATTCCCTATTCCTTTAAAGGTTTCCAGTTTTCACTCTGACAATCCTAGTCAGCACAAAGGTAAATGCCATTGAGTCAATGGGTCTACTCTTGTCAGGCGTAACAAGAGGATTTAGATACTCTGGAGGCAGCAGGGGGAGTTTGTAAGTTGTAAAGACAGAGTTGTCTATGGCTCACACATCTTGTTCTGATACCCAGAACTAGTCAGCTGCCTTTAGGTGTGGTGGGAGATGCAGATGCATTGCCACTACAAAAACAAATTTCAACTGGGGCTATATCTACACTACAGAAATAATCCATTTTGACACCACTTTAACTGCCAAGGCTCAATGCTATGGGATTCTTAGAATTGTAGTTTTGTGAGACAGTTAGCCTTCTCTATCAGAAGAGAGCTCTGGTGCCACAACAAACTACAGTCCCCAGCATTCAATAGCATTGAGCCATGGCAGTTGAAAGAGGTGTCAAAATGGATTATTTCTGCAGTGCGGATGCAGCCTAGGAGTCCCATTATCTCCTGTTTGAGGAATGAAGGAGGGCAACGCCCCCACAGCACCGGGAGGAGCGTGCCCTGTGCGCGAGGACTTTGCCTTGCCGCTTGCACGGCATTTTGGAAGGGGAGGAGGAGCCGGTGGGAGCGGCTTCCTCCAAAAGCTGGCCCGCCGGCCCTGAGAGAGACGCCAGCGCCAACGCCCCCACAGCACCGGGAGGAGTGCGCCTTGGTTTTTTTTCCTTTGTGCTCTTGGAAATAGAATGAACATCTCTTCTGGCATTGGTCTATTCGATTAGAAATAGGGGAGTTGAAGGAAGGAAGGAAGAGAGAGAGAATTTTGATATTAGTTATGAAGGGCCTGAGACTCCAGTATTTATAGTTCATTCTAGATGACTACACAGTTGTAACGTGAAATTTTAGTCACCTATGGCATCATTAGGAACCATAACATCAGGTTTCCTCTCTATTCTTTGTCTCATACTTGGTTGTACTTTGATGTTTGGCCCTATTGAGTCACAATTACAA
>NC_056525.1:12344944-12357049 GCF_019175285.1 Sceloporus undulatus | reverse complement strand
TTTCAAACTGGCTTCAGGACGGGTTACGGAGTTGAGACTGCCATGGTTGCCTTAGTCGATGACCTCCGTCTGGCCACCGACAGGGGAGGTATAACTCTGTTGGTGCTCTTGGACATCTCAGCAGCCTTCGATACCATCGACCATGGTATCCTTCTGGAACGCCTGAGAGAATTGGGTATCGGGGGCACTGTGCTCCAGTGGTTCTGGTCCTATCTCTCGGGAAGGTTCCAGATGGTGAGGCTGGGGGACAGCTGCTCTCGTAAAAGAGAGCTTACATCGGGTGTCCCTCAGGGCGCCATTCTGTCCCCCATGCTATTTAACATTTACATGAAGCCGCTGATGACACCCAGATCTATCTCTCCATGTCTCCGACTGATACAGTGACTAAGGACGGCATCTCTCCTCTGGACACCTGCCTGGGGGCAGTAATGGGCTGGATGAGGAAAAACAAACTCAGACTGAATCCAGAGAAAACAGAGGTACTCATGATAGGTTCCCCAAGTCCGGGCAGGGAAATTTGTCATCCTGTCCTGGACGGGGTCAAAATTCCCCTAAAGGACACAGTTCGTAGTTTGGGAGTACTCCTGGATCCATCTCTGCAGTTATCATCTCAAGCAGATGCGATGGCCAGGAGTGCTTGGTACCAGCTTCGGCTGATACGCCAACTACGTCCCTGTCTGGACTGAAAGGACCTTGAAAATGTAGTACATGCACTGGTAACCTCTCGTTTGGATTTCTGAAACGCGTTCTACATGGGGCTACCTTTGTATCAGGTTCGGAAACTTCAATTGATTCAAAATGCTGCAACCAGATTGATCACGGGGACAGCTAGATCTGACCACATAACACCTGTTTTAAAATCTCTTCACTGGCTGCCAATCCATTTCCGGTCCCAGTACAAAGTGTTGGTTATTATCTTTAAAGCCCTAAATGGCTTGGGCCCGGGTTACTTGAGGGAATGCCTCTCCCTGCATAATCCACCCCGCACTCTCAGAACAACAGGTACATTATTACTCAATCATCCTAAGGTGAGATTGGCGACTACCCATCAAAGGGCTTTTACAGCAGTAGCGCCTTCTCTTTGGAATGCTCTACCAGAAGAGATCTGCCTCAGTGGAATGGTGGAGACCTTTAAAAAGGCATTAAAAACCGACCTCTTCCTACAAGCTTATCCTCCCAATTCCTTGTAATAAAAGTCTTCCCCTACTGACTACGATGTATATATACCTGGGATTTTAATATTTTTGAATTGTATGTTTTTAGATAATTGACACTGGAGCGTAACTCGTATTAATGTGTGTTAAATTGTCTTAATGTGCCATTTTATTTTTATTGTACCTATTTTATATGCTGTACACCGCTTTGATATTAGTAAAAGCAGTCTATAAATAAACAATTTATTATTATTGGCCGGGGGTTGAGTTAGCTCCCTGACCACCCTGAACAGCTCTGCCAGAAGGCTTATTATTATCAACTTTTCCTCTGCCTCAGGCAGCCCTGTTTTTGCCCTAATCCCCTCCATGTATTATACATATATTAACAGTTAAACACTGCCAGTTTGCCTGAAAGGGGTCACACTTCCCCTGAAGGATTCTGTTCGCAGTTTGAGAGTGCTCCTTGACTCGTTGCTTCAAATGACAGCTCAGGTGGATGCGACAGTCAAGAGTGCCTGCTATCAGCTTCGTCTGATACACCAACTGCGCACCTTCTTGGAGCCGAGGGACCTGGAAACAGTAGTACATGCACTGGTAACCTCTCGATTGGACTTCTGTAATGCGCTTTACTTGGGGCTACCCTTGTGCCAAGTTCAGAAACTTCAGTTGGTACAAAATATGGCAGTCAGATTGATCACGGGAACCTCTAGGAATGACCATATAACACTGGTCTTGAAGTCCCTGCACTGGCTGCCTATTAGTATCCGGGCAAAGTACAAGGTGTTGGTGATTACCTTTAAAGCCCTACATGGCTTGGGCCCAGAGTACTTGAGGGAATGCCTTCTTCCTTATTGTCCGTCCTGCACACTAAGGTCCTCTGGAAGAAATCTACTACAGCCAAAAAAAATCTAGGCTAACGTCAGTTTCCCAGAGGGCCTTTTCTATTACTGCTCCAAAACTGTGGAACGACCTGCCGGAGGAGATCCGTCATATTTCCACTCTGACAGCTTTTAAGAAAGCACTCAAGACAGATGTCTTCCGGAAGGCCTTTCCAACTTAGTTACCCTCCCCAAATATAGAGATATTTGTCCCCTCATCTGTCTATTCTTCCCCGCCTATCTTTTTGCCTATTTTTTGTTTTTGTTTAATGTTTTTAATGTTTTTACACTATTACTGTTTAATTCTATTTTAGTACTTTTTTAAAACTCTATTGTAATTTGATGTATTTTATTGTTGTAAACTGCCCGGATTCTTCATTAACATTATTGAAAACAATAATCCAGGGGTAGCCATGTGGGCCATTTGCTGAGGAAGCTGAGTCAGTGTAAATAACACAAAAGACAACGGTTTGGCAGAAAAAAGGCCACAACTTTATTGAATACAGCAAACACATAAGAGGGTTGGCCCAGAATAATGAGTTCTGGATCTGTCTTCCACCGACCAATTGTTAGTCAATGAACCAAAATGCCTGGTCATGGCTAGGCTTCAGAATGACAGAGGGGGAACTGGCTTAGGGTGTGTACACCTCTCAGGGAGCTGGTTATGCGCATCTTCGCCTCATGTCACCGGAGGATGCTGAATCGATGTCACCCCTGCATTGGTGACATAGCTAGACACTCAGCACCCCCAAGTCCCCAAGGGACTCCCGATTCAGTGCTCCACGGCACAGGAAACCACATCCACCAGATCCAAGACCTATGCTATTGCCCTTGGAAAGTTGTGACATCAGATTGCCACCCTGAAAGAAGGGAGGGAGGTTGGGGAGTTGGCAAAAATGGTGCTGGGCCCAGTGCTGTGTGGACCTACATAGGCCAGCCGGCCAATCATCGGCTGGGAAGCCAAGGAGGAATGCCCCTCTCCCGCCTCCCGGCCAATCCGGTTTCCTCAGCCCCCAGAAGTGCCCAATCCCAGGCCACTTCCGCCCCACAAGGTAATCTGGGAGTTGTAGTCTCCCAGCCCAGAAGTGGCCCGGCCTCCCCAATGGCGGTGCTTCCGGTCCTGGGGCACCTGGGAGTTGGAGTCCACATGTGCTGGAAGTGCCGCCATCCAGCCTTTCATCCACGGTGTGTACACTAAACATCCGTGCCACTGCATGAAGCCTCCTGGATGGCCCAGACTGCCAGGGAGAGCCACCAACTTCTCTTGCCACAACACGACCAGCCCAGTAAGTCGGGCAGGTGCATTTACAAATCCAATAAAAAATCCACCAAACAGTGATACCTTTACTGGCCAACCAAAATGCACAATATACAGTACATTTTGCAAACTTCTGAAGCTTCACTGGCTTCTTCATCAGGCAAGGTGTTACAAACCAAACAGGAGGAAAAAAATGAAGATGTTAGTCATAGGCCTGCATTTTTCTGTTTCTCTTCTTAGTTAGGATGGTATGGAAGAGCATATCTTGCAGGCTGGCACCTCCTCCTTCTGGCCATTTGGCAACTGGGAGATTTTCAAAGTCCAGGAAATTTAACATCTATTTGCATCACAACAAAGACACTTCCTTTGTAATCCAATATGTCTCCATCCTTGTGAGGACACAAGCTACTTCGTTAGTCTTTGTTGTGATGCAAATGGATGTTAAATTTCCTGGAAACTCACACAAACCCCCTCACCACTGAATGTACACAATTGGAAGCAATTTTGTATAGCCTTTTGCATGCCAGTCCCAACAAGGTGAAATGAAAGTTCATAGAGCCAAATTTTATGCATAATTACAATGTAAAATTGCTCATCTCCTCTGGGTGGGAACGTCAATATTAATGGTAACAGCATTTCTAATATGGCACATTTCCAATATCCCCCCCCCCCCTCTAATTAGGATTCAGAACAGACATTGCTGTTTCCTGCTGGTTGTTCTTCTGTTTTCCCTGCCTGGAACATAGCATGTTGTGAGTGAAAAAGAAATGAGGAAATGACTGCCACAGGAGAAATTCAGTTTTGGCACCAGATGACATGGGTTTAGTGTGACATATCTTCCCACCCTGAGTCATGACACCATGATTTGCCCACTGCTAGGCAGCTGCTACCATGTCATCAAATGAAGTGTTCCTCTCAAATTCCAGCTCTGGCCCTTCTTTCCAAAAGATATATGTGGAAGAGGTTTATTATCCCTTACAGCAAGAGTGGAGAAAGTACAGCATGGACCCATTTTTGCAGCCCTCTACCCCTGCCCATATTTCAAATCCCCCTCTCCCCATTTTTGGCAAACTTTTCAGACTCAAACCACCCCAGGTGCAAAAAACACATGCCAAAAACTCACACACCCCAAGCCTCGAGACCACCTCACCCCAATGCCTTCCTCTTGACTGAGTGGTGACATGATAGCGATCTTTTAATATCTGAAGGGACATCAAGTAGAAGTAGGAGCAAGCTTGGTTTCTGCTGCTCCAAAGACTAGAATATGAATTGTGTGATTCAAATGAGAAGAAAATAGATTCCATCTAAACTTTTGGAAGATTTATTTATTTATTGTTACTGTAAGAGCTGTTCAGTAGTGGAATAGATTGGCTTGGAGGTAAATGGAATCTACATCTTTTGAGGTGTTTAAATGGAGATTCAGAGGCTGTACAGACCAGTCATTAAGGCCGGCCTGGGGGCAAATTCGGGGTGTGGCATGCCCCAACCCTGCCCCCAGGCTGGCATGACACGGCACACCGCACCACATGGCACTCCTCTGGCACTGTGTCTATATGATGTAGTGCCAAAGGAGCACAGAAAAGCCACAGCGCCGGTGGCTATGGTGCCCTTTTCATGGTGCAGAAAGGAGTTGTTTTTTGTGGCTCCTTTTTGTGCCACAGAAAGGCAAGATTGGGACCGTGGTTTGTGGTTGCTGTGGCCCCGATCTGACACTAAAAAGGGTGGCTGCAGGCTGCCCCTTAGAGGTGGTCTGTGCATCCCTTAAGTGTACACCTTTCAGGAGTGCTGCAATTGTGCATTTCTGCATGGTAGGAGGTTGCAATATGGAATCATAGAGTTGGATGAGACCACAAAAAAGTGCAATAATTGAATTTTCCCAAACTGTCGTGTTTCTGTTTTCTTTTACTAATGTGATTGCAGTAAGACTGCGGCTTGTGTGATAATGTCCTTAGTAAGCAATATAAGGTATTGATTAATAATAATAATAATAATAATAATAATAATAATATGTATTTTTTCTGCACAAATCTACATTTTTTTTGTGGAGGAAAGCCATGTACATTCTGGGGTATTCTGGGGTACATTAATTCCCCAGAATACTTCATGATGCGTGAATACAGGGAGAAGACTGCACAAAAATATTTGTTTTCTATTCAGTTGTGAGAAAGCTACAGAAATTATTCACCCGTGAATGAGATGACAAAAAGGTCAAGGATTTACATTCCTACTCTAGGTATTCTTGTGGGAGATGTAATTTTCTATTCAGATAAATCAGAACCGAGTCAGGGTTTCTTTGAGCCTAAAACTAACTTTACTGATGTACAGGTGAAAATCTTCATGTAGACTTTGGGACAGTGTGGCCTTGCATATTCTTCAAGATATCACAGTTCTATTTGTTACAAGGGATCACTAAATCCTTGTAGACCACTTGAGTGGTTAGGATTAGGAATTTTGTTGGCATTGCACTGTCCTGGTTCTACAGCTCATGAAGGGGATTCTGCCAGGAGTCAATGGCTGCATCTGCAATGCAGAATTAATAGTTTGACGCCGCTTTAACTGCCATGTCTCAATGCTATTGAATTCTGGGATTTGTGGTTTTGTGAGATAGTTAGCCTTCTCTGCCTGGTGCCACAACAAACTACAAATGCCAGAATTCCATAGCATTGAGCTATAGCAGTTAAAGCAGTGTTAACCTGCATTATTTCTGCAGTGCAGATGCAGACAATGTCTAGTGCTGGCTGCCTACATCTGGGATGTGATCACTAGAGTTCCTCAAGGTTCCAACTTGCCCACTGAGATTTCTAACATTTATATGCAGTGACTGGAAGAGATCATCTGTCACTTTGGAGTGCTGTGCCATCAATAATGTACTGACACCTATTTTTTATTTTCATCATATTCAGGAGCAGTGGCTGGTTCCTTGAATGAAATTATGGCTTGGCTGAAGCCTTAGAAAGTGAAGGCACCAGACTGAAGATAAAATGGTGGGCTCTGGATGGAGGAATAAGAATAAGACTTCTTGGCTCAACCCATTATGATGGATAAGACTTCTTAGCTCACCCTATTATGATAAAAGACAGCATGTTTCCATTTAAATTATAGCACCCCCTTTTATTCATTATTTCAATGTGTATGTACATGCTAAGAATGAATAAAATAATATTTTTTGATTGTTCTGGATGAGAACACTCTGTTGAAAAAAATGTTAGCCACCACAATATTTTCACCTCTGCACACAGACAAAAAAAAAGAAGAAGGAGCTTTTCCCCCAGTAGCAACAAAGAAACATTTTATTTTATTTTATTTTATTTGTAAAATATGGCTTTTTCCCCTAAGGGGGGAAAACCCCTTTTTCTTGTTTCTTTTTTTCTTTTTGGCTTTTAATCTTGCTTAGTTAGAGAGAAAACTTTGGAAAACTGTAATTCTCATAAGTGAAAACAAACTTGTGCCTTCAAGTCATGTGTTACCTCTGGTGACCCCATCACCTTCATAGGTTTTCCTTGGCAAGGAATACTCAGAGGTGGTTTGGCAGATCCTTCCTCTGAAACAGAGCCTACTATTCAGATAAATCAGGTGCTTCCAACCAGGTACTAACCAAGATTGATCCTGCTTAGCTTCTAAGATCAAACATGTCTAATATGTAATTGAAATATGTAATGTTATGTCATTGTTATATTCTATTTTTATATTGCTGTACTTGCTTTTTATGCTGCTTGTAAATTGTATTGTATTGTATTTTACTTGCTGTAAACTGCCGTGATCATAGGAATGGTGGTATATAAATAAATTTCATTTCATTTCATTTCATTAATGCCTTGTTGGTATGTGGACCATGATTTATGTATACAGATTATTATATCCTCTTCTACCTTCTTTTGGTGATGTCTTCCTTCCTTCCTTCCTTCCTTCCTTCTTTCTTTTGGATGATGATGGTGGTGTTGTAGCATAAATGGCAATATTTGCAGGAAGCTCTCCAGGGAACACATTGGGTACCTTAACCTGGCATTTGTTTCATCCAGCAGCACCAGTTCTGCTTACTAAAAGTGGCCTACTGATTCTTCTCAGCCTTTTACATGTATAAGCTTGGTAAGAGCATGAGTATGGAAGTCATTTGTCCTGGTTCCTGTGTTACAGTTCTCTGTTTGAAGGTATTATCTGTTTGATTCAGCCAATGGATATGTTGGCTATGGGTTTCTGGCAGCTGTACTTTGAAAGTCCGAGTCTGGCTGAAAGAGGCGATGCAAGGGTAGAGGCTATGATGTTCCCATCACAGAACCTGAACAGCAGATTGACCATTAATGACAATGCTCTCCATTAGAACGTGATGTGTTGCATTTCTGCTTAAATTAAAAGCCATTATTTCTAATTTGCATCTAACCTCATCAATTAACACATGGAAATAGCCTAGAAATTACTGCTCTCTTCTGTACTCTTTGCAGGGGCATGCATTTCCTCTTTTGCACTCATATGTTAGTGATCACCCTAAGCCTGAGGACCAGCTTTCTCTGAAGTGACACCCCCCCTATGAAATGTGGAATGACTTGCCTATTGAGGCCTACCTGGCTGAGGATAACTGGGTTTTGGTGTCAAGTTGCAACAAGGTTTATAAAGAAGGGGCTTTCTGGGGGGTAAATAAGGGTGTCCTGTGAGAACTGTACATCTTGGTTGGAATTCACTTAGGGATATATGCACACATAAATCATGCTAGGCATGTGGGGCCAAAAGGTCATCACTGTGCAATGGACATATTCTGCTGATAGCAGTGAAAGTAAAGTTAGACAGTATGTTAATCCATGCCTTGTTTTTGCAAAGTACACAGTGTACACTGTGATTGTGCATCCTAAATTTTGCATTGTTGTTGTGCATCCTTGTTATTAATTCCTCTTGAGTTGACCTTGACTCATGATGACCCTATGGATGAGACATCTCCATGACCCCTTGTCCTCTACCTCGCTGTTCAGGTCCTGCAGGCCCAGGCCTGTGGCCTCTCTGATTGACTCCAACCATTTGGCATGTTTCTACTGCCCTCTACCTTTCCTAACATTATTGTCTTTTCCCATTATTCATGCCTTCCAGATCAGAGTTCAGGCTTGATCTATTCTAGAACCCATTTGTTTCTTTTCTTGGCCATCCACAGTATCCTCAGCCCTCTTCTCCAGCATCACATCTGGACACCATTGTTGATGTGGAACGGCTGCATTTTGTTCAAAATAATGTGTGTGTAGAGCTGTGTGACCTGAAAGTACATTCTACATTATGTGTGTTGGATTGTGCATTTGATTTCACATTTGGTGTCTTAGCTCAGTTGTGCAATATAAGCATTCAAGGCAAGATTTGCATAGTACAATTAATGTGTAACTTTGCATGCAGAGATTTAAACAGTATGCAACCCTGATGTAGGAATTTAGCATATAAGAAGGGCTGTGCTACATCAAAGTCTTGTCTAGTTCAGTATTCTGTCCCCACAGTGGTCAGTCTGGTGCACCAATGAAAAGCCCTCAAGCAGGTCACGAGACCAACTAGCCTTCTCTGCAGGTGGTCTCCAGCAACTGGTGTCCAGCAATTACCATTCAGAGGCATACTGCTTCTAATGTTGGTGATAATACAGGTTGAGTCTCCGTTATCCAAAATACCAGAGGTGTTTGGGATTTTGGAATATTTGCATATACATAATGAGATATCTTGGAGATAGGACCCCACATGAAATTCATTTATGTTTTGTTGTTTCTTAGCATGACTATGTGAATAATCTCACACATTCCAGGTTTCAAACAAAAGTCCACCAAACAGTGATACCTTTATTGGCCAACCAAAATGCACAATATACTTGTTGCAAGCTTTTGAAGCTCCATTGGCTTCTTCATCAGGTAAGATGTTACAAACCAAACAGGAGAAAAATTAGAGATGTTAGTACAATGCCTGCATTTTGTTGTTTCGGTCCTTAATTAAGATGGCATGGGGAGGGAATCTTTAGCAGGCTGGCTCCTCCTCCTCTCACCATTTGGCAATCGGGCAAAGTCCAGGAAATTTAAAGTCCATTTGCTTATCAACAGGACCCTCCTCTTTTGCAATCCAATATGTCTCCATTCCTGTGAGGCGACAGGCCTCTTTGTAGGCAGAGGACAATGGATTCCTCAAAAAGTCTCCATGTTTTTACATCATAAACATTTTGGTAGGTGTAGAAGTAAAACATGCCACTGCAGTCCAAATTTGAGAAGAACAAAAATATTTTACCTTGGTTGAAGGTCTCAGGCTTCAGGGTTCCCCTGTTGCAGCTACAAAGTGGTATCTCACAATCCAGAAAACATGCAGGGGGAGCTGTGTTGGCCATTTAGTAAATTCAAACAAAAATCCACCAAATAGTGATATGTTTATTGGCAAACCAAAATGCACAGTATACTTGTTGCAAGCTTTTGAAGCTCCATTGGCTTCTTCATCAGGTAAGATGTTACAAACCAAACAGGAGAACAATTAGAGATGTTAGTAAGATGAATTTTGTTATTTCTGTCCTAAGTTAAGATGGAATGGGGAGGGTATCTTTAGCAGGTTGGCTCCTCCTCTTCTCACCGTGTGGCAATTGGGCAAAGTCACATTCCAAGTTTGTTATTCACACTATGGAACCACATCTCTATACATCTCTGAGAGTTTGGTTGCTCACATGTTTCAGCTCTGGAATAAAGATGGAGTTGATGATGCGAATGTATTCGAAGGACTTTCAAGGCATGCAAAGTTTTATCCTGTTTTATCCCAGGATTATTCACACAGCCAAGAATCCAAATCTTTCAGAAAAATTCAGAACAAAAATCTGACATTGATAAGTGGTTTTTTGGCAGCCCCCTCCTCCAAAAACAAAAACAAACAAACAAAAAAAACACCTTAATTGGATGCATTCAAAATGCATGTGGAAAACAGAGATTCAACCCCAGTTTTTTAGGTTTCTATCAGGATTTTTTTTTAGGATTCTATCAGGCCCATGTCCAATGATGTAATTGTTTTAGTGTTGTTGTGATTATTTTCACCATCTGAATAACCCCAGAGAGAGTCACAACCATCCGCTATCTCTCATGTCCCTTGCAAATTTGTTGCAGGAAAGCCAAGCCATAGATGTGGTGGATGAATGGATTGGACTTCCACACTGAAATTCAGTATTCTGATCATTTCCTCAGCCTGACCCCAATAACTGTTTTCAGAATTTTCTCTCATTAAAGACCAGTAGGAAATGAGTATGAGGTGCCCTTATGCAAATGAAGTCAACATTGTCCTCATTATTCCCAGCAGCATCCCTTTTGTCTGTTTCATTACAGCCATTATGTGGGGAAATAAATAGCTATTTGTTAAACCTTAGTGTTTTACAAAAAATCAAATCCCCAGCATTTGAAAGTGTTATGCTTTCCCTTAATTAAAAACACATCAGGCTTTGGATACAGCATCTGTGTGTGTGTGCTGGGTGGGGTGGCTTCTCTGGCACCCCCTTTTACAGCTGGCAAGCAAACTTCTAATAAAATCTTTTTTGAAAGGAATATCGCCTTCATTCAAATCTCCTATAAAAACTATCCATCCATTAATTCCAATTAATGACACTACAGCATTTCCGTTAACACTGGTAGTAATTCTTGGCTAATGGATGATTTTCAACAAAATCAGAATCAATGTAACTTTGGACAGGGCCTTACAGAATTAATTTACTGCTTTGATGCAGGTTGAACAAAGCACTGGAGCCTCCCCAAGCATGTAAATCACCAGGGTTTAAAATTCTTCCCAGTATGCATACTTTATCGAGGGCTTTGGGAAGCTTTTATGCAGCAAAAATCAGTCACCTGCTTGAAAAGCCAGTCTCAGACTTGCTCACCTTTCTTTCATCATTTAATTTGGTTGATGGGACTAGAGATTGGGGAGAAGAATTACTCTTTTGGACTACAGCTCCCAGAATCCACAAACCAGTGTGGATTCTGGGAATCAGAGATTCTTTGAGCTGAAGGGACCACAAGGGTCATCTAATCCAACCCCTTGGAATGCAGAAACACACAGTAAAGCACTCCTGGAAGATGCCTGCCCAGCCTCTGTTTAAACACCTCTACTAATGAGAGAGTCCATCACTCTCCAAGGCAATCTATTCAGCTGTCAAACAGTTCTCACTTCCAAATGTTTAGGTAGAATCTCTTTTTTTGTAATTTGAAATCATTAGTTTATGTTCTAGTCTCAAGAACAGCTGAAAACAAGTCAGATATTTTAAGATATCTCTCAGGCTGTTGTCACACTGCAGAAATAAAGTAGTTTGAGACCACTTTAATTTGCATGGCTCAATACTATGGAATTCTGAGATTTGTAGTTTGTTGTGGCACCAGAGCTCTCTGACAGGGAAGGCTAAATATCTGACAATACTACAAATCCCAGAATCCCATAACATTGAGCCATGACAGTTAAAGAGGTGTCAAACTGCTTTATTTCTGCAGTGTGGCAGCAACCTTGGTCTTCTATTCTCTAAGCTAAACATATTCAGCTTACTAAATTGTTCTTCATAAGGCTTGGTCCCTATACTTTGGCTTTGATCATCTTGTCCACACTTCTCTGGACATGTTCCAGCTTCTCAATATCCTTCTTGAACTATGGTGCCCTGAACTGGACACATATTTCAGATGAAATCTGACCAAAACAGAGTACACTGCTACCTCGGGTTACGAAATTAATTCGTTCCGCAATTCCTTTCGTAACCCGAAAATTTCGTATCCCGAAACACTTTTTCCATTGAAAATAACTAATGCGTTCTATGACCTCAGACTGAATCTGCAACTCAAAACAAAGGTACAATAGAGGC
>NC_056525.1:12299001-12339944 GCF_019175285.1 Sceloporus undulatus | reverse complement strand
ATGTAGTTTGTGGTCTGCTAAAACCCCTAGATCCTTTTCACATGTACTGCTTTCAAGCCAGGTGTCACCTATACTGTAGTCCAAGAAAGCAAATTTCCCAAGCTCTGGAAGACACAAGTCTTCAATTATTTAGTTGTCTTCTGTGTTGAGAACTGGATATGAACCATAATCTTCTTTTCGGGTTGCCATAACCTTATCAATCTAAAGGTTGAAATTTAACAGGTAATACCCACTGATCTCATGAGGCAGGGACTGATGATATCACAAAGGGCCCATTCACATTACCTTTTAACCCGGTTTTGAAAATGATTCTTCCACGTGAAGTTCATATTGGGCCTGATTCTGTCACAATCCATGTCGAGGCTTACACAAGGAAATGCCCCTTAGTGTGGGTTATCAGGAATCGGGCTAAAATCCGTCTTTTCTGAAAAGATCTTGGTTCCGCGAAATATGAACTTGGCCTCAATCATGATCGGGGCAAATTCAAGGAGGGATTAAGGTCAGAGGGTGGGCAGAGGTCAGAGCATTCCCTCCCCTCATCCGAGGGGAGGGGAGGAGGAAAGAGCTGAAGGAAAAAGGGGTATCTGGATGCAAAGTGTGACAGGAGGCAAAAGGGGAAATCAGGGTGATTGGGCTGCAAAGGGCTGGCGGGGGGGGGAGTGGAGAAAGTGATGGAGGAGGAGGATAAAGGAACCATGGGAAGAAGGGAGCCTTGGAGGGCATTCTCTAACAGAGCAGCAGGAGAAGGATGAAGGGGGGGGAAGGGTCAATTCAGGGCACCTCACAGGTAGGGGAGGGTCGGAAGGAAGGAGGAGGAGGAGGATTGCCAAGGGAAATTGGGCTGCTGGGCTAAGCCAGGGGATGTAGGGAAATCAGGCTGCAACAGAAGCAGCCTCTTTTATTTTTGACAATTTATGTGCATGATTTTTTGGGTACTGACTGGTCACTCTCTCTCAGCCTCAGTGGAAGGCAATGGCAAAGCTCCACTGAAGAGAATGTAGCAAGAGAAAAAGGGTCATTTCAGGTCAGGTCAAACGCAGGGCATGAACAGAGCTCCCATCAGGCACCTTCCCCCCCCTTTTTTTAATTTTTTTAAAATTATTTTTGACAAAATATGTGCATGTTTTTTTTCCCTTCAGGCAGATAGATGGATAGAACGTGGCTAGCATCTTGTTAACTTTCCCTTTCATTTGCTGGCTTCTAGCAAAGGGGAGATGTTGCAAAGGGCTAGAACTGAGAATGAATGTAACAATTTGAATGTTACATTTGTTGCTCTTCAAATTGGCAAAATGATACATGCTTTTGCTACTGCCTCTAAGGAATTCAGGGGTAGCCTTTTAAAAGCAAAAAAGAATGCATGACAATCACATCCTTTTCTGGCATTTCCGAGGTGAGGAATTTATTATTATTATTATTATTATTATTATTATTATTATTATTATTAGTGCAAGAGGCATTCTGGGGTGGCAAGGAGTGGGGGATACAGGATGCATCAGTTTGCATTTTGGGGTTGAAAATGGGGCCAAGGGCAGATCATAACCTGCACTGACCCAGATGCCCACAACACACACACATACACACAAAAGAGGTTTATTTGACAAAATGTGCACATTTTGGTGCATTTTGTGCCTGGCTCTTTAAAAAAAAGGAGGGGGAAAACATGCCCCAATGAGTGCTGCAAATGTAACCTATGATGATTGCTTGATTGACAGCAGGCGCCTTGAAGTTAAACCTGATTTCTGAGTAAGGCAAATCGTAGTGGGCACTTGCTAATGGAGAGATTCAGGATGCCCCCCCCCCCCAAATCTGCCCAGTTCCTTCCAGAGCAATGCTGTCCCAAAGATGCCAACTCTTGAAAGTTGATAATCCAAGAAGCAGCTTTGGCTGGACAGAATGGCCCAATGATAAGGGGCAATCAATTACTCCAGTGCACTATTGGTTTCTGTAACATTTGGTACAGCATATGCAAATTACATGAGCAAAACATATCATACATAAGCATCTGCCAACTAGTCTAAGCATACCTCTGTGCTTGGAAGAACAATGGCTGAGATCCTGAATACACATACATAACTACTGCAATGGAGTTCCATCATCTTCTGTGGCTGCTAATAACCTACCTCTTAAACCAGATTGCATACCCAATCAAAGGGTTTCCAACGCGTTGAACACTAAGGGCATTGGGGAATGACAACTGCAGTACTCTCCTAGTTGTGGAGTGTATTGACACAAAGTAACTGGAGAGAGTTCTCAGGGGCCTGCTGCAACTGCTTTATTCAACACGCCCCGCAGCTGAAGACTACGGCAATTGTTCTTTCCTAGTATTCTGATATGAAGTACAGTACAGTTCTGTTGAAACCCTTTGTTTGGTACACTACCAAGAGGCAGGTTTCAGGGATCATGCTCTCTTGTTAAGAACTAAATTCCAAAAGCTACAAGATAAGTACTGAAAAGGGTGCCAGCCAATATCTTGTTGGAGATCCTGCACTAAAGTGTAACATAAATCTTCACATGTGGTATGTTATACATTGGTTGTGCAACGTGACTCTTGTGTGAAAGAGCAAATGCACAGCTGAATGCACAACCAAATGCTCTTGCAGTCCCATTCACAATGCACCGTGCCTCTTTATGTGCATTTCACATTCATGCATATTTTGCATTGATGGGCAATGTACAGCCATGTGAAAAGGCACACTGTTTGCACATTTCTGCTCCCTTCCCACACACACACACACCTCAAACTTCCAGCATTGCAGTAACTTAAAACTTCAGCTGAGCACTTAGAAATAGAGTTTAGGTGTCCAAAAAAAAAAAAAAAAAAAAAAGGGGGGGGAATAGGCAAAGTGACAAAGAGAATACAAACATAGCAAATCAGAGTTCTAGGTGTGAATAGTTTTTAAACTCTCCCTCTCTGCAATGCTAGGAATTTAGGCACTGGGTAAAAATTCCATGGTTGGGCTAGGATTCCTTTGGGGAGAGACAATAATCGCACCCCCCCCTCCAGCTACAACACTGGATGATGCCTATTCCCCAACCACATATACCAAGTGAACTACACTCACAACTGAGATTTACTTCTGCACTGCTAACAGGGCAGTGCCCTCTTCTTTGCCTGAGGACAGTGGGCTAGCTGGACAGAGCACATGCAAATCAGGCCATGTGGCAAACACAGCTTTGTCCTCCACCAGAGGTGAATGGCTGGTGGAGGATGGTGGAGAATGGAATTTCAGGGATAATGAATGGTGGCCTGCCATTGCTGCTCCCCAGAATTTACTGCTTGAACTGGCTGTTTCACTTTGCCTAACAATAGGGCTGAATTTTGAATAAGCAAGACTGTAACATGGCCAAATCTGTCCAGCCCTATAAGATGGGTGCCTAGAAGTGATACCTCATTTGAAGGCAGGACTCTGTGCAGTGACGGGGCACTCTCACTGTGGTTGCTGTTCTTGTTGTGTGCCTACAAGTCATTTCCACTTATGGTGACTCTAAGGTGAAGCTATCATGGTGTTTTCTGTGGCTAAGAGTGTGTGACTCACTCAGGGTCACCCAGTTGGTTTCCGTGACCAAGTGGAGACTCAAACCCTGGTCTCCAGATTTGTAGTCCAATGTGCAACTGGCTGTCCTGTTCTCATGGGGATGTGGAAATACCCTTCCCTTGGAGGGTGCCTATGTTGTTATGATCCTGCTGCCAAGTGAAAACATTTCAGTACCCAAATTCCTAGCATTGTAAACGTTGAGACCTAGCTGGGTTTATAAAGATCCACATATCTGCATAGATTTACATTTTAAAGTTGTTTTAAAGTATTTTCACTGGTTTTAATCGGTTAAACTGTTAAATATGCTTTTAGCTTTTTAAAAACATGTTATGGTTCACATTGTTTCAAAGTGATCATTTTGGATTTATTTTGTACTGCTCTGAGATAGGAGATGGGATATAAATATTATAATAAATAAGTATATAAAGTGGGGAAAACACAATAAACTAAAGTAGTTTTATTGGAGCAGTTATTATAAGTAGCTTCTCCAAGTACTGGCCGAAACAGCCCCTTCCTCCATCTGTGCCACAGAGGGCATATTAAAGTGTTTAACATTTCCACTCTCTTGGGAACCATGGGAACTGTAGTTCTGCCAAAAGACTAACAGTAGTCAGAGGTGTTTGGTCAGCACCTTGTCAAGCAAGCATTCCCAGGATTCTTTAGGGGAAAAAACATGATAGGTAGGCTGGTGTAAAGCCAATATATGACTCTTTTGTGGATAGATAGGGTCAAAGTACCATCCTTCTCTTCCTTTGTATCTCCAGGAACCATTCATTATGATTGATTTATTCAACCATGCAATCCAAGTATGGCTGGGCAGGAGAGGAAAAAGCCAATAAGAGCTTTTACTTTGTCAAGCATCAAGGTGGATTGGCATTAACATTCAAAGCCACATGGATCAGGGGAGCACTGAGTGTGAGTCAGCTCCTCTCTTTCACGCAAGCCGGGCACATGAGACAGGGATCACACTCAGAAGAGACAGTCAAGGATGTTGCCTGAGTCTTCTTGCCCTCAGCAAAGGACAATAAGTCAACTTAATAGAAATCAGTTTCCTGATCACACAGCTCCGTAACCTGTCATTTTCTGAATGGCTTTATTATAGCCTTCCCTCAGCCTTTCAGTCATTGTAAGAGGTACACTCCTTCCTGCCTCTTCCCCGTAAATCGGTTAAACAGATTGCCTTCTGACGGTAACACTGTGCAAGGGAGACAAACGCTGGCAGGAAAAGCCGAATAATATTGACTTCTATATTAATAAGCCCTTGTCTCAAAGGGCTACATTTTTTCCTCTCAGTTACACACAGTGTGCCTCAGCAGCAGCGTGTTATTCTGCAAAGCTGGCTGGTGAAATGGCCAAGATTTCCCACTGGGCGTCCAGTTCCAAACCATGCTTTCATGAAGCAAGGAGCAGTTTTGTAAACAGTGACAAGGGTGATCCATGAAGTTCAGCATGCACTCGAATGATATGTGATTGGTCTGGCATGAGCACTATATTATAAGGACAAGAATGTCATAGAGACAGAGCTGATAGGGTCAAAGCTAGCAGCAACTAAACTACTGACTGGAACTCCATTCAGACACCATATAATACCAGTTCTAAAGGCATTGCAATGGCTGTCAATACACCTATGATCTGAATTCAAGGTGCTGCGGTTAACAGTTAAATCACTAAATGGCTTGAGACCATTTAGTGGGCCCTCTCCTTACACGGGGGATCCGTTCTGGTTCCCCCCCTGAGTAAGGCAAAATCCGCCTATGTTTGAGCCCCATAAGAAATTATTGTTTTCCTCTCCAAATGGCTTCCGCATAAACTGGAAGCCACGTAAAATGCATCTGCACATGGTGCAGGCGCACTGTAATATTGGCCACCTCTTTGTTGTTGTTGTTGTTGTTGTTGTTTATTTATTTATATAGTGATGTAACCTTTGCACAGCATTTCATATAATCATCAAAACAAGAATAGAGTTAAAGCCTGCCTGCGGTGTACAATCTACAATCAAAAGCAGCAGTTATTATAAAATAACAGTATCATTAAATAACTCTAAAACAGTAAACTATAAAAGGCAATACACACTTACACTTATCTAACTATTAAAATTCAGAAAATTCAGACTTCTCTCTGTAATTAGGAGGTTAGAGATACTAATACGGGAAAAAGAAGTAGACTAGGGCCATGTTCACACTGATGGGAAAATGTGGCTTACTTTCAGAGCTTTTATATAATAATAATAATAAATTTTTATTTATATACCGTCCTGTGGTGAACCAATCCGGGTGGTTTACAACATTAAAATAACTTACAGCATAAAAACAATATATTTCCCCCCCCCTTAAAAAGTTATTAAACAAGATATCTAATTTAAAACCACAATAACTAGTTAAAATAACAATAAAGTAAACAAAATAATACCAACCAATAAACCACTGCAACTTCAGTTCTAAAGAAAAGGGGGCTTTAGAGACATTACTGAGGAGGGGGGAAATCCTGAGATCCTGAGGCCGGGATATTTCAGTCTGGGAAGGCCTGCCTGAAGAGATCCGTCTTGACAGCCTTTTTGAAGCTGTCCAGAGATGTTAATTGAAGCTGTCCTGGATGATGTGGGTCTTGTTTTTGACCGACCTGGCATTGCAGAGGAGCAGAGTGAGGTTCCGTGGAATGGTTGGTCTGCTCTCCAAGCCATTCTGAGAAACAGAGGGAACTGAAGGCGGGATAGCTTTCAAGTAGCGATCCTGTCTTCTTTTGTAACATTTGTTCCCTCTATTCCAACCATACCTCCCATTCCCCAGCACAACTCCAATGGCCGCCCTCGCCACATTCCCAGCCTCAGGTGGGGTGGTGGAATTCAGAGCCATTGGCAAAATAAAATGATTGGGACATAAATCAGGCCCAACCCTTGGCCCCGTGGTCTAACATCAGGTGGCAAGGGACCTACTGGCTGATGGATATTTAATTCGACCCACAATCTCCTCAGATCTTGAGATGATCTAATCAAACTTCCAAACCCCTTAAAGTTACAGTGGTGTTCCTGAAGGGAGTGGGTTGGGGGGCTTAAAACTCCCGCCCTAGCCACACCCCTTTCCTCCTCAGCTACTTCTGCCCCACCTCTGCCTTTGCCTTGAGTCCCGGTGTTGTTGGGAAGCTTGCTCTGGCTGTGGCTTTGGCTTTGGCGTCTGAGCTGGAGTGGTGTTCCTGAAGGGGGTGGGTTGGGGGGAGAATGAGATGACTTCTGTCTACCATCCAATGCTTCTCTCTCCCCTGCTCCCAATCCCTGCATCCATGCAAAATCTGCAAATCAAGGGGATTCTCCTGAGTTTCTGCCTTGATTTGGATCAAACAGGGACTATTTTTACTTCAGATAACTGCCCTGGAGCATGGATTGAATCATAAAATCATAGATTTGGAAGAAATCTCAAGGGCCACCCAGTTCAACCCCCTGCCATGCAGAAATACACAATCAAAGCACCTCCAACAGATGGCCATCCAGATTCTGTTTAAAAACCTCCTAAGGAGGATGCTTTTTTATACTAGCATGAAGATTTTTACACCAGCACTTACCATGGGTTGAGCATCGGTAAAGCACCAGTAAAACATCCCTGAACTGCATGAGTGTGAAAGCCGGTCACGCTTGTGAAACATCAGTGAAATGTCTCTTCACCTCTACCGTCCTTGAATCGTTCGCCAACAGCCATTTCCTATTAATGCAAAGTTCTCATTAATAGGAAATGGCTGCTCTGCGAATGATTCAAGGATGGTAGAGGTGAGGGGATGCTTCACTGTTGTTTCAGTAGCGCGACCGGCTTTCACACCCAGGCACTTCAGGGATGTTTTACTGGCACTTTACTGGCATTTAACTCATGGTAAGCACTGGTGAGAAAATCTTGATTGTGGCAGAACAGGATTCAGACTTCTGGTTCGTTAAGTGCTTAAGATGTGGCAGCCATATGAACTGCTAAAAAATAAGTTCAATAAAATACTAGTCCTCAGGCTTAAAGATTGAGCAAAAGATGCATATTCAACAAGCTCCAGGAATTATTCCAGCAAAGTACTCATTTGGTTCATTTGGCATTAACACTAATTCTGATTTTTTATGAGTTGTTTAAAATAAACTATGCATCTTTTAACTGCCCTCAAATCGACCTCAGCTCATGGAGCCCTTGGAGGAAACATTTCCAAGCATCCTATCTTCCTCTGTTTTGCTTAGATCTTGTAGATATAGGCCATGCCCTGCCCAATTGAGTCTAGACATCTGTGTGTGGCCTTCGTCTCTTTCTACTACCTTCTATCTTTGCTACCGTTATTATCTTTTCTAATTAGTCATGCCTTCTCATGATGTGGCCAAAGGACAACAGCCTCAATTTAATCATCATGGCTTCCAGGGAATGTTCAGGCTTGATCTGTTCAAGGACTCAGCTCTTTAGCACCACATCTCAAATGCCTTGATTTACTTTTTATCCAATTTCTTCACTGTCCAGCACATTTTGTCACATCCATACATGATGATGTAGAATACAATGGGTTGGACAATTCTAACTTTAGTGATCAGTTGTGTTTTGTTACTCTTTAATAAGAATATAAGAATATAAGAATAATTTTATACCAGCTCTGGCAAACCAATCCGGGTGGTTAACAACAGTAAAATATAAAATATGACAATTAAAAACACTTTATCCCTCCCCCCCTTAAGACAATATTAAACAGTATAACATATTAAAAACACAATGTCAATGCATAAAAACAACAATTAAAAACTAAAAACCCTGATATCCCTCTGTTGGTCCTCAACCATCACTAAGATGGGGCCACGGGAGGAATGAGGGAATCAGGAACCTGGGCCGGGATGGTTAATCTGGAAAGGCCTGCCGGAAGAGATCCGTCTTGACCGCTTTTTAAAAGCTGTCTAATGATGTTATCTGACGGATCTCATCCGGCAGGTCATTCCAGAGTTTGGGGGCTTTAGGATCTTGTCTAGTTCTTTCATCAGTGCCTTTCCCATTCCTAGTCTACTTCTGATTTCCTTACTGCAGTCCCAGGTACAGAGAATTTTTAATTATTTCAGTTTCCTTATTGCATTGGTAGAATTTATGTAGATTGTCTGCGGTCATTATTTTTATTGTCTTTCTGTTCAGCAGCAGGCCTGCCTTTGCACTTTGTTCCTTGATTTTCTTTAGTAATTGTTCCTAGTCTATAATGGCTATTGCTAGTAGTATGGTGTCATGGACATATCTTAGATTGCTGATGTTCCTTTCTCCTTTCTTCAGTCTCCTTCTTCTGTTTCTAAATCTGCTCTTTGTATGATGTTTCCTGTGTACAAGTTGAACAAGTACTGTATGTTGATAAAATGCAGTATTGCCTGACACCTTTGCCAATTGGAAAGAAGTCTGTTTCTCCATATTTTGTTCTAACTATGGTTTCTTGTCCTAAGTAATAAATAATAATAAACTGTTTATTTATATACCGCTTTTCCTCGAGATCAAAGTGGTTCACATCAGGTAAAACTATGACAAACATCATAATACAGTATAAAAACAGTTAAAACATTCAATTACAATCATAAATATTCAATAAAATTATCTAAAATAAGAAATTAAATGGTCAAAATTATAGGCTATCAAGTATCTTAAACTAATTGGGGAATATTTCTCTAAAAAGAGTCGGGAGGGTATGCTTGCTGGAAGAGATAGGTTTTTAAAGCCTTTTTAAAGGCTTCCAATGTACCACTAGAACAGACCTCTTCCAGGAAAGCGTTCCAAAGAGTAGGCGCTGTCGCTGTGTAAGTAGATTTCTCATCAGGACTATAAGATGTAGTGGCACTCCCATGTATTTAAGAGTGTTCCATAGCTTTTCATGATCTATGCAGTTGAAGACTTTGCTATAGTCTATAAAGCACATGCTGACTGTCTTTTGGAATTCCTTGTGCACTCTATTAGCCATTGTATGTTTGCAACAGTCTGTTATGCGAGTGTAACACTGGGTGCAATCCTCTTGATGTGACAGTCTAACACTCCATGCTAGAATAATACTCCATTATGCCAGCAAAAGGAGGGAGATACCTAACAGGGAGATTTCTGTGACATCCCTATGGTGGTCATATCATACTGATGAGCCGGGGGGGGGGGGGGGCAAAATGAGGCATTGCTACCCTAAATAAGAAATCTGCTCTAGTATTGTAATAATTCAAAATCTGAGTTAAATATATAGAAATACAGCTTCGGCATCCAAAGAAAGGAAGCAGGCAAAGTCCCAAGGGAATGCAAACACAGTAAATAGCAGAGGTCTAGTGTGAACAATTTTCAAAGTCTTACTCTATGCAATGTTAGAAATTTGGGGACTGAAGAAAAACTTCATGAGGAAGGGGAATTCTTATTCTGGAGTGGCAATGCATTCATTTTTCCTTCCTCAACTACATCCCTGCTCAGCTGTAAATCACAACTAACTGACAAAGAATATCTGGTGGCAGCAACACTTTTAAATTTAACTGAATTCTGTCTTCAGTAATAAGATTTAGTCCCTGAGACTTTGTTCTGCCAAGAAGTGAGGGAAATAATTTAACCCCCCCTCCACTTTCCTAAAGAACACATTCCATTTTTGATCTGCAAGGCATTTATTGACAAGCGTGTGCACATTGTTCAGTTTCCTGTCATTAGAAAGAAACAACAAACTCTCGGTTTTTGTTTTTTCTTTTTCTATTTTGAAATATAGGTGTACTGAATGTGCACAACCAAAAATGTGCAAAAAGTCACACTAACTTGCATTGGTTCATGGGAAGCATGCCTACAGCAGTAAACAAGTAAAAAATGGCATGCATCTGGAAAACTACAAACCAGATCTTGCATAATTTTCCATGTGGTGAGAAAATGAAAACACAAGCCACTCAACCAAATATATAGATTAGAAAGATGGGCCAAAGCTAACAAAATGAACACGTAGAAATGTAAGGTACTGCACTTAGGGCAGAAAAATGAAATGAACAGATATAGGATGGGTGACACCTGGCAGAATGAGACTACATGTGAAAGGGATCTGGGAGTCCAAGTAGACCACAAAGTGAATATGAGTCAACAGTGCGATGCAGCAGCTAACAAGGCCAATGCGACTTTAGGCTGCATCAATAGAAGCATAGTGTCTAGATCAAGGGAAGTAACAGGGTCACTCTATTCTACTCTGGTCAAACCCCACCTGGAATATTGTGTCCAGTTCTGGGCACCACAATTCAAAAAGGATGTTGTGAAACTGGAGCGTGTCCAAAGAAGGGGGACTAAAATGGTGAAGGGTCTGGAAACCATGTTCTTTGAGGAACTACTTAGGGAGTTGGGGATGTTTAGCCTGGAGAAGAGAAGGTTAAGAGGTGATATGATAGCCCTGTTTAAATATTTGAAGGGATGACATATTGAGGAGAGAGCAAGCTTGTTTTCTGTTGCTCCAGAGACTAGGACCTGGAGCAATGGATGCAAGTTACAGGAAAAGAGATTCCACCTCAACAAATATGCCGATGACACCCAAATCTATCTCTGACTATTTCAGTGACTAAGGATGGCATCTCTCTTCTAGAGGCCTGCCTTGGGTCGGTAATGGGCTGGATAAGGGAAAACAGGCTCAGTTTGAATCCAGAGAAAACGGAAGTGCTCGTGATAGGTTCACCTGGCCCGGGAATGGTTGTTTGTCCACCTCTCCTGAACGGGATCACGCTCCCTGTGAAAGACTCAGTTCACAGTCTGGGGGTGCTTCTGAACTCGTCGCTCCATCTTACATCTCAGGTGGATGCGACGGTCAGGAGCACTTGTTATCAGCTTAGGCTGATACGCCAGCTGCGACCCTACCTGGGCCGGGGGGACCTTGAAACAGTGGTACATGCTCTGGTAACCTCTCATTTGGATTTCTGTAATGCGCTCTACATGGGGCAACCCTTGTACCATACTCAGAAGCTTCAATTGGTTCAAAACATGGCAGCGAGACTGGTCACTGGCTTCTCCAGGACCAGTCACATAACACCTATTCTGAAAGATCTCCATTGGCTGCCTATTCGCTTCCAGGCACAATACAAGGTGTTGGTTATTACCTATAAAGCCCTATATGGCTTGGGCCTAGGGTACTTGGAGGACCGCCTCTCCCCATACATTCCGCCCTGCACACTCAGATCTGTTGGGAAGCAATTGTTACGAGTCCCAGAGGTAAGATATTCTACCACCACTCAGAGGGCCTTCTCTACCTCGGCCCCCAACCTCTGGAACTTGCTTCCAGACGAGCTCCGCTCGACCACCTTCCCTGGACCAGTTTAAAAAGGGGCTTAAAACTTTTCTGTTCCAGTGGGCCTACCCCTAACATTCCAGTGTAACCCCCTTCTCTCTCCTCATTGTTTTTGTAAATCTGTGCTAGTTGGATAATTCTTACCTGTATTTAATAGTTCTTATATTTTGTAATTCTTGTATTTTTAATTTTATTGTTTATTGATTGTATTGTGCTTCTCGCTGTTGTAACCCGCCTTGATCCCAGGAAAGGTGGGCTAAAAATAAAGTTTTTATTATTTTTATTATTATTATTATCCTCGTGGACCTTCCAGGAGTGTTCTAGAGATCTTAAAGGCTGATGACAGTTCTGTATGTGTCCAGTCATAGGAAGATAGCTGAAAAGAAAGGAACAACTGCAGTTAATGGGCACAGATATGGTACTGGTGCCTATCTTATTGGAAAGAACATGGCTGATCCCCCAAATCAGGTAGCTTGAGATGCACTGGAGTAGAGAACAAGATATCACAAAATGCATTATTCCTGTAAGGAATTTGCTGCCAGCAGACAAGATGATAGCCATTTTGTCTTAAGTGGCTTTAAAGGGAGATTAGACACAACAACAGACACTAAGACCATTAATGGTTATTAGCTATGATAGTTAATGAAATTGTATTCTCAGATATTTGAAGCCACTCTATAGTATTTATCAGAAGTACTGTGGGGGAACCAAGTCTCATAGGATAAAAGTGCTTAGTTTTTTTTTTAATTAGCAGGATTGATTTTGTCCTTTAAACAAGCTGCTCAGGGTCTCCAGTTCCTTCTGGATCTTGCTGCAATCCCTAATGGAGTTGTGCAGGCGATGTATTTTCCCAGCAACAATATGTAGTTTGGGGCTGTCCCTGCTGAAATGAAAATATTTCACAATGGCTTGGTTCTGAACAGGGAAATTTCCATTTTAAAAGGCCTGATCCTAGCATATGCGGGAAAACACCTTGCTAGGACTAATTTGTTAATGTGAATAAACAGTATAACTCACAATTTGTTTGGATATCCTTTGGAGGCATGGTTCTAAGGATTGTCAAGATGAGTGCATGCACTTTTCCACTACACCACTGATGAAAAGGTACACCATTGATTCCAAAAAGTCTAGGTTTTGTTTTTTAAAAAACAAAACAAAACAAAATTTGAATCAGGTCAACCCAAGGCCCATCACATCATCTGGGCAAGACCATCTCAGGTCTTACAAACAAGATTGTTCAATTATTTTGCTCAAGAGTGGGCAAACTTTGCATATACTATGGGCCTACAACTCGCACCAGGCTGTCAATAGAAAGGGATTATGGGATCTGTAGTTCAAAAACATACGGAAGACAACAACTGCATACTCTCCAACTGTCCATATTTGGCAATGACAGTTCCAGTTAATCCTCTGCTTTCCACTTGTTCAGCAGTTTTTAAAATGTCCCAGATTCTCTCTCCTCCTCCCACTTTCCCCCCTTTGTCCTCAGCTTACTTCAATTGTTGCAAACTGAGTTAATAGTGTGTTCAATTTCTACTCATTTCTCTTAGCAGTGGGGAGAGAAGAGTAAGGAATAAAATACATTTGTCCCTCCCCATTCGTGGACTTGGAATCCACAGTTTTGATCCTTTGTGGACAGCAAGCCAGGAAAGACAAAATGGCACATGCACTGCACACATGAGCGCACAGCCATTATAATCAATTGGGACTTCAGTATTTGCATTTTTTCTGATTCATGGGGGGGGGGACAAATCCCCCACGAGCAGCTTGTGGCAGTCTCTCTCCTTATAGGTTCTTAAATATCAATAACTTTTGCCATCCTGGCCACAGTCTTGGATACATATATCCCGATTTTATTGGTGAAATGTTGAAGGTTATGCAGTTGTCCACCTGTTATTTAAGTAAGCACTTCACATTCTAACATCCACTGGCTTGCCTGAATGCATCTATCAATGAATTCTGAACCTAGGTAAGATTTCTGCTCCTTTTCCACCCCTATCCTCCATGGATCTAACTGGGCTGCCATCGCTTGAACTATCCATAAATGGAGGGACTCACACCAGTAATTCAGCCTGGCTTCTGAGAGATGCCTGCCATCTCTCTGTAAGTTAAGTATATCCAATTTCCCCAACATGACATCCCCCGCAGTTCCTATGTTTCTTCCACAGATTCATATTCTGAATCTATTGATTTATAACACCTGTAGTCCTGGATTAAGAGGGAGAATGAAAGTTGGCTCCATAATAAAACTTTATTGAATGGATAAACTGTCAAACATATTGTGAGCACAAAGCATTTGAATGATCATAAGCCAAGCAATTGGAATAATAAGATTGGTGAAGGAAGCTTCCAGAAGTCTGTGTTCTTCTGAGCTCCAGCCCCCTGTATGATCAGCAAACATTCCTCTAACTTCCTTCATTCGCATCAGGGTTATTCAGAAAATATTGTTGGGCTCTCCTTTGACTTGTTAATTGTTTGGGGCCTGATATTATTCCTCACAGAAATGCATGAAAGAGACCTGGCAGAGATCTTTTCTGTCCAAGGTCAGTGACCAAGATTATTGCTTCACGGTAGAATTTTAGGTTCAATAAATCTTCCCTCCAGATGAACTCTGACAGTCTATTATAAACAATGCTAAGAACTGCATCCATATTCTCTTTTGCACTAGCACTGACCAGGAGTCAATTACACTAAATTATTTTCTCAGGCTAGTTTTTCATTCTTAGAGAGAAGCAAAACAATCTGATGCTACACACAACACACACACACAGAGTAAGACAGGTGCCATCCTGTTCTATTTAGATGAGTATATTCAGTGGTTTTGTCTCATTTGATTTGCATATTTCTGCTTCTTGCCTTTTTTGGCTGCTAAGTGATATTCAGAGCAACACTCCATCAGTGATAGGGTGGCCACATGAAAAAGAGGACATGTGGGGCTGGATGCAACCTCTGGCTTAAAAAATACTGCTGTCCTTCAAGGGTATACCTTGCCTTTCAAGTAAATGCAAGAGAATTTACTACTTCTGTATATCTTAATCTTGGATACAACTTCTCATTGCATAGACTATCAATGCAAAATTTGTCTACAGGGAAGTCCATTTATTAAACTCCTAATGGAATTAGAGTACTCTCACCGATGAGCCAGATGGTTCTCTTTCTCTCTCTCTTTCTCTCTCTCTTTATGTTATGAGTTAATGCAATTTGATATTAAGACTTTTGAGGGGGAAAGAAAAACAGCCCTGGCTAATTTTTCCCCCTTTTAAAAAGCAAGAAAACATTCACACCCACTCCTTCATTGTCACTTTGTCCGCCCATAATGAAAATTTGTTCTGGTTTAAGAAAGGCCACCCAATTTATTAAACAACAAAAAACAAACCCAGAGTTTCAAGATGGGGTGGGGACTTGTTTCTTTGTAATCCATACCTTTTCTGCAACAACTAAAGTGGTGTGGTGATTTTGTAGATATCGTTGGAGTGCAATTTCCAGTCTTGGCTGTGTTGACTCCTCCTGTGCTTGTTTAATTCAGTCAGGATAAAAGGTATATTTGAACTGTTTTGGATGCAAGTCCAAGGGAGAAGTACTTAATCAAGCATCTTCTCCAACTTTTATTCAGAGAATAATCCTTAACATTTATATAGCATCTTAGCACACTGAAGAAGCATCACATATATATTATCTCAGTCCTGCACTTCTTAAAATAATGATATAAGTCAATACTGTATTATTGTGACAGCAGTACAGCTACATCAGGGAGGACAAACTGAGGGCTTTGCCCCTGAGTAAGAATTTGCAGCCCAAAATAAAATGAAATCAATTTCCCAAATTTCTGGCAGTACATGGTGAACCTACATTACAGAAATAACACAGTTTGACACCCTTTATAACCCCATCCTATGTAATCCCGGGATTTCTAGTTTTACAAGGTCTTTAGCCTTCTCTGCCAAAGTGCTGGTGCTTCACAAGACTACAAATCTCAGGATTTTTTTTTTTTTTAGGATGGATCAATGGCAGTTAATGTGGTGTCAAATTACATTATTTCTACAGTGTAGATGCACCCACAGAGAATGGGGCACTGAAAACTGCTCATACCTAGAATTCATGTTTGCACTCTCTTGGTCACTTTGCCAGCCCCTTTTCTTTGGATGTATCACATGTTTTTCTCAATGCTCAAATGAGATTTAAAATTACAGCAATGTTAGAAATTTGGGATGAATTTATTGGTGGGGGTATTCTTATTTCAGGGATGCCCTCATTAGCCCCCATTCCCAGCTACAGCTCTGGAGGGACTTAGTAGTGTGCCAAAAACAAAACCTGGAGAGCTAAAACT
The DNA here is from genome assembly GCF_019175285.1 of Sceloporus undulatus. Taxonomy (NCBI): domain Eukaryota; kingdom Metazoa; phylum Chordata; class Lepidosauria; order Squamata; family Phrynosomatidae; genus Sceloporus; species Sceloporus undulatus. Next base: position 12,323,837 of record NC_056525.1, on the reverse strand, counting down.
CCCCAAATCCCCCATTCTGGGAATCATTGGAGATTACCACACTGCTCTTTAATAGCAGAAAAGAAATGTAATGTTCACTATAATGGTGGGATCCTACTGAACAGCCTTGTAACTGGACAGTAGTTATCCTGTAGCCAATCCATGCTTCTGCTGCAACATTTAATGAATGGGAAAATGCTGTGAATAGCTGTCAATTGCGCAGTTGAGGATGTGTGCGATATGCCACCCTGGGATAATTCAGAGATTGGTGATCTCATGTGGTATGAATTGGCACTACTCCCTTCTCTCTGCATCTTGATCCTGAACATCCATAGCCGTTCTACTTCCAATGCTAAGAAGTATTTAGCTTGTTTCTCAAAAGTGGCAGCCTTTCCTAAGCCTCCTTTTTTTTTGTTCTTTCTTTAAAAACAGTAATCTTACAAAGTTAACAAGCTACCAAAGTACATTTCCATGACACGAAAAAGAAAGAAATATTTATTTATATCCCACCTCTTCTGTTTTGGGGATCGAGGCAGGTAACAACATGATTTATGTGATACATAATAATGAAAACAACAAGAGCCCACAAAACTCCAACCCTAAACCTTCCGCCCAACTATAAAAATTTTAAAGTAAAAAAAACCATAATTAACATAAATGACAATACATCGAAAATCATTACACATAGATGAATGAGGAGGAGATGGGGGGCTTTGGTTTGTTCTGGACATAATCAGTCAGAGAAGGCCTGCTGGAAGAGGATTGTTTTTATTGCCTTTTTGAAACCTTCCAGAGAGGATAATTGGCAAATTTCTTCCAGCAGGTCATTCCAAATTTTTGGAGCGGTTTCAGAGAAAGCCCTCCGGGAAGTCGTCACCAATCTAATCTTCCTAGGTTGTAGAAAATTCTTCCCAGAGGAATGGAGTGTATGGGAAGAATTATATGGGAGTAGGCGTTCTTTCAAGTAGGCTGCACCCAGGCCATATAGGGCTTTGTAGGTAATAACCAACACCTTGTACTGTGTCCTGAAGCTGATAGGTAGCCAGTGTAGTGACTTTAGGATAGATGTAATTCGGTCAAACCTAGATTTTACGGTGATTAGTCTGGCTGCCATATTTTGTACCAATTGAAGCTTCTGGATGTGGCACAGGGGCTGCCCCATTTAGAGCGCATTACAGAAATCAATACAAGAGGTTACCAGTGCATGTACAACCATTTCTAGGTCCCGCTACTCCAGGTAGGGACGTAGCTGGCGTATCAGCCAAAACTGATAAGAGGCACTCCTGGCTGTCATGTCAACCTGAGAAGACAGTTGAAGTGACGAATCCAGGAGCACCCCCAAGCTGTGGACACAGTCCTTCAGGGGAAGTGTGACCTCATCCAGGGCTGGCGGACTTATCTCCATACCCAGATTGGGGTTACCTATCACGAATACCTGCGTTTTATTTGGATTCAACTTAAGTCTATTTTCCCTCATCCAATCCATTACTGACCCCAGGCAGTCATTCAGAGGAGAGATGCTCTTCTTGGTCACTGAAACAGTCCGAGACATAGAGAAATAGATGTGGGTGTCATCATCTTACTGATAACACCCCACCCCATGTCTCTGGATGATCTTGCCCAGCGGCTTCATGTAAATGTTAAACAGCATGGGGGACAGAATGGCTCCTTGAGGAACACCAGATGTCAGCTCTCTCATAGAGGATCAGCTGTCCCCCAGCATCACCTTCTGGAACCTTCCCAAGAGGTAGGAACAGAGCCACTGCAAAGCAGGGCCAGCAATTCCCAACTCTCTCAGGCATTCCTGAAGGATACCATGGTCTATTGTATTGAAGGCCACTGAGAGGTCCAAGAGCACCAGCAGGGCCACACTTACCCTGTCAATGCACAGACAGAGATCATCAACCAAAGTGACCAGGACAGTCTCAACTCTGTATCCCGACCTGGAGCCAGTTTGAAATGGATCAAGATAATCGGTGTCATCCAAGATTGCTTGGAGCTGGTTTGCAACTGCCCTCTCTCTCACCTTACCCCAAAAGGGAAGAAGAGGTACTGGCTGATAATTATTTTTGTCCAGGCGATCAAGGAAAGGTTTCTTTAGAATGGGTTTTACCACTGCTAATTTTAAGATTGATGGAAAACAACCTTCCCTGAAGGAGGCATTGATTATAGATTTTAGCAACTTCAAAGTTGCCTCACCTCCCTGGATGGCCAGCCAAGATGGACAGGGATCTAGAGGGCAGGCTGTCTTTTTTACTTTACCAAGCAACTTATCTACGGCATCAGTACTCATAGACTGAAAGCGATCTAAGATAACCACATTAACACTGGACACCGCCTTGCTGGCTCTGTGTTGGAAAAATATTCAAATTACATCTAGGGAAGTAAAAAAAGAATCTTTATTGAAAAAATAATAATTTACCTCACTAGGGGAAGTTATTTTCCATAGGGAAAATGGAGTGCGGGGGGGGGGGGGGGGGGGTGTTTGTTGGACTGATTGAACAAAACCATGCATACATGAGCAAGTTTAATCTCAGATAGCTAATGAGTGACTCCCAAATGCAATGGCTGAATGGAACAGTGTGCGATCAAATTTGTCACTGACCTGTTATCAATTCACAATTATGTGGTGATGTGAAAAAGAGCCTTGCTGTTTTGGTTGTTTTAAAAATTGCAACTAAATCAGGAGTGAAGCTTTGTGTGATAATCTCCATAGTCTACAAAAGTAACTTTCCCAAGCTCTGACACAAAAAAGTAAGATTGGAAACAGTGGCTTCCTATTTTACTACAGTGCCATCTCCATCCCAGCCAGAACAGATCTAGGATGTATACAGGACAATTCCTGCATCTTTCCAAATTGCCACTGCTGCAATGCCTGAACCTGGGATTTATCACAGCAGAGCAGTCCCTGTTTCCTCTATGTCTGTCCCACATGTCCAACTCAGGCTTTTCCTCTCTACCAAATTGCACTGATATCACTCAAATGCTAAAATTAGGAAAGGAAAATGTTCACCAACTAAGTAAAAATAATGCAGATCTAATTCATTCTGCAAGCCAATAGCAGCAACAATATGAGCTTCTTACTGCCTCCCAAGAGAACGGAGCCTTCTTGCTTTTACTGGGGTTCAGTCTAAAGGCAGACAGGAAAAGGGGTAGTTTAACCTCGATAAGGAAAAAAAAACATGTTGAGAGAAGATGCTGTAGAGGTATTGTGGGGGTGTGAGAGAAAAAGAGATTGGCCTGAAAAAGGCTTCACTTTTGTCACGATGACATATCTTCTTGTTCATGATTTGCACCTGTCAAATGCTTGTGTATGACAAGGATTTGAAGAGAGATGTCCTTGGAAAGGAACGCTCGGCTGGGCCCATGGTTTTCTTGATCCTGATGTTTCAATTCATAAACAAGTGTGGCAAGGCAGCAGGGGTGGGGGGTGGGGTGGGGGTTGTAGGAGACTTAGAAGCTAGCCTGGACATACATCGTTGGCTGCATAACATCTCTGTTGCAAGATGGACAGCAGCAATGCAGAGCTGTTCCACAGGACTCTCAGAATGAAAGAAGAGATTTCCTTTTTATATTATAAATACTTGATATTCCTGTTCAACCAAGAATGCCTAAGGCAAACTCCTCATCCTCAGCAACAGAACCCCTCCACCACAACATAAATAGAAAAGCAATAAACAACAATTAAATAAATGACATCAGGAAAAACAACCTTTTCTTAAAAGCAAGTTATCATATAATAGAGAGACCATGTTTGTGTGTTATGTGCCTTCAAATTGTTTCTTACTTATGACAACCCTAAGGTAAAACTATCATGGGGTTTTCTTGCCAATATTTGTTCAGAAGAGGTTTGTCATTGTCTTCCCTTGAGGCTGAGAGCATGTGACGTATCCAAGATCACTCTTTGGGTTTCATGGCTGAGTCAGGAATTGAACCCTGGCCTCCAGAGTTGTAGTTCAACACCCAAATCAATATACCACACTGCTTAGAGAGTACATATACCATCATAAAACAAAAGAAGTGGGCTTGTTGTTGTTTACAGTAATGAAAGTTGTCCACAAGAGGATAAAACAAGCCTTTGCTTTCGGCATTTCAAACCCTGGGTGCGGCTAAAAAGAAGACTGTATGATCCCAGTCAAATAGAACTCAGAGGTACTTACTGTTACATTATTACTAATATCAGTATTGGGTATTAGTATTATTTTATACCTCAACCTTCCCCCAGAACTGGGGGCTAATGTTAAAACAGATGCAACATGGAAAAATATAGGTTAAAACATCTAAAAAGTTATTGTTAAAATATAATCAGTTTATCCATGCCATTTGTTGTTGTTGTGTGTCTTCAAGTCATTTCTGACTCATAGTGACCCTAAGGCAAACATATATGGGGTATGCAGGTGTAGCTGTGTTGACCATTTAACAAATCCAAACAAAAATCCATCAGTGATACATTTATTGGCCAACCAAAGTGGTGTTTTGTTGCTGTTGCAAGATTTGTTCAGAGAGGGTTTGGCATTGCCTTCCTCCGAGGTTGAGAGAGTGTGACTTGCCCAAGGTCGCCCAGTGGGCTTCCATGGCTGAGCAGGGATTTGAACTCTAGTCTCCAAAATTGTAGTCCAACACTCAAACCACTATGCCATTCTAGGTCTTATAAATGTATACAAAACATATCTAATAACAATAATGGTTTAACTCTCCTTCATTATCCACATACACACACACACTCACAAACACATCATGAATTAGCCATATTGTTGCCAATTCATGAAAATGGAATTAACGTCAAACCATTTCTGGTCATGTCAGGAACATCTGTGGCCTATGGGGGTGGCCTAAGGAAAAATTCCCCTTGTCCCATCTATGCCCATCCCTCCTGTAAGCGAAGAGTATTTCAATGGCTTCAATGTATGCATTGACACTCCTCCTCCCCCATATGTGATGATATATTCCAGGAAAATCTTCACCAGCTGATTTTGCTGTTTGAATAAATAGGCCCTGAGGCTCCTCCTTGTCTTGTCCATTTCTTACATTGAATACACTGAGTTCATTGCAGTCAGTGAGTCTAATATGAAAGGAGCATGCTGCTGTATTAATTAAATCTGCACACATTGACCTTTGAATCCCCGAAGGCAAGTTTTACAGGCATCCCTGATAGCTCTTTACATTGGAACACAGGCCTCATATAAAAAGAGCTGGAGATTTCTTTTATCATAAATCTGACATGTTTTTCCCTCTTTTATACAATGCAATTCAACTGCTGGTCCTTTATATTTACCAGTTATTAGTAGAGTGAAGGATTTCCATCTCTTACAGATAACCTTTCTTACTTCTTGAATAGCTGCAAAGTTCAGCTTTAATTATTATTTTCTTACAAAGACAAGTCTGGAGCAATCTTTTACAAACTGTGATTCCTGCATACTGCCATGCAAGACATTACAAGACTATCAAAGCCATAGCAAGACTGCTGCAGAACAAGGGCTTTGAAGAGCTTTCATAGCCATGAGCTGAAATGTGAAATGGGCACAGATTTTTAGTAGTAAAAAAAAATCTCACTATCAACTAGTTTGAACAAAATCTGCTTTTAATCTCTCTCTCTCTCTCTCTCTTTGTGTCTGCATCAGTGTGTTTTAAAAACTGTTGCAAATCACTGCAAATTCCTATTTGTGAGGCAGATTGCCGTGATTTTTTTCCTCCCTCTGAATCCATTTGCACATTTGTCATCATAACTGACCTCAATCTATGTAAATATCCTCTGATTTATGCCATGTTATGCAGTCAGTTGAACACTACTGCTTTACGCATGCCTCTAACCCTAGTACATCCTGGGGACGTACAAAATGGCGGCGCCCGTTCTACATGGGTGCTGCCATCTTGACATAGTGGACACTTAGCGTCTGCACCTCATGCGGCACTAATGATGCCACGAGTGCACCATTGGTGCCTTGTGACATCATTAGCGCACAGCAACAAGAAGCGCCATTTTGGCACTTCTTTTTTGCGGCACCGGGGATCCTCGCAGTTTGGCCACTGGGGCTCCTCGGCACTGCTAATGGCAGCGGCAGCAGACCACCGCTTTCAGGAGGTCTGTAACGTGCCTTTCTTTCTCTTTAGGTGCATCTACACTTTAGAAATAATGCAGCTTGACACCACTTTAACTGCCATGGCTTCATCCTACAGAATCCTAGGATTTGTAGATTTGTGAGGCATCAACACTTTGACAGAGAAGGCTAAAGACCTTGTAAAACTACAAATCCCAGGATTCCATAGGATGGAGCCATGATGTCAAACTTCATTATTTCTACAGTGTAGCTGCAGTCCCTTTCTATCACACACGGAATCTCTATACTCTCTCTTCTCCATCCTTCCTATTGTTCTCTCTGTATGTTGAACATTGACAGAATGAGTGAGAGCTTTAGCAGATCAACATTCAAGTGAAAAGAAGGCAAGAAAATACTGTAACTCCTATAGTGTGTGCGTGCGCTTATGTGTGTAAATGACCCTCAGCCTAGCAAAGACTCACATTTCTTTATGGCAGCCATTTGATGCAGCATTTATTTTAAGGCGGTATTAACCATTCAGCATTTTTTAGAACATAACCTCAAGAGGTTTAGAAAGAGAAGACAAAAATAAAATAAAAGTGTGCTATTGGGGATCTATGGGACCCCATAAGAACTAATGGTAGATATCTGACCAGTTTGCAGAGCCTATCTGAGAGATTCTGTTCAATCTGATCAGAGTGTAAAACTCCACCAGTCCATTTAGAAATCTGTGGTGTACTGGTGGTCATTCCAGGCTGAATGTCAAGTCAGTTAAGGTCATGAGCAGCTTCCCTGTTGTACTGGGGATAGATGGTGAACTGTTTCCATAAGAATATATTGGATACCTTCTTATAGAAGGGTACAAAACATACAACTGCCACACAATCTTTGTCCTGTCAGGATTCTGGTCTCTGTGTCTGGCACCCTGTTAGTGGCATACACATGTGTAAGTCACACTACAAATGTGGGATGAATTATTTACCAGAATGCAATGCACAGATTTGTCCAGCAAAGGAGCCAAAAGGATGATAAGACCAACCTAGTTCCCAAACAAACAAACTCTCAGCTAGCTGAGTCAATGCAAGCAATACAGTGTTTGAGTTTAGAGGCAGTATCAGAAGAAGGATGACCAAAAGAATTGTCAAACAGTCTGAGATTCGAGGTATCAGACAGGCAGGTCAGTAAAGCAGCCCAAGGTCAAGGGTTCCAGATAATCAAGACAGGTCAGCAATCTAAGAAGCAAGGGTTTGTTCCAAAAAGCCACGGGAGCCAGAGACACAGTCTTTCCTCCAAGCAGGTCAGATAATCACTGGCAACCAGACACACATGCTCCACCTGCCTAAATAGGCAGACAGCAGGCATTCAGATGAGTGTATTGGTCCAAAGCACACTGCAGAAATAATTCAGTTTGAGACAGCTTCAACTGCCCTAGCTCAATGCTAGGGAATTCTGGAAACAGTATCTTTATGAGACATTTAGCCTTTTTGGTCAGAGAACTCTGGTGCCACAATAAACTACAATGCCCAGGATTCCTTAGCACTGAGCCATGGCAGTTAAAGTGTTTGCAAACTGGATTATTTCTGCAGTGTGTTTCGGATCATAGTCAAATAAACCATCCCACTAGATTTTCTAAATTAAGATGGTTTCTCTGAGGCCTGTTTCAGTCCACTGTCACTAAATGTAGTTAATTTTAACATCTCAGATGACAACTTCCATAATGTTCCAGCTAATATAGCTACTGGCTGTGTTGTTATCCAGAAAAGGAACTTTCCTATGTACTGATGTATAGAAGGGTAAAATAAATAAGAGAAAACATACTGATTATACTGGCTTAAGGGATGCTATACCCTGTTATCCATACACTGGCATAGTTTGCATATACCAGTACAAATCAACACTTGAGTTATTAGTGATCAGGATAACCAATCAATAATCATATTTTATGGATGAGCAACATGAAGTTGGTTGGATTTGTCCTTCCTTGATCTGTAAGGCAGGAATGTGGGCTTTGAAATACATCCAGCCCACTAGTATCCATGGGGGGTTCCATTCTGGACCTTCTTTCAATGCCAAAAACCAAGGGACCTCATCCCATGCTTTTTAATGGTGGCATGCACATGCATGGCCACAATCGTATGCACATGCCACCATTAGGCCAGTGGGGCTTGCCATCTACCAGTGTTCAAATCCTTGGATGGTAAGCCTGCAGTTGGGGCAGGGAGATTATAATTAGTTATAAATAATAGAATATTTGTCATTAGTTCTTTTTCCCCCCTGTAGCAAAAGTTTAAGAGTTGATAACATGCTTCACCCCATGGAATCATAGGATTTGTGTTTGAGAAGGGACTTAGCAATAGCAATAGCAAGCACATTTCTATACTGCTTATCAGTGCACTTAAGCACTCCCTAAGCGGTTTACAAAGTGTGAGCTAATTGCCCCCAATAATCTGGGTGCTCATTTTAGCCACCTCGGAAGGATGCAAATCTGACTCGAGCTTGAGCCCTTTCACTGGTATTGAACTTGCAACCTTATGGTTTGTGAGTGAGCAGCTGCAGTACAGGCATTTAACCACTGCACCACCAGGGCTCTCTGTTAGATAGGTCTATTGATGGACTTCAGGGGAGGGCACTAGCAACTTCTAATTCCTTCTCCAAACTACATTTACTATGAGGTTTTTTGTTCTTGTTGGGGAGGTTCATCAACAATGGTGGCTGCATTTTTACCCACACTCCTTATCTTTTTTAAAAATTTACTCACAGTCCTTTCTGATGCTACAGCTACAGGTTAATGTCACTCTGAAATCAGAACAAGGCACCCAGCATCGATGATGTGGCTGGAAGTTCTTTCTGTCCTCAGCAGTGACCCTGGGAGATGATCGGAGACCCTTGGGAAGGCAGCGATTGGTGGTCCCTGGCAAAAACCCACAAGGTAAAGAGCAAATTCGAGGGGCTGGAGGGGGGGAGATTTGCAGCCAGAAAATTCTGGGGCAGTGTGATGTATTCTGGCAAGTCTAGATGATCCCTTAGACGTGGCCTTGAGGAAGCCTCATGGAAGGAGATCATTATAGTGGGATTACAAACAGAAGCCTGGTATTACAAACAGAAAATGGTGATTTTTCCCTCTGTTGCAATTTGAGACCCCAAACCTGTTTTTATTTAAGGAACATGTTTGCTAAAAATAGAACTCAAATAGAGATGTTCCCCTATGGATAAATCTTTCCAGTTCCCGGCTTTGCTCTAAAGATACTTTTCTACCAGGATTTCGCCCTCCCTTTGGAGCATTTCCTGTAAACCAAAAAAAGATATATTACTTTTTTTAAAAAAGAAAAGTTTTAGTATTTTTACCAGCAAGACTTGGGCATAGATATGAACAAAATATGAAGTTTATTGCTGGTGAAGAAATGCATGGCCATTTACAAGATTTAAGAGGGGTCAGTTCTACAGTTACATGGTTGCGCATTAACATTTGAAGAAGTGCGATGGAGGGAATCGGGGAGGGGGGGAGAGGTGCTCTCCAATGTTCTCTCAGATAGATGGCGTTGCTTGCCAAAAACTCTTGTTCTAATAAGTCAGATTAAGCCCAGCCCACAGACAGCCTCGACTCTATCCAGAAAAGCTACCTCACTTTCTATTTTTATAGAATGTGCTGACAATAAAGTACCCACACGTCTGATGGGATCTATGGTGTGTGCCCACTGCCTCTTATAAGCTGACAGTGAAAAATGAACACTTTGGCATCCAGGGAGTCATTCGTTACCTCTCTACTTCCTTCTAATTAATGAAAACATAAGCGATAGGCATGATAACTGGGTCTACTGTTCAGGCAGAAAATGATTATTGCTTAGATGAATATATACACATCTATCATATGCACAGGAATGCATATGCATGTGTGTAAGTAGGAAATACACACAGTCTTTGATTATCTTATGAATGGCATAAGCAGCCAGATTTTTGTTTTCCTGGTTATGCAAAAAAAAAAAAAAAAAAAAAAAAAAAGGTCACATAACTACAAGCATACTTCAGCTAACAAAGGCCATGTCCACATGCACCAAATACCACATCCTCCCATCCTCGTGGTGAATAGTCCTTATGATGCAGGGCCCAGTCCTTGATTTTGGTACAAATTGTCTGGATGATGTCCACCAAGCTCACCATGTACTCCCCTCCCCTTACACTGAATTAAAATAAGTCACCTTTTGCTCCAATTCTTCCAGAGCTTTACAGAGCAATGGGGGTGGCTGTTTGCAGTGCATTGCATTGTGCCCACCACCACCACTGCATGTCCCTCCCTCTGAGGTCAGAATGAGGTGCCCAGCCATGTAATTGATGCTGGGGTACCTCATTTTTGGCCTCAGAAAGAATGATTTGCAGCAGTAGTGGCACTGGGCAGCACAGCCGAATGCATGTGCAAACTGCCACCTACTATCGCTCTCGGATTGCCAGTTAATCGGGAGATGTCAGGGCAGGGCAGGCCCCCAAATACTCCAGGCTGCTTCCAGAGTATTGTCTCCTGTGCAGATATCATCAAAGCCTCTAGAAACTCCCTTTTACAAATACTTTTCATGGGGGACCAGAAAGCAGGACCTTCTCCTTTCCCCCAGTGGCAGCAGCTCCTCGTGAGGAACCTCTGCCACTGCAGCAAATCAGACTAGGTATGATCATCCCTCCTCCCAATGGGAAAACAGCTGGTGAGGGCTGCACCACTGCACCCCCCCTCCCTAATGATGCCACTGATCAGAATGCCAGAGGTCACTACTGAAAACAAGCTGAATCCCTTGAAAATGGAGGCCATTTGAACAAATGCTGAAAAAGAAACTGATAAAGTGAAACCCTTTCTCAGCACTTAGGGCTGCCAGGTTAAAAACAGGACAAATAGCAATAGCCAAGTAGATTTCTAAACCACTTACCAGTTTATTTAGGCACTCCCTAAGTGGTTTACAATGTGTAAGGTAATTGCCCCCCACAAGCTGGGTACTCATTTTCATGACCTTTGAAGGATGCCTGGCTGAGTTGACCCTGGGACCCTGGCTGGGATTGAACTCACAACCTTGTGGTTTGTGAGTGAGTGGCTGTGGTACAGGCATTTAACCACTGTGCCACCAAGGCTTCTGTTTCTTTAATAGTTGTGTGTGTCCAAGAATACTTGTTGAAATTCCCTCTTATATACAAATGTTGACGGTAGTGAAGCCCTCTCCTGTTTCTCATTTGGCAACTTTATCCTTACTGTCAAAACTATTCATGAAAAGGATGAGTAACTTTGGCTCAGCTTTTGATATGATTATCAGTACAAAGTACCTACAGACATCCGTTCCTTCTCCCAAGTTTTGATTCCCTCTCTCTTTCTCTTTTTTTCATATTTACTCAGTTTCTGTCCCCTTCATAGGCAGCTCCCAAGGCAGTTTACAATAAAAATGAATTAAAATGATTCCATATGAAAATGTAATCTAAACAACATTTTCTTTTTTAAAAAATGAACAAAATCGCATCAGCAGGCAAAGCAATCAAAGCAGAACATCAAATATCCTAAACAGGAAAACAGCAAAACTAACTTGTTCCATCTCTTTTCTATATGCACAGTGGCAGTAGAATGGGAGAGACTTTCCTACCACATACACTGAGAAAAAGAAGAAGCACTGTCTTGCTGAGCTTACTAGCAAAAAGTCCAGCACCTTGGACAGGCCCTTTAAAGTTCAAACTAAAACCTGGAGCAGATTCACCAATCCACTGACATAGAATCATAGAATCATAGAATCATAGAATCGTAGAGTTGGAAGAGACCACTAGGGCCATCCAGTCCAACCCCCTGCCATGCAGGAAATCCAAATCAAAGCATCCCTGACAGATGGCCATCCAGCCTCTGTTTAAAGACCTCCAAGGAAGGAGACTCTATCACCCTCTGATGGAGTGCATTCCACTGTCGAACAGCCCTTACTGTCAGGAAGTTCCTCCTAATGTTCAGGTGAAATCTCTTTTCCTGTAGCTTGCATCCATTGTTCCGGGTCCTGTTTTCTGGAGCAGCAGAAAACAAGCTTGCTCCCTCTTCAATATGACATCCTTTCAAATATTTAAACAGGGCTATCATAGAATCATAGAATCATAGAGTTGGAAGAGACCGCAAGGGCCATCCAGTCCAACTCCCTGCCATGCAGGAAATCCAAATCAAAGCATCCCCAACAGATGGCCATCCAGCCTCTGTTTAAAGACCTCCAAGGAAGAAGACTCCACTACACTCTGAGGGAGTGTGTTCCACTGTCGAACAGCCCTTACTGTCAGGAAGTTCCTCCTAATGTTCAGGTGGAATCTCTTTTCCTGTAGCTTGCATCCATTGTTCCGGGTCCTGTTCTCTGGAGCAGCAGAAAACAAGCTTGCTCCCTCCTCAATATGACATCCTTTTACATATTTAAACAGGGCTATCATATCACCTCTTAATCTTCTCTTCTCCAGGCTAAACATCCCCAGCTCTCTGAGTCGCTCCTCATAGGGCAAGGTTTCCAAACCTTTCACCATTTTAGTCGCCCTCCTTTGGACACGCTCCAGTTTCTCAATGTCCTTTTTGAATTGTGGTGCCCAGAATTGGACACAATATTCCAGGTGGGGCCTGACCAGAGCAGAATATAATGGCACAATTACTTCTCTTGATCTAGACACTATACTTTTATTGATGCAGCCTAAAATTGTATTGGCCTTTTTAGCTGCTGCATCGCACTGTTGACTCATGTTCAACTTATCATCTACTTGGACTCCTAGATCCCTTTCGCATGTACTTTCATTCAGCAATGTGTCTCCCAACCTATATTTGTGCATTTCATTTTTTCGCCCTAAGTGCAGTACCTTACATTTCTCTGTGTTGAATTTCATTTTGTTAGCTTTGGCCCAGCTTTCTAGTCTATTCAGGTCATTTTGAATTTTGATCCTGTCCTCTGCAGTATTAGCTATTCCTCCTAATTTGGTGTCATCTGCAAATTTGATAAGTATGCTCCCAATTCTGTCATCCAGGTCATTGATAAAGATGTTGAATAGCACTGGGCCCAGGACAGAGCCCTGTGGGACTCACCTCATATCACCTCTTAACCTTCTTTTCTCCAGGCTAAACATGGAAGCTACTAGACACCTGTGCTTACTGACCACACTCAAATGGAAAGCTGTTACAAGTTGAGTCTCCCTTACTGAAAATGTTTGGGGTCAGAGGTGTATTGGATTTCAGATTTTGGGGGGATTTTGAATATCTGTATAAATAGATAATGAGATATCTTGGCAATGGGATCCAAATCTAAACACAAGTTTCATTTATGTTTCACATATACCTTATATACATAGTCTGAAGGTAATTTTATAAAATATTTTAAATACATTTGTGCATGAAACAAAGTTAGTGTACACTGAACTTTCAGAAAGCAAAGATGTCACTATCTCAGCCACCCATGGAAAAAGTTTTGGTTCTTGGGATATTTCAGATTTTGGAATTCCAGATAATTGAGACTCAACCTGTACCAGCCAAGATGAATGAGGGCAAATTAAAGCTTTGATATACTCACTTCTTCAAGCTGTATCCTCAGATAAAGTCATGTGAAATTCATCCTCATGACTTTAATTGGTACTGTAGAAGGAGGTTGCAGGTACAAATGTTATTACTGCTATTGGAAGTGGAGTGTAGCTATACCTGGGTGAAAGACTGTGTCTACAAGGAACAGTAGCAGTGAACATAGTTTGGCAATAGTTATATACTATCCCCTCTTTCTGTGCCTAATCTGTCTCTAAGGATGTTTCAAGTGGCATGAAACTGATATAACTCTATTACACATACTCCTGGTTAAGAACATTTGCATTACACAATTACATCCATTTAGGCCCGTTAGATGTTAGCTAGGCATGGTTACAGCCACCTGTATTAGACATGCAACAATATGCCCAGAGCTAGGAAAATATAGTTTGTTAGACTACATCTCCTGGAACCCCCCAGGCAGCATGGCCACTGTTGACTGGAGATTCTGACAGATCTGATCCAACAAAGTAAACTTTCTAAGTTCTGAATTTGATTGGCCATTGCAGATTAAATACAAATCAATGTACCTTCTAGAGTCTATTCAATATTTTGAATAGTCCAGAAGGGAAGAAAGAACCAAGATGTGTGATGCTTTTAAATAGAAAAAGGATGCAATATATCGAGTCATCAACACTGTGCTATGCTCAGTAGTGGTTTGTGGGCTTCCCTGTTATTATTATTATTATTAACCTTTATTTATAAAGCACTGTAAATTTACATAGCACTGTACATATAATCTTTTTAATTGGATGGTTCCCTGCCCTCAGGCTTACAATCTAAAAATGTCTGTGGGGCTATGAATCCAGTACAGGTTTTAGTTTGGATAATAAGGGAGCTGTACAAGGTGCTGAACTCTGCCTTCAAAATATGTTTAACACCTGAACTCCTGTAAAATTTAAACTAAAATCCACTAAGGATTCATAGTCCCACTGAGTGGAATCATCAGCTTAAAATGGATGTGCTTAAATGGTCTGCAGAAGGAACTGTCCAAAAGAATTGCGTGATTGCTCAGTAGTAGGGCTGGTTTGAATGGTAGTTCTTGCTACTGAACTGTGCACAGCACTCTCAACACACATGCCTCTCCATAGTTGGTTGGCAGGAGCTGTCAACAGTCTACTGGGGAAATACCCAATGCCTTTCTGTCACCAGAAGGTGAATGGAGATGTATTTTTGGTTGGAGATTTAACTGTCAACACATCAGGCTAGATTGTCTTATCAAATTCTCAGCTAGATGTTCACAACTACATCAGTAATGTACGTGCTGATATACTTCACAGCCTGGGGAAGTTACTTTATAAACTATAGCTTCAAGAATTCTCCAGCCACAATGGCCACTGATATTCCTATGGTGGTCCCATACATTGAATCTGAATGGTGGGAGACTTGGGACAGATGAAAGGAAATACATCACACAGTGCATCATTAAGTGCATTAAGGACTATATCACACCAAACTTGTAAGGTGCCACAATCTTGCTAGGGTAGGAAATTCAAACATATGGGGTTGGGGACAATTATTATTGCACAGCTCTTCAAAAGTGTGATGGTGCTGCTTCTGTCCTGGCCCCTGCTTTTTTCACTTTGGCTCCATAACCCTCCTTCCCTGTCCTAACCCTTACCCAGCATAGCTTTCAGTCAGTATTTTTTTTTATTTTAGTGAAATTATGTAACCATGGCAATCCAATAGGTTAAAATACAAAGAAAAAAATAAATTGGAAAATAAGAAAAGAAAAATAGCCTGCTTGGGAATAGCAAGAGGGGAGGGGGAAAGGAGCATAACCACTTGCTACTGTATATTGGAACTGCTTTAGAAGGAATTTATCACACTCATTCAGTAATGAAAAAGCAGAGCAATTGTGGGGGCATTGACAAGTTTTCCCCTTCAATGAAAAGAAGCATTCAAGTAGAAGATGGACTGCAGACCAGCTACTGGACAGACACAACATCATATGATAAGGTACAGTTACAGATTCTGCTACCTGCTCTAAAGCCCAGAGTTCACAGTACATTGGGATAAATTCATGGAGGTTGGATCCATCAGTGATTACTATATGTCACTTCCATCATCAGATGCAATATCCTTCTCTCAATAGCTGTTGCTGAAGAATGGAAGATGGAGGGTGCAGTTGCACTCATGTACTTCTGGTGGGCTTCCCATAGCAATTGCTTGGTCAGTAGGTGAACAAAATGTTGTATTAGATAGACCTTTAGTCTGATCCAATGTGGCTTTTCTCATGTGAAAACATCTCATTTTAAACCATGCCAATAGAAACCCAGCTAACCTGCCTGCATTACAAGCTGAACACACAGAGAGAGAAACACTGTTACAACTTCTCTGGGAGGTGGGGTGGTGATGGAAGGAGATAGGATGGGGTGGGGAGACATAGTGATGTTTGGCAATCTCCTTCCTCAAGGGTTGTAAACTTTTCATATGCATTGAACTCAGAGGGAAGGCCTGGAGATTAGGAACCAACTCTTGAATTAATAATCATGATACACAGCCAGAAATAATTAGAGGCTTGAAGACCAGCAATCATAAATTACTTTTTTTTCCCAATAACACAACAAAGACAGATTTGCAGAGGTAATAGGAAAATGCAGCTCAAGCAGTGAAGTTCAAATGAAGGAAGCAAGGCCAAGGCCATAGCTTTAATTCCATTTCTGGAAGAAGGAATACACACACACACACACACACACATACACACACATGAAATTAAATAAATAAAAAGGTCAAGTAATAGACAGGAATTTCCAGTGGACTGATTTTAATTGCTTGTGATTTTGGCCCACCGTTAAGTCATTCAGTGAAATGAGAAAATCTAAGTGAAAGCTTATGATTTCGGCTGCTCTGAGGCTCTAAGACTGCAGCAAGCATCAAATGCAACTGTCAATGGACTGAGGGTTGAGAGAAAGAAACTTCATGGAAGCTAACACTAATATCCTCTTCGTGATTCCAGTGGCCTGTATCTTGTTAGTGACTTATGTATGCATAACAGCAGCTTATGGTTGGTGTCTTCTTAGGATTTTACATTTCCATTAGTTTCTCTTATGTGTCTGTAAGTCTTGTTTTGGATGCTGCAGGGATTTATATTCTCCCTGCTTTATGGGGAGTAGATGTGTTTCCCCATAGTCAGATGTGAAATGATGAGATCAGTACTGATATCCACCAGGGTCCTCCAAAGTGTTGATGTAATCATTTTACATCTGGCTATGAGGATATGTTGTTTGTTGTGTGCCTTCAAGTCATGGCAGCCTGAAGACAAACCTATCATGGGGTTTTCTTGGCAGGATTTGTTCAGAGGATGATTGCCATTGCCTTCTCTAGGCTAAGTGTGACTTGCCCTTGTAACTCTGGAGACCGGGGTTCATTTTTACCTGGTGGAGCTGGGAATAGAACCCTGGTCTCCAGAGTTACACTACAACTTTCAAACCATACTAGCATAAATACCCTAAAGGCACCAAACGCGGTATGATCTTGGAAGCCCTTGTTAGTAGTGATTTGAGAAACCCATGTTTTTCTTCTCGTTCATTGAGAACTTGATGAGAATTTTTTTTAAAAAATATTTGTTCCACAAGTCCCCCTTTCAAAGGGTGATTTCTTCTCTCCCTTTCAGAAGCTAGTGAAATATTTTTCACAGATTTCTCGATTGACAATAAAAGACAAGTCGAATAATTATGCTAATTACTTTGCATTTCAAACTCAATTACCATGTCAAAAGGAAGTTTGGCAGATGTTTAAAGAACATTCCTATGCTTAAAAAAACCTGAAGGCACACACACAAAAGGGGGGGAGGGCATGTAGTCTGACCCCTGTTCAACATCAGGATGGCACTGGAAGATGGGACAAACCAAGGGTTTTCTTGGCATAAAGAGGAGTTTTGCCATGGGCTGCCCCTGACGCTGAGACAGTGTGACCCTCACAGATGAGAAGGGGAGGGTGGTGTGTCAAATGGCAATGCTCTTCTGCCAAGCAGGAATCCTCAAAAAGGAGTGGAGTGGTGTGCAATGGCAGGAATTCTGCCATGGATAAAACCTAGCATTCAAAGGGATTGCCAGGGGTCATCCAACCCCCCCTTCTACCATGAAGGAATACCTAGGAGTTGGAGTTGAAGCTGAGAGCCTGTGACTTGACCAAGGTCAGCCAGTGAATTTCTATGGTGAACTGGGAGGCTAGAGTGTAATCCCAGCTCAGCCATCTAACTCCACAGGATGACATTGGGTAAGTCACACTCTCTCATTCATGAATATTCTGCACTCTCCTTACCAATTATTATTATTATAATTATTGCATGATCTTAGCATCACCATGGGAGAGGTGCAGAGAGAGAGAGTTGGTCATGCCCTGCCTCTGAGGCTGAGAGAGTGTGACCCTCACAAAAGAAAAGAAGGTGTAGGGTGGGGTGCAATGGCAGGAATTCTGCCATGATGGATAAAACCTAGCATTCGAAGGGATTCCAAGAGGTCATCCAACCACCACCCCTCTTCTACCATGAAGGAATACCTAGGAGTTGGAGTTGAAGCTGAGAGCATGTGACTTGTCCAAGGTCAGCCAGTGAATTTCTATGGTGAACTGGGAGGCTAGAGTCCTGATCCCAGCTCAGCCATGTAAATGCTTATGGTTCTGCCCTTTGGTTTTGTTTCATTTCAAGAAAGCCTCTTTAAATAATAAAGTTACAATTTATTCATTCATTCATTCATTCATTCATTCATTCTATGATTGGTTTGCTTTTGGGCAAGGATGGTTAAGAATGTCCCTGAGGCTGAGACAATATGACTTACCCAGGATCACCTCTGGATTTACGTGGCTGAGCTGGGATTAGCACTCTAATTATTATTATTATTATTATTATTATTATTATTATTATTATTATTACCCAGCTCTTCAGCCAAAAGACTATCAGAGCAGCTTACAAATTGTTAGACATTTCCCTGCCCTCTCTCTCTGCACCTCTCCCATGGTGATGCTAAGGTCATGCAATAATAATAATAATAATAACTGGCAAGGAGAGTGCACATTCTCTCAGTCTCAGAGGCAGGGCATGACAAACCTCTCTCTCCAGCTCTCTCAAGGTGATGCTAAGGAAAACCTACTTTTATTTTGCATTATACATACATACATATATATATATATATATATATGGCAAGGAGAGTTCAAAATATTCATGAATAAGAGAATGTGATGTATCCAAAAATGGGGTTGGATGAGATGATCCAATGCTAAGATTTCACCCTTCTTCTCTTCTGTGAGAATTTGAATGGCAGAGCATGGCATAAAGGGCAGAAGGCCTCCCCTTTTGTTCTCTTTTATTTTTCAAAGCAAAGCTGTGAGTGAGCAAAGTTAGGGGGGAATCACCCTAACAAAGGAAATAGCCTCTGGTAAAACCCAGGATGAATGGTAGCTTTTCTTACGCAAAATACCCAAATCCTCGCCATCCAATTGTCAGCTGAAAGTTTCGTCTCTTCACTTCTTTTGGAAATGATTAAAAATCAAAATTCTTACTCATGATCGAGAAATGATCAGAATTTCTTCTCTATAAAATGCTTTCAAAATTTTCGAATTAGACATATTTCTACTAATTTTGGAGAATATTCTTTACATCCCTACTTGTTAGTACTTGAATGGGAGACTGGCAAAGAATACCAGGTGCTGTAGGCTGTATTTCATAGGAATAGGCAAAATCACCTCTGTGTATTCCTTGCTAATAAAACCCTATGGAATTCATGGGGTCATTATAGGCCAGCAGTCGACTTGAAGGCATGTACACATACATAGGGACATAGCCAAACATTTCTGCAATCCTGCTTGCTCCCCATGAAGCAGAGAATGGCTGTGCATGAGTTTTCAGAGCCTGTTCAGTAAGCTGGGAGGGTGATATATGGCTCAGCCTAGCAATGGTCCATATGTAGACTTGTTAGATTATGCTGAGCCATATAGGAATGCAGCCTGTGTGTGTATAAGTCCCTTTCTACAAGAGTTAAGAAGGATATTCAGTTGTCTTTCTGCTCCATTCACACCTTCCCATTTCTGGCCTCTGTGAAGCCCCAGAAAGAGCTACTGCTTTTTCTTTTTTACAAGAGGGAAAGGGAGCAGGAGGCAATTTAGATTTTGAAGATCTGGCTGAGTTCCAGCAGGGGAAGCAAATGAACTCCATTTGTGAGCATACCATCATTTCTCCCTCCCATGATCAAGCTGAGACCAGCAGCTTTTCAGTGGTTTGAATTCCCCCCCTCCTGTCTTTCCCCCTTTTAAGTAACAGCAACAGCCCCCACTCAACCCTGAGCTTGAGAGGTGCTGGATGATGGGGCACAGAACTACATATGTGGAGCTATGCACACATGTAGACTCTAGGTCAGTGTCTTCCCCAGTCTGTACAACGACAGCCAGACAGTATTGGACTTTTTTGTACCTTGCCAACCTAAACAGTGGTATACCTAGTATATCTGACATCTGGTGCAGATCATTTTTAATGACTCCCCTCCTATTTTTAACAATGTGATCAGTGCTGGGTGATCAGAAGACAACTCTTTTTACCACCTAGCCAACAGGGTTGCCAAAACCCAAAAGCAATCCCTTCCCACCAGCACACTGGGTGACGCCCCCTTCTGAGGTGTCACCCAATACATTTTGAACCTCCTGCACTCCCCTAGTAATGCCCCTGCACATAGCCACTGATTGGCTGGGGGCAGCACTAGGAGAGCTCCATTTTCCCATCATTCCTCTTCCTAGAAATCCTGCAAACTACACAGTTGGAGTTTTACATTCCACCAGCATTAAATCAGAATCGTCGTTCAATACTGGGACTTGGGCATGGCAATCTTGGGGTATCAGGTCCGAGGTTCTGTTTAAACATAGATGCGGCTGCAGCAGCTGATCCAAACCTTGATATTAGATTTCAGAGCCATCCTATGAAATATATTTCCCACAGATTCAAGAACTCCCCTAGAGCTAACAGGAATCCATCTGGATCCCCAAGTCTCCTGGGGTGGACCATCTTAAGTGTTCCTATGAGACACCTTCTAACTTTATGATTTTATAATTTTCCCAGTCCCTTGGTATGTACACAATTTAGATACACTTAGGAGGAGGGGAAGTGGTAGAAGAAAGACCAGAGGAAGAGGTGATGGTAAAGGAGAAGGAAGTGGCGATATTGGAGGGTCCTTCATACAAGCTTCCCAGAGCAAGAATGAGTGGGTGCAGAGTAAGGGAAGCCAAGATGCATTGCTACAGGATTTGTCACAACTACTCTTTTTTCTACGGCTGCTCCATGTTACATGATGCTTCTGAACCTTTGTCAGCCATGCAAAACCTAGATGGCTTACATTTAACCCAGAGCAGCTGTGTGAGAGTCAGCAGTGAAACCAAGAATGGATTTCCCATCCCCAGCGCAATAGATACACCATCTGCCTTGGTGCAGAATGGTCCTGTCTGGCCAAATGTGGAGCAGTGGAGTGGGGCAGTCTGCCCCTCTGGAAGGAACAGAGAGGAAAAGCTGATGCATGCAATATATGACAATTGCTATGCTTTTGTGAGTACTACATGTGACAAAAAGTGACAACATTTAGAACTTGGAAAAGGTAACTTTTGGACTACAACCCTCAGATTTTGCCAGGCAAGCTTTAGGAGTGTTGCATGCACCAGTTCCTCTGCTGAGGTTAAAAAACTTCATGAAATAAATCCATTGAGCAGAAAGCACACAGCTGTTTCAGAATTTAACATCTAAAATCATTTATGAGTTTTCCCCTTGCTTATCCTAGTGTAGGTCTACTCTGGCCATTTAAACTGCCCCTCCCCATATCAACCTATCCACACAACTTAGTGCCAAAGCCCCAATGCAAGTATGGCCTGTCCTCACCAAATCCTGACAATCCCAGTCTTAAATCAAACTTTTAAAAACTACCTTTCACTCTGAATTTTCCAAGAAAATCTAGAACACTCTGGAGTGGTGTTGGGCAGCTGTTTACAGAGGAGAGTGTCCCAATGTGAGGCCCACCACTGCCTCTGGCACAGGTCATCCCTTCTGAGGTCACAACAAGGTGCCTCATTTTCAGCCTCAGAGGGAATAACCCACACCAGCAACAGAAGTGCTGGACAGCATAGTCAGATGCATGTGTACAGTCATCCAGCATTGCTGTAGAGTAGACAGATAACAGCGGAATTTGGAGCAGCATTGGAGCCAGAATACTCCAGGAGCAGATTAGACTATTCTGGCCAGTGGACCCACCCTTTGTAATGGTGTGCTAGACAGATATATGCATACCTGTATTTCACTTATTTTTGTCCCCCCACCCCACCCACCCCCAAAAAGAGATCTTGCACTTGTTTCCTTTGCCTCAAGGGTATACTAGAACTGTTAAAGATGAAAGCCTAAACAAGTTAGTGACCAATGGTGTATGTTTTTAAGAGGGGATTGGGAAAATTCATGGAACATGGATCTTTCACTGGCACAATAGACTCTCCAGATTCAGAAGCCACTGAATTTTCAGATGCCTCTGAAAATCCACAGAAATGAGATGCCCTGCTTTTGGGCATTTTGTGGATAGACATGGTGGGAAACGGGTGTAACTACCAGGAGAGACAAATAAGGGCAATGCCCACAAAAAAGAATTCTGTCCCTTCCCATTAAATTTTCCCTCAGTCCCTAAATTTCAAACACTGCTGTAACTTAAAACATCAGTTGAGCATTTAGAAATATAATTTAGGCTTTCAAAGAAAAGGGGCAGGCAAAGTTATAAATAGAATGTAACCACAGCACAGTTCTAGGTATGAAAGATATTCTGTAAATTGCTAGAAATTTTGGAACTGAAGGAAAGTTTTGTTTGGTGAGGCAGACTTTGTACATGGCCGATTGCCACCCTCCCTGCTCTATATTCCTACAATTTTTTTGCTAACATAATAGACAGAAAATATTCCAAAGGTTACTTTTTAGATGCCAGCCACAGATGCTGGCGAAATGTCAGAAAGAAACTCTGCTAGAACATGGCCACGTAGCCCGAAAAACCCACAAAAAACTATGGATGCTGGCCATGAAAGCCTTCAACTTTAATTTTTAGAACTGTATAAAAATAGTCACACTAGTTGTAGGTTTCTGGGAGATGTAGTCCAATAAAGTAACTTTCTAAAAATTTAATCTAAGTAGAAACATCTGCATGGCCTTCTGTAATCCACTAGACAGTTGTTTATGCAGCCCTTAAGGCCAAAAAGACTGCCTACCTTTGCCTTTGAAAACTCCTGTAAAATGACTCTGGTACTGCCATCTCCAGTCTGACTTTCAAGTCCT
The DNA here is from genome assembly GCF_019175285.1 of Sceloporus undulatus. NCBI lineage: Eukaryota > Metazoa > Chordata > Lepidosauria > Squamata > Phrynosomatidae > Sceloporus > Sceloporus undulatus. The sequence continues at coordinate 12,300,997 of NC_056525.1, read as the reverse complement.
GCTAAAAAGTGCTGGTGATCATAACCTTTAAAACTGTAAATCAGGGTTAGGAAAAATTGGCCTTTGGATAGTGTGGAACCCAGGGGCTGCATGCCTGTACTGTCTCAATTTTTTTTAAAAAATGAGGTGAAAAATTCTCCAAAATGCCACCTGGGTAATTCTTTCCCCTATAAACTCTCTAGCTATTATTCAGAAGCATCAATGCCTGGATAGATTCTGAAAGGGAAACTGATTTTATTTCATGTATAATGTTAGAACAGAAAATGGAGAAACAGAAAGGTTCCCAATAAGCAAAGGGATCAAACAAGGCTGCATTCTATCACCCTATCTGTTCACCTTTGTATGCAGAAAATATGATAAGGAGAGCAGGTTTAGACATGAAAGGAGGAGTGAAGAAAAAGGAGTAAAGAAAAGAGGAAGGAACATCAACAATCTAAGATATGCAGATGACACCATACTACCAGCAAAAAACATCATAGACTTGTAACAGTTACTAAGGAAAGTTAAAGAAGAAAGTGAAAAGGCAAACTTACTGCTGAACACAAGGAAAACAAAAATAATAACCGCAGTGGATTTACATAAATCCAACCTACCTAATGAGGGAAAAGAAATACTCAAAGTTTTCCCATACCTTGGATCAAACACTGATCAGAACGGAGAATGCAGTCAAGAAAATAGAAGACTATTATTATTATTATTAACCTTTATTTATAAAGCGCTGTAAATTTGCACAGCACTGTACATACAATCTTTTTAATTAGATGGTTCCCTGCCCTCAGGCTTACAATCTAAAAAGACTAGGATTGGGAAGGGCAGCTATGAAAGAACTAGACAAGATCCTAAAGTGTAAAGATATACAGCTTCACCAATGAGAATGCTGAACTGACAAAAATCAGTTTGGGACTCATTCTGCACAAAATTAGCATATTGTTTGCAAAGAAAGCAGTATTTTCTGCACAAAAACATCATGCAAGAATTTTGTGCAGAACAAGTTCCCAACTTCAGAGAAAATAATATTGATAATATTTCTGGGCAAGTTTTTAATTTTTCTGTAAAGAAAGTGCCATTTTTCTGTGAAAAATGTAAATGAACTACAAATGCTTCAGTGGGAAGAAAATTGCTAAACTTACTCATTGCTTCCATTAAAAACAGAATTATTGAAGTATTACATCACTTTTCTGAATTACTCCCTATTCTGGATAAATTCCATCTGGACACAGTATTGCAAGTGAGGTCTGACTAAACTAGAACATAGTGGTACTTTTCTTGATCAGCTATTTGCAGGAAGGGGTGCAACTTAGTATACCAGCAAAATGAGGCAAAGTCAATAATCTAAAGCATCTTCATCCTGGGAATGACAGATTTCCATATGACTAGGGGGTGAATCCACACTGTAGAGTTAAAGCAGCTTGACACGACTATAACTGCCATAACTGTTTCATACAGAATACCAGGATTTATAGTTTGGTGCAGCCTGGTGTCTGAGAGAGCTCTGGTGCCTCACCAAATTACATATCCCAGGATTCTTTAGGATAGAGTCACAGCAGTGAAAGTGGTGTCAAACTGCTTTAATTGTGCCATATGGATACATCCTAAATCTGGTTGTAGGGATGTGACAATCTTCTCCCAAGACAAATTTCTCCCAAGCCCCTCTGCATTTGCCTCCAAGTTACATTTGTTTCCTAGTTGTGAGGCTTTCCCCTCATTGCATTTCCTTCCTGGTTGTCTAACTTTGTGTTTTCTTCCAACACTGAAATCCATGCCATTTTTATACATTTTCCTAATTTGCACAATTTATTGGGCAATTATCTTAATTGACAGAACTTTTCCCCAAGGCCCAGGGATTCTCAAACTCTGATCCTTCACATACTTGGAACTTCAGTTTCCTTAATTCCTGAGCATTGACCATATTGGCTAGGAGCTCTGATTATTGAAGTCCAAAACATATGGAGGACCAGAATGTGAGAACCACCAGTTTAAAACAGGTTTGTACAAG
>NC_056525.1:12256256-12298991 GCF_019175285.1 Sceloporus undulatus | reverse complement strand
CAGTCCGGCCAGAGAGAGGAGAAGGAGAAGAGCTGCTTGGCAGCCATTTTGAGACCGTGTGCTTTTTGCTGAAGGGGTGGAGCTTCTGTGAGTCACATCTGTGAATCACAAGGGGCGGAGCTAGCAGACTAGCTTTATATACCACCTTCCAGAGCCTTCCAGAACAGTCCGGCCAGAGAGAGGAGAAGGAGAAGAGCTGCTTGGCAGCCATTTTGAGACCGTGTGCTTTTTGCTGAAGGGGCGGAGCTTCTGTGAATTTTAGTTTTCTTTAACTCAACAACTCTACTCAAGTGGCATCAGGTTAGAATCAGATATTGAAACAGAACCTTGCCTTTAAGTATAAGATAGCAGCCAGGACATTCCTTTAAAGTAGTATTCCCAGTAGATTGACTGTTATAGTCATTACTAAAGACTTTGCAGTATGGACAACGAGGGATCTGCTGCAGTCACCTGCAACTCTTGTGGGATGTTTCTCTTCTTGCCTACAGAAGTGGAGAACTTCACATGCACCAAGTGCAAGTTGGTAGCACTCTTGGAGAAGAAAGGGCAGCAGCTGGAGTCCAAAGTAGCTACACTTCAGCATATTAGGGAACAAGAGGATTTCCTGGACACAACAGAACTAACTATCTTGGATGCGTACCACGCAGAGGAAGATGTTAGGGTGGAAGAGGTCACTTGCCATATCCAGCAGACAGCTGGAGGAATGTCACAAAGAGAAGTAAGCCAAGAAGGAATTGTTTGGGGAGCTTGCAGCTAGAGAATCGATTCGAAGCTCTTTCCCTTATCAAGGAGGATGAAGAAGAACAGCATGGACAGACTTCAGGGACAGAGCAGGGGAGCCTGAGAGTACCACCCGAGGGAACAGTTGCTGCTAAGCCTCGGAGGAGGCGTATGGTCATAGTGGGGGACTCCTTGCTGAGGAGTACAGAAGCAGTGATTTGTAGGCCTGACAAGAATCTCGAGAGGTGTGTTGTCTTCCAGGTGCAAAGATCCATGATGTGACAGAGAGACTGACAAGACTGGTCAAGCCTACTGACAAATACCCCTTCCTTTTGGTCCACGTGGGAACTAATAATACTGCAAGACACAGCCTTCAGAACATCAAAAGGGATTACAAGGCGCTTGGTAGGAAGCTGAAAGGAATGGATGTACAGGTTGTCATCTTGTCTCTCCTGCCAGTTGAAGGGCACGGTCCAGGAAGGGAGAGGAAAATAGCGGATGTGAACAACTGGCTTTGCAGATGGTGCCGCCGAGAAGGATTTGGATTCTTCGATCATGGGCTGCGGTTCCATGAGGAGGGACTTCTTGCAACAGACAGGTTGCATCTCACGCCAGTTGGAAGAAATGTTTTTGCCAACAGTCTCAAGAAATTGATCAGGAGGGCTTTAAACTGAGTTCCAAGGGGAAGGGAGACAATATTAAGGAAGGCGAAAGGGATGGCGAAAATAGTCAAACTGACATAGAGGAAACAAGACAAACAGTGGAAGGACCCAACAGTGGGAGGCAAAAAAACTTGCACAGGCAGCAAGTAAAAGGGAACCATGGTCTGCGATGTCTCTACACTAATGCACAGAGCATGGGAAATAAGCAAGATGAACTCGAACTCCTAGTACAACAAATCAAATATGATATAATAGGCATCACTGAAACCTGGTGGGATGAGTCTCATGATTGGAATGTGGAAATAGAGGGGTATAACCTTATTAAGAGAAATAGGCCAAACAAGAAAGGAGGAGGAATAGCACTATACAGTATGTCAGAGATATTTACACCAGTGAAGAGATCCAGGACATCAATCATGGAAGCCAGGTGGAGAGCATCTGGGTAAAAATTAAAGGGGAGGGAAACAACAAGGATGTTACGGCGGGAGTCTACTACAGACCCCCAAGTCAGACGGAGGAATTGGATGATATCTTTTTAGAACAGATGACCACACAGTCAGAAAAGAGAGATGTAGTAGTGATGGGCGACTTCAACTATCCTGATATTTGCTGGAAGTCAAACTCAGCAAAATCCTCAAGGCCTAGCAAATTCCTCACTTGCCTGGAAGACAATTTCATTGTCCAAAAGGTGGAAGAGGCAACAAGGGGGTCAGCTATTTTAAATCTGATCCTAACCAACAAGGATGACTTGGTTAATGGGGTGCAAGTGGTGGGATCATTAGGTGGAAGTGACCATGTTCTCCTGGAGTTTGTAATACAGTGGAAAGGAGAAGCCAGGCATAGTCAGACACGCATCCTAGACTTTAGGAGAGCGGATTTCAGTAAACTTAGAGAAGTATTGAGGGCAATTCCATGGTCAGAAATACTAAAAGATAAAGGAGTTCAGGATGGATGGGACTTTCTCAAAAGGGAGATACTGAAGGCACAATTTCAAACCATTCCAGTGAGAAAGAAAAACGGGATGGATGACTAAGGAACTTTCAACTGAGCTAAGTTTTAAATGGAACATGGATAAGAAATGGAAAAAGGGGGAAATCACGAAAAAGGAATTCAAAGAAATAGCAGGCATGTGTAGGGGTAAAGTCAGAAAAGCTAAAGCGCAGAATGAACTCAGGCTTGCTAGAGAGGTTAAGAACAATAAAAAGGGCTTTTTTGGATATGTCCGCAGCAAAAGGAAGAAGAAGGAAACGGTAGGGCCACTGCGTGGAGAAGATGGCAAAATGCTAACAGAAGACAGAGAAAAGGCAGAATTACTCAACACCTTCTTTGCCTCAATCTTCTCAGAAAAGGCAAAGGGTGCTCAACCTGAGGATAATGGAGCAGAGGACAGAATAGGGGAATTTCAGCACAGAATAAGTAAAGAGATAGTAGAGGAACACCTTATTAATCTAAATGAATTTAAGTCTCTAGGACCAGATGAACTACATCCAAAGGTATTAAAAGAACTGGCAAATGTAATATCGGAGCCATTGGCAATGATCTTTGAGAACTCCTGGAAAGCAGGAGAGATCCCAGCAGACTGGCGGAGGGCAAACGTTGTCCCCATCTTCCAAAAGGGGAAAAAAGAGGATCCCAACAATTATCGTCCAGTCAGTCTGACATCAATACCAGGAAAGATTCTGGAGCAGATCATTAAACAGAGAGTCTGTGAACATCTAGAAGGCAATGCCATAATCACAAAAAGTCAACATGGGTTTCAGAGAAACAAGTCATGCCAGACAAACCTAATCTCTTTCTTTGATAAAATTACCAGCTTGGTAGATGAAGGGAATGCTGTGGATATAGTATATCTTGATTTCAGAAAGGCCTTTGACAAGGTTTCCCATGACATTCTTGCAAACAAGCTTGTAAAATGTGGGCTAGACAAAGGAACTGTTAAATGGATCTGTAATTGGTTGACCGGCCGAACCCAAAGGGTGCTCAACAATGGCTCCTTTTCATCCTGGAGAGAAGTGACCAGTGGGGTCCCACAGGGCTCTGTCCTGGGCCCAGTGCTATTCAACATCTTTATCAGTGACCTGGATGACAGAATTAGGAGCATACTTATCAAATTTGCAGATGATACCAAATTAGGGGGAATAGCTAATACCCCAGAGGGCAGGATCAAGATTGAAAATGACCTGAATAGACTAGAAAGCTGGGCCAAAGCTAACAAAATGAAATTCAACACGGAGAAATGTAAGGTATTGCACTTAGGGCGGAAAAATAAAATGCACAGATATAGGATGGGTGACACCTGGCTGAGTGAAACTACGTGTGAAAGGGATCTAGGAGTCCAAGTAGACTACAAGTTGAACATGAGTGAACAGTGTGATGCGGCAGCTAAAAAGGCCAATGCTATTTTAGGCTGCATCAATAGAAGTATAGTGTCTAGATCAAGAGAAGTAATAGTGCCACTGTATTCTGCTTTGGTCAGGCCCCACCTAGAATATTGTGTCCAGTTCTGGGCACCACAATTCAGAAAGGACATTGAGAAACTGGAGCGTGTCCAGAGGAGGGCAACTAAAATGGTGAAGGGTCTGGAAACCATGCCCTATGAGGAACGACTTAGGGAGCCGGGGATGTTTAGCCTGGAGAAAAGAAGGTTAAGAGGTGATATGATAGCCCTGTTTAAATATTTGAAAGGATGTCATATTGAAGAGGGAGCAAGCTTGTTTTCTGCTGCTCCAGAGAACAGGACCCGGAACAATGGATGCAAGCTACAGGAAAAGAGATTCCACCTGAACATTAGGAGGAACTTCCTGACAGTAAGGGCTGTTCGACAGTGGAATGCACTCCCTCGGAGGGTGATAGAGTCTCCTTCCTTGGAGGTCTTTAAACAGAGGCTGGATGGCCATCTGTCAGGGATGCTTTGATTTGGATTTCCTGCATGGCAGGGGGTTGGACTGGATGGCCCTTGTGGTCTCTTCCAACTCTACGATTCTATGATTCTATGATTCTATTTTTATTCTTTTTAGCTATTCACATTTACACACACCTCGTTTTGTGCACATTTCAACCCCCCCCCCCCTCAAAAAATGCTTCTTCAGCCTCGTAAATGCTCAAGGCAAAATGCACATTTTCTCATTAAAAGTCCTTGGAAGTATTACATTTCTACTTTCATTAAGAGTGTCAAGTCCAATTAAATTTCTTTCCATACCTAAACTTGTGTCTCTCGTCGTATCAGTGGCCTTGCATTGAACAAAAGTGAATTCTAGGCCACAAAGGCTTACATCATAATAAAAGTATTTGTCTTTAAGGTGCAATAGGACTCTTTTAAAAAAACTTGGATGGAATTCATTGTACATCAGCTCTTGGCTGTTCTGCAGCGGCTTCATGTTATGGATGCCAGTTTTTGTCAGAAGGGAAGTGAATTGAGACAATGCAGTTTCATTTTTTTTTAAAGGGTCATTAAAATGACACATCCTTCAGAACATAAGGAATTGGGACAGGGGCCCAGCAAGATGTAGTGGTTTGAGTGTTGGACTAGGACTCAAGGAGACCAGGATCCAGATTCCCACTCAGCCATGGAAATTTACTGGGTGACCTTGGGCAAATCACACTCTCTCAGCCTGGCAGAAGGACAATGGCAAGCCTCCTTTGGACAAGTCTTGCCAAGAAAACCCTAGGATAAGATGGCCATTAGTCAGACTTGACTTGAAGGCACATAACAACAAATATGTCCAGGTCAGCACAGATAATAATAGAGTAGAGAATTCAGCTAAGGAGGGGTTTTCTGTAACTGTATACCATGCAGTACAACAACCAAGGTGCTCAGTGGAAAGTGGAGATAACAAAGCCATTAAATTAACTTATTATAAGCAAGAAATTAATTATCAGCAGAGCAATCAATTCATTGAAAATGGATCATAGTAATTAATGTTTGGAATAGAAGAGTCAGCAAAAGCATTTTTTCTTTGCATTTATTTAGATGACTTTAAGGATATGATGGTTAATATATGGTTTGCTGTCTATTTTAATTTGAATTTGCACTTTGCAATAATAACTGGGTTTATAACAAGCTAAGAGTTATAACAACTTTCATTGTTGAATATATACAAATAAGAAGGCTGTTTTCTGAGCTGTTAAAAAAGTGTGGACTCAGGCTAACCAACGCAAAGATGTGAATTCAAAGGCTTTTGTGGCCAACATCCATAGATATTTGTGGGTTTGGGGGGCTATGAAGCCATGTTCTGGAAGTTTATTCCTGATGTTTCACCAGCAGCTGTGGCTGGCATCTTCAGAGAATGCTGGAATGCGAGAGAGTGCGGTATACATGCTGTTGGTTGAGAAGAAGTGATTTACATGTTAAACTGTGTATTGTTCTAATGGATCATTAATTAAATAGAACAATACACAGACTAACATGTAAATCACTTCCTCTCAATCAACCATATATATACTCCACTCTCTTCCATGCCAGCATTCTCTGAAGATGCCAGCCACAGCTGCTGGTGAAACATCAGGAAAGTATGCCTTACACATGTGCTTATTTCCATCAGAACTTTGAAATGTTTCGTTAGGACTAAAAATCCCAGTGACCACACTGTCTAGAGAAATGGTTCTCAAACTGCGGGGCAGTACTCCCCGGGGTTGCAAGATTTGTTCAAGGGGGGCACAAAAGTTGGAGGGCCTGAATCCCCTCCTTTTCCTCCTCCCCATCCTTCCCAAACCTTTTCTATCCTGGAAGGGAAGAGAAAGTTAAGCAGGGTGCTTGGAGCCTTTGCTTGAGGGAGTAGAGGAGCTATTTCCTTATAACATATTAAACTTTGAAAATACATGGATGTGGAAATGAAAATATTCACACTAAACAAACAAAATATTTTTAGTCTGTGTCAAGTGGGGGGAATGACATCTTCATGTAGATGTAAAGGGGGGTCACAAGAGTAAAAAGTTTGAGAACCACTGGTCTAGAGGACTCTGGGATTCATAATCTTAATGTTATTTTTCTATATTCTGATCCCCAGTGGCCATTGTCAAGTCTGTGGCGTAGAATTCATTGGTCTTGCTGCTATATGAATGCTACTGCCTCCCAAACAGTCCCAAAGGCATCCTTCTGTGCTTGCCAGGTGGTTGACTCAAACAAGCTATGAGATCAGGAAACTCAGCAAGGAGGGGGGGGGGGGAGTCTAACTTTGCTTGAGGATGTGCCTAGAGAACCAGCTCTTTAAAAAAATTGGTCCCTTCCCAGCTATTTCTCAAAGGAAACACAAAATGAAAAGTTCTCTTGAAATAATACCAAACAATGAGAAAATAAGCAGAATGGCATTTATTTTTGCCGGTGTCTTCTAGTGAAAAATGAATGCTTCTGAACACCTGGTGATTTGTTGTATAAATGTTAACATTTGCCCGAGTCCCCGATTTGGCTTCCAGCGGTGGTGTTCATTGCTCACTGTTGCACTGCTGTATGTGATTCAGCCTCATTAAGTAGCACTTTTTTTCCCCTCCCTGTGGGCCAGACCATAAATCTGAAACAAACCCTTCCCAGCAAAAACTGGTACTGTAGTTAAGTAGACAGAAACTCTCCAAACCAAAGCAGAGGCTACTGACTTTCAGCAGGTTGGATGGGATTGACTGGGCTGGTTACCCTATTGAAATGCTTTGCACACCTTTAAGTTCCATAGTACCAGAGAAGAATTCTGCTGGATCAGTGTAAGGATCTGAGGTCCTGTCATGTTTGCTAGCCATATATTTTGTATATGCTTTATAACACTGGCTGATGGGTTTTGCAGTACTGGTGGTGATGCCTGGTGAAGAGATTGTTTATCTTTGGGAAGGATTGTTTTGTTTGAGAAACGAATGGGGTGCTATATACTTTTAATATGTACTGTAACCAAAACTGCTTCAGTCCAGACAATATTGTTTATGCTGTGAACAGCTTTAGTTTCAGAATAAGGTTTTCTGAATTTTCCTGAAACTTGTGTTTCTGAATTGAAGACTGCCAGTGTGTGACAGTCAGACGAAAGGTCCATCAAGTCTGAGGCACTTTCTGGGGATCAAGGTAGCCTCCCACCGCTGTTATGAATTCTGTTGTTGTTGTTGTTGTTGTTTGCCTTCAACTCATTTCCAACTTATGGTTACCCTAAGGCAAACTTATCATGTAGTCTTCTTGGCAAGTTTCTTCAGGGGCCGGAGTTGCCATTGCCATCCCCTGAGGCTGAGAGCATGTGACTTGCCCAAGGTCACCCAGTGGGTTTACATGGTCAACCTGGAATTCGAACTGTGGTCTCCAGAGTCATATTCCAATGCTCAAACTACTACACCAGGCTGGCTCTTATGAATTCATACCTTCAAGTATTTCACAGATGAAAATCAGTACACATTTGGTCACGTGGCATTAGACTATGGTGAAGGTAGCAAAAGTTATTAAAGAGGAAGAAGGCAGGACAGTCTACAGGGGTGAGTAATACCCTGTTGCATCCTATCCTAGCTTGTCTCTTCCTCCTCAGACTTCATCACACAACCTCTGTTCTTGCCATGATTGCATACATACCAGATTGGGAGCACTCCCTACAATACATCCCTTCATGACTGTGCTGTCGTTGGTTCCATGTGCATTCTTCCACCGTTGTCCTTAATTCTGCCTCCTTGCCCTATGAGCTACCTAGCATACCTTTCATTTGTGTGTGTGTATATGTGCCTGAAAAAGAAGGCCCTCCCTCTATCCACCATCATCCAGAGGGAGAGAAGGGCAGGCCAGCTCCATCAGACCCAACCAGCATAAGAAGAAGGGCCCTCCCTCCAGTCCATCTGCCTTGGTCCAGGCCTCAGAGGGAGAGAAGATCTACTGGACTTTCCCCCTTTCTTGCAGCCATTCCCTTCACCTTTTGTGTCTTGACTTTTCAAATTGTAAGCCTGAGGGCAGGGAAATGTCTAATTAACAATGTGTAAACCATTCTGAGAGCCTTTTGGCTGAAGAGCAGGGTATAAATACTCAAAATAAATAAAATAAAAATAAATGTGCTGGGATTTTTTGTGGGGGTTGCACAATTTCAGAGTTGTGCTAATTTAAAAGAAAGTAAAGCAGATAAACCAGCTTTTCTGGAATATCAAAGAGGAGGGAGATGGGGGAGAGAAGGAGACATTGACACCATGTGGCTGCGCAATCCTGGAACTGCTACAGAATAATTTATCACAATTGAGGAATAGTGCTATACCAGTGTGATTGGAAGCTTATTGACAGGTTTATCCCATCAGTGGAAAGATGCTAGCTAACCATACTTGGAGGACAAGCCAGTGACAAGAGGGATAAGGCACTGTGCAATAGGTATCACCAAAAGTACTGTTATTGAAATGTTGTGATGTGTGATGATGTCCAGGTTGGTGTAGCAGTTGGAGCATTGGACTAGAACTCTAGAAACCAGGGCTCTAATCCTGGCGTGGCCATGGAAACCCATTGAATAACCTTGGCCAAGTCACAGAAGTTTTATCGCACTGGGGTTAAAATGTTCCCCAGTGCGTTGTAACGTGTCCGTGCGCAAGTGTGCGCAGAACGTGACGGGAATGCAATTGGGCCAAGAACCCCATTTTACTGCACACTGGAATGCCGCCTTTGCTACCGGGCATTCCAGTCGCATTCCCGTTGCGTCCCAGGGGATGCCATTTCTGAGAACGCTTTGAAACAGTTCTCAGAAATGGCATCCCCTGGAACACAATGGGAAAGTGATTAGAATGCCCGGCAGCAGAGGCAGTGTTCCAGTGTGCAGTAAAATGGGTTTCTTGGCCCCATCGTGTTCCACGCACACCCACCCACGAGCACATTAGAACGCACTGGGGAACGTTTTAACCCCAGTGCGATAAATATCACACTCTCTCAGTCTCAGAGGATGGCAATGGCAAACCGCCTCTGAGAAAACTTGCCAAGAAAGCCCTGTGATAGGTTTGCCTTAGGGTCACTGTCAGTTGGAAACAACTTGAAGGCACAACAACAACAACAACAACAACAACAATGATAAAGTCCCCCAGTAATAATTTTTGCAATCTTGATCAAACTCTGATGTTGTTTGACCATATGCATCCTGGTCTTCATTTGTGAAATGTTGAAGAGTATATTGTTATAATAGCTTTGAACCTACAAGTCTCTTGTATTCTTGATAATTACAATGGAGGATAGAATAATCGAATCATAGAGTTGGAAGAGACCATAAGGGCCATCCAGTCCAATCCCCTGTCAATCTATGCTGTCCAATATTCTTTGGAGTTAGGACAGAATATTATTATTATTATTATTATTATTATTATTAACTTTTATTTATAAAGCGCTGTAAATTTACACAGCGCTGTACATACAATCTTTTAGTTAGACGGTTCCCTGCCCTCAGGCTTACAATCTAAGAAGACACGACACAAAAGGAGAGGGGAGTGGTGGTGGGGAATGGGATCAGGTCCAGCAGTTCTTCTCCACCTCCGAGGCCTGGACCAAGGCAGATCGACTGGAGGAAGGAAGAATAAATTTATAATAAATATATATGTGATGAAAATGTTGGAGTCAGGTGTCATCGTTTTAATTTTATCCATGCATCACTTTGATTGCCCCATTTCTCTATGCCATTCCACGTAGTAGGTTTCTTTTACACTGTCATGTTCCATTGATGGTACTCTTACTTTAAATAATGCTCCTATTCAAAGTTTAAGAAAACCTGAGCTTTATTACCCTCCCTTCCACCTGCTTAGGCTTTATTATCATAAAGGGAAGATCCAGTTCTGTATGCCTCTTTCTTTCTAAGACAAGATAACAAAACTGCACACAATATGCACACTCCATTGCTTCATATCAAGTGAAACTATTTGTCTATCTGGATGAATATTGTCTGTTGTGACTTGCAGAAGTTCCCAAGACTATCAAACAGAGATCTTGCCATTCATCTTCTATCTGAGCCTTTTAACGGGAGATGCAGGGAACTTCCAACATGCAGAACATGTGCTCTATCACTAAATTTGGTCCTTTCATGCCTTTGTTCTTCCTGCCTGTTTCTCCTCTTTTCCTTTCTTTTTCTTTTTTTACCCTCATCTTTCTTGACTGTCATAACGCCTATGTTTGCAGCCCTGTAGTCTTCCTGTGACCTCCTAAACCCCTACGATAAGTTTGAAAATTGTTTCAAAAATTATTTGTACCAATTTGGGGGTGATTATTTTTGTCTGAAAACTCCCCCAAAATCGGTCATAAATGTAACAGTTTAAGTCTCCCCTTTAGAACCCCATCAAAATCTTCCCCACCTTTTTTAAAAATAGCCATAAGAGACCAGGATGGTGGCCTCTTCTGCAAAGATCCTGGTCCATGCCCTTGTGGTCTCACGACTTGATTACTGTAATGTTCTCCTGGCTGGGCTTCCTCTTTCTCACCTCCGTCCTTTAATCTCTGTCCAGCATTCAGCTGCACGCATTATCACATCCGGCCACCGCTCTGACCACATCTCTCCTGTGCTGGCATCCCTTCACTGGCTCCCCTTCCCTTTCTGCATTCAGTACAAGCTCCTGCTGTCGATGTTTAAAGCCCTCCATGGGCTGGCCCCTCCTTACTTATCAGACCTTATTTCTCCTCACCTTCCCACTAGGGCCCTGCGTTCTGGTAGTCAAGGTCTGCTGTCCCAGCCCATGATTTCCTCTGCCCCATCTCAAATTCACCCCTCTTCACTCGCTGTCCCTCACTCCTGGAACCTTCTTCCCCCGCGAGCAAGAGCCATCACTTCTTTAACCAGCTTCAAAACAGAGTTAAAGACCATCCTGTTCAGAGAAGCGTTCCCAGACATTGCATAATTGTCACTTGCTATTTGATGTTCCTTTGTTGCCTGTTTTATTGAATCATTTCCTGTATTGCTATGTCCACTCTCCAGTCCATCTCCCCTGATCCAGGCCTCAGAGGTATAGAAGAACTGTTGGCCCTCATCCCCATCCCCATCCCCATCCCCTTCTCCTTTTGTGTCGTGTCTTTTTAGATTGTAAGCCTTAGGGCAGGGAACCGTCCAATTAAAAAGATTGTATGTACAGCGCTGTGTAAATTTACAGTGCTTTATAAATAAAGGTTAATAATAATAATAATAATAATAATAATAATAATAATAATAATAATAATGGAAGTACGTCCACTTCTACTACAATTAAACACAACAATGCAGCCGATAGGATAGTCATGAAGAAGCAAATTGTCTCCTACACTCATGTAGTCGTCCCCCTCAGTGCATCACCTTGAGCACTGAATACCTCCGCTGGAAGCTAGATTGGGGTTTCATTGGTGACAGAGAGAATACTTGAAAATATCTTTAAACATGATTGAAAAATGTGCTTTTGAGTCTTGAAAAACCTGATGTGAAGAATCATAGACTGACCAGAATCATTGCAGGTAGAGATTTACTCCATGCAAAATTTGCACATTGTCATTTTGCTCAGATAACAGCATTTTTTCTGCACAGGAAAAAGTACTTTCTAAGCAGGAAATTGAATTCAAAAATATTATTTCTTGCATATAAAATGTTATTTCCTGTGCAGGAAATCCTGTAATTGAGGATTGATTTATTTTGCACAAAATTTTCAACTGGCTGATTCCCATAGAAAATGACATTTTTTAAACACAGGAAACAGCATTTTCTGAACAGGAAATAAGATTGTTGTATACAAACATTATGTACTGTATAGGAAATGCTGTTTCCTGTGCAGAAAATGCAATTTTCTATGCAACAGAACCATACACAGGTTTTGCACAGAATAATTCCCAAATAGCCTTGGAAAACTGCATGGCTTTTGAAGACTTTTTTTGCAAAGGGAAGAAAATTGTTAAAATTACTCATTGCTATCTTCAAGAAGAAATGTAGTGAAGAATTATATTCCTAGGTCTCCTGCTAAAGTTACTGTTTGTAAAACAAATCAAGAAAAGTATACTTTTTCACCAGGAGGCAGCGGCAAAATGAATGCTACCCTGCTTGTTTTCTCATAGTTTGGTGATATTTCAAGACAACATTGCATTCCATGTCTTCTTTGAGAAATGGCCAGATTTTGCAAAAAGATTATTCTCTTATACACAACACGCAAGATGAATGGATAAATCTTTTAGGTTCACTTCCTCCCAGTGGCATAGCTCCTGGGAAGAGATGCAAAATGAGGGCATCCTCCCCCCTAAGAATTATGCCTCGCCAAATGACATTTCCCTTCAGCAGTGGCATCTCTGTACTGCATGTCACCTGGCACAGGGGCAGGGCTTGGGGGTGGAGCCAAAAGGATACATCTCTGCAACTTGCTGTCACACACTGATTTACTCATGAGTAAAATGGCGGTCACAAATGAAGGAAGGTGCCCAGAGCACCCTCCCTGCCTGCCTGCCACACACCATTTTACTCATAAGTAAACAGGTGTGCAGAAGGGAGAGGCTGCACTCAGCTGGGTGTCTGCTGTCCCTCCTATTGGTGCTACTGCCCTTCAGTCCCCAAATTTCTAGCATTGCAGTAACTTTTTAATAAGCTGAGCATTTAGAAAGACAAATCAGACTCATCGGATTTCAGAGCTGAGGGGAGACAGAATGTTTATTTGAGGAACAATGTCCTCCTTTTGCCCTTCTAGGAGCTACACCTCTTCAGTCTGAATTTCTTAAATCTCACATGTCATTGTATACCGTTGAGGGGGAAGTTTGTGATTTTTGATGAGTTTGCATTAAAACCAAATTCAACAAATTTGTAGCAGTCCAATTCAGTGGATATAACTATTCTTAGCATGGAGAAAACCATGGGGTGAAACAGCAAAATAAGCCAGTTTCCAGCAGATTTCAAGGCAGGGCATTTAGATGATGTATGCCTGGAAACTGGCTGGAAACCTCACTAAAGCCCTGCTTTGGGACTAAAAGCCATACTAAAAGGAGCTGATATTTTTTGCTCTTCCCAGAAAGTGTGCACTTTCACATGGATGCCAGAGCAGTTCTAAAGGAGTGCATGGGGGTGAAGGGGGGCTGAGGGTGGCATGAAGCATGATTGAATGCTCTGACACCCTATAGTGGTGGATGGTAGCATGTGTGTCAAAAGGGGTGGCTTCTAAGGAGGAGGCAATTGCTGGTGGCTTTGTATTTGTGTGAATGTGCATAGGGATAGAGAGGAAATGACAAAAAAAATTAACTCAGTGGTGCAGTTGGTACCATGCCATGCAGTTGATCGGTTGGCATTAGGCTGGCTTGGGAACCCCTGGTGTGGTTGGTGGGGTTTCAGAAAAAGTAGCTTCAAGCCACTTTTTCCTGCCCATCTGTTTTGCGCCTGTGTTGTACAAATTGTCATGTAGCTGTTAAATATGAGGAACCTGTTGTTAGGAAGGATCAAATTAGGGGAATTTTAATTAGCTCAAATATTGCCGAGAGGTGGCCCTAACAACACCACATGCTGGAATCGTGTTGCAGTAGTGTATACCAGAGGTCGCCAGCAAGCCCAATGAGAAAGAGACACTGATACCAATTAGGTGCAATTAAAAGGTATCATTTATTACAGCACAAGAAAATCACACAGCACAAGGGGAACACACACACACACACACACACACACACATTCAATGCTACAGCAGAGGAGGAGTAAGTTCGGGAGATAGGTTTGGGAAAGAGAGGCACTAGTAGGATATACTACCTTAGAAGTCTTCTCTGGGAAGTCCTGATGAAGCTTGGATGGACAGTGAATCACGGCCGCAGGAACGGGAAAGAGGGCCGTGGAGGCTTAAGAGCAGGGTTCAAATTAGTGTGGACCAACTTGCAACCTGGTGACAGTGAGAGCTCAGTTTAGCTCAGTGATTTCAGCAAAGCTCAATGCTCAAAGAACCCAATGCTCAAAAAACCCAAAGAGGGTCTGAAAACCTGGGGTTTATATAGTGCAAAACGTATCCGGAGGCTATGGGACTTGCTAGAAAAAGGTGTTGATTGCTTGGGCTTTGTTAAGCAAAGAGCAAGCAATGTGTTGCACTCAGGTCTGGACACAATTCGGAAGGGCATCCAACTTGATTACTAAGTCGTTAAGCTGATCACTGGCCCATTATTGTCTTACTTGGGCAGCAGAGGCGATTCTGGTTTGGTGACTCCCAAACTTCCTATGGAAATTTCCAATTTTAGCTTTCTTTCTAGGGCTCTGCCTTTGCAGGGTGAGCTGCCTACGTGGTCTCTCTGCTTTTAGGTTAATGGCGGGTCTTCTATGGGGTCAGTCAGGGTACCGCATGTACCCAAAATTTTATTAAATCCAAACTTGGTAACACTGTGAACCCAAAACAGGTGGCAACTCTAAATCAGTATCATAGTCATTAGAATACACAGGGATTCACTGCTAGTTTTCTAGGAGTTTAGCAATGAAAGCTCTTGGCCTAGATGACTTAAAATCTACCATTTTAGCTTCCTCCCTCCCAAGGTGATTTAGAAAAACTGATCTACTGTATGTAACAGGGTGTCTGTTGTATGTCTTCAAATTGTTTCTGATTTATAGCAATCCTAATCCTATCACAGGGTTTTCTTGGCAGAATTTGTTCAGAGGAGATGTCAGGACTGGACTAATCCTGCCATGATTATTGTGCTGGGGGACCATGTTATGTATAATGTTTATGCTATGTATGACCCTACTGTGATATATGGCATTATACTATGTATGGCTTATTTCTTTTATCGTTATCGTTATCATCATCATCATCATCATTTACAGTATAAACCCCACCCTTCAGCCCTAAAGGCTCTCTGAGCAGCTTACAATTATTATTTTAATTAGATGGTTCCCTGCCCTCAGGCTTACAATCTAAAAAGTCATGACACAAAAGGAGAAGGGAATGATGGTGGGGAAGGGGATCAGGTCCAGTAGTTTTTCTCTCCTTCTGAGGCCTGGGCCAAGGCAGATGGACTGGAGGGAGGGCTCTTCTTCTTAATCAAGGCCGGGCCTGATGGTGTTGGGCCTGTCTTTTCACGTCCTCCAGGCCAGAAGATGACAGTTGGCAAGGAGGGAGGGCTTTTCTTGGTTTCAACTGGAAGTTATGATATTATGTCATGATGCTTAACTTTAATGTTTTGTTATACATGGTCATGCGGTGGGATGAAAAGGCTGGAAAAAAGGTTTATATCATGTGGACTAACTGATATGTATTTGAAACAAACCTGGTCATCTGATTTCCCTGTTTAGAATTGTTTGTTGACCTGTGTATGTTCTTAATATATATAGTCATCTAGAGCTATAGATTTATGGTGGTATGAGGCATTGTTTTTATTAGCCAGTATGGTGTATGGGGTTGGGTTTGTATTCATAGAATCATAGAATCATAGAATAATAGAGTTGGAAGAGACCACAAGGGCCATCCAGTCCAACCTCCTGCCATGCTGGAAATCCAAATCAAAGCATCCCCAACAGATGGCCATTCAGCCTTCGTTTGAAGACCTCCAAGGAAGGAGACTCCACTACACTCTGAGGGAGTTTGTTCCACTGTCAAACAGCCCTTACTGTCAGGAAGTTCCTCCTAATGTTGAAGTGGAATCTCTTTTCCTGGAGCTTGCATCCATTGCTCCGGGTCCTAGTCTCTGGAGCAGCAGAAAACAAGTCAGCTCCCTCCTCAATATGACATCCCTTCAAATATTTAAACAGGGCTATCATATCACCTCTTAACCTTCTCTTCTCCAGGCTAAACATCCCCAGCTCCCTAAGTCGTTCCTCATAGGACATGGTTTCCAGACCCTTCACCATTTTAGTCACCCTCCTTTGGACACGCTCCAGTTTCTCAATGTCCTTTCTGAATTGTGGTGCCCAGAACTGGACACAATATTCTAGGTGGGGCCTGACCAGAGCAGTATACAGTGGCACTATTACTTCTCTTGATCTAGACACTATACTTCTATTGATGCAGCCTAAAATCGCATTGGCCTTGTTAGCTGCTGCATCGCACTGTTGACTCATGTTCAACTTGTGGTCTACTTGGACTTCTAGATCCCTTTCACATGTAGTTTCATTCAGCCAGGTGTCCCCCATCCTATATCTGTGCATTTCATTTTTCCGCCCTAAGTGCAGTACCTTACATTTCTCCCTGTTGAAGTTCATTTTGTTAGCTGTGGCCCAGCTTTCTAGTCTATTGCCTTTAGAGGGGATGCAGGTTTGTCACAAATGTTAAACAAGCAGGTAAACTTTTGTTGTTAGTCATTTTTTATAGGAGGCTGATCACTGGGTGTATAGCTGGTTAACTGACAAATGATTTTACATATTGTAAGCATATTAACTACACAGTCTAATGTAACTTTAGGGAGAGGACATGAGAGGAAGGTGGATTGGCATCGATAGAATTGAACTGTGGTGTATTAATAGAAGTATAGTGTCTAGATCGAGGAAAGTAATAGTACCACTTTATTCTGTTTTGGTCAGGCCTCATCTGGAATACTGTGTTCAGTTCTGAGCACCACAATTCAAAGGATCTTGAGAAGCTGGACCGTGTCCAGAGGAGGGTGTCTAAGATGCCAGCCATAGATGCTGGTGAAACGTCAGGAAGAAAATCCTCTAGAACATGTCCACATTGCCTGAAAAACCCACCAAAAAAATAACATCCCTGTTGTTTCCCTCCCCTTTAGAAGAATAGAATAGAGTTGGAAGAGACCACAAGGACCATCCAGTCTAACCCCCTGCCATGCAGGAACTCTCAATCAAAGCATCCCCGACAGATGGCCATCCAGCCTCTTTTTAAAGACCTCCAAAGAAGGAGATTCCACTACACTCCGAGGGAGTGTGTTCCTCTGTCGAACAGCCCTTACTCTCAGGAATTTCCTCCTAATGTTGAGGCGGAATCTCTAATTTTTAATTGTTATCCAGATGCTCTCCACCTGGCTTCCAGAACTGATGTCTTGGATCTCTTCACTGGTGTAAATGTCCCTGACATATAATGCTATTTCTCCTCCTTTACTGTTTGGCCTATTTCTCTTGAAAAGGTTATACCCCTGTATTCCTACATTCTAATCATGAGACTCATCCCACCAGGTTTCAGTGATGCCTATTACAGTATATCATATTTGCTTTGTTGTACTAGGAGTTCGAGTTCATCTTGCTTATTTTCCATGCTCTGTGCATTGATAGAAAGACATCTAAGACCATGTGTTCCCTTTACTTGCTGCCTGTGTGAATTTTTTGTCTCCCACTGTTGCATCCTTGCACTATTTGCCTTGTTCCGTTTATGTCAGTTTGACTATTTTCTTCAACCCTTTTGTCTTCCATAATATTGTCTCCCTCCCCCACATAACTCATTTTAAAGCCCTCCTGATCAAATTCTTGAGACTGTTGGCAAAAATGTTTCTGCCAACTGGCATGAGATGCAACCCATCCCTTGCCAGAAGTCCCCCCTCATGGAATCGCAGCCTATGATCTAAAAATCCAAATCATTCCTGGCGGCACCATCTGCGGAGCCAGTTATTCACCTCTGCTATTTTGCTCTCCCTTCCTGGACCATACCCTTCAACTGGGAGAAGAGATAAGATGACAACCTGTGCATTCATCTCTTTCAGTTTCCTACCCAGAACCTTATAGTTCCTTATAATATTCTGAAGGCTGTGCTTTGCAATATCATTGGACCAAAAAAGGGGGTAACAGTCAGTAGGCTTGACAAGTCTGGTCAACCTCTCTGTCACATCACAGATCCTTGCCCCAGGGAGGCAACACACCTCCCGAGACATCTTGTCAGGCCCACAAACTACTGCTTCGGTACCCCTCAGCAAGGAGTCCTACCACCACCACCACCACCACATGCCTCCTCCGAGGCTTAGGAGCAGCTGTTCCCTTTGGTGGGATTCTCAGGCTTCTCTGCTCTGTCCCTGAAGTCTGTCCCTGCTGCTCTTCCTCATCATCCCTAATAACAGAGAGAGATTCAAATCAATTCTGTAGCTGCAAGCTGACAGAATGATCCTTGGTTCCCCTACTTCTGTGTGTGACATTCCTCCAACCATCTACTTCTGTTGTATGTGAAATGACTTCCTCCTCCCCAGAAACCTCCTCTGTGTGTTTCCCATCCAAGACCCTTCATTCCATTCTGTCCAGTAAAACCTCTTGCTCCCTATGATGCTGAAGTGTAGATACCTGAGCCTCCAGCTGCTGTACTTTCTCTTCCAAGAGGGCCACCAACTTGCAGTTGGTGCAGATGAAGTTCCCCACATCCCTAGACAAGAAGACAAACATCCCCAAGCTCTGTCACTGAGTTCAATTCACTGGGCCTATTATTATTTAGACTTTTAGTGTCCTTGGCATTCCTTTCTAAGTGCTTACAGATTGTTTAATTATCTGCATATGCAGTTGTGCTTTTTGAGGCCATTGTGCAAAGGTGATATTCAGCTCACAGTTGCATAAGTGAAGTTCCACATGCATAACCATTTCACATGAGCCTAAAATACTATTGTCATTCTTGATTAGATTACAGTTATTGAACCAACTGGTTTTTGCTACAGGTTGATTCATTGTCAAATTATAGCTATAGCAGAACTGGCCAACAGGATGCCAGCCATACAGATGTACATTTTTAAATTTTGCTTATATATTTGTGCCACCAATGTATCCCTTGATTAAATGGGATTGCAGAAGAAGTACTGTGCCTTCCGCATTGCAGAGTGGGACAATAAGCAGGCACATTGGCAAATACATCATCAGTTTCACAGTGTCAACATTCTTCACAATAGAAAACAACCACTGTATAACTATGCCAGTGTAAATTTACACTGTGAAAGAACAATACAGGATCTCGGGTAATATAAAATAGAATACAACATGTTAGAAGAAAGATACAAAACATCTTGAAAATTCTTGTGGTAATATAAAGGTTTTCACCTGGCACCTAACAGATAGTAGTGCAGGTGCTAAGTATTTTTCCCATGGCATTTCCTAACCAAAAGTCCACACTGTGAAAGTCCTCTCCACATTGCAATTTGACACACCAAGAATGGCATTAGCAAATGACCTCAAAGCATGGCTGGACTGATACGGAATTTGGTGTGCCTTCAAATTATGACTAGCTGTTCCAAAACATTTTTTGAGCAATATTATCTCTCTGTGTGCCAATTCCCCTTCACTTTGCAAATGGAAGTTTGGTCTGGCGTGGCAGTAATGAGTTCCCTTTGCCTACAGCCATGTGACTGCATTAAAGGTCCTTCAGTCGTTTATGCCACAGGCAAGAATGAGAAAGGGTTCATTTAGTGCTGTGATTCCATCGGCCAATTTCAGCCTTTGTGTGAAATTAGAAGGAAATGATAGTTCTTCTTCTCTTGATTGTGCCACTAAGAATGGCATACAATGTTTCATTAAGTCTCCCCCCCCCCAAAATAGCTTCTTAAAGTGTCCTCCTTCCAACAGAGGGTTTTGTTTTGTTTTTTCCTTTCCAGTATCAAAAGGCTTCAGGTTAGCAATCTTTTAACACCAAATCTTGCCCACATCAAATGAAGAATGGCATTCATCTGGAAGCTCTATGCAGTAAATAGATTGTTGGCTTGCACATCTCTTCATTACCATCTTTCATGGATGATATTGTTGGCTCCCTTTCACCATCATTATCTCTTTGCCCCCGATAACCTCTTTGACATTGTCACAGCGATATTTTCTTAGCCCTCTTGGCCCCTCTCCTCTGCTGTCATGAACAAGGTTCACCATGAATATTTTCTCCTGTCCCACATGAAGGCTAATAATGTCTTTGTCTTAATTGCTAATCATGCCTATTAGTGAGTTACTTGGAGGAGAACAGCTCGTTTCAAACTGCTACAGAAAAATGGCCCTCTCAAGGATCTGCAGAGACTAGATCTACAAGGACAAAGAAAGTCAATGTTCTTTTTCTTTTATTCCAGGTACCCATAAAGTAAGGTAGGGCAGCAGTTGCACTATTAAAGACAGCTCTAAGTGAATGATCTGTTCCAGCAAGGACTAGAGATGGACCAAGACCTTATGCGCCCCTTGATCTGGTGGTGGCCTCCATGTCAGGGGTGTGGTAAATTTGTTCTGGGTTTATTCCAGACTGTAAAGCAGGGGTCAACAACTTCATGGGAGCCAGAGACCAATTGCCTCCTGCCAACTCCCTGCAATTTGCCACCCAACAGCATGCCCAAATATCTGTTTTCCTTTGTAATACCTCTCAAAACCTCCACAGAACGTGACATTGAATCACTTCCTGTCACCATTTTGAGAGGGACAACAAAGGAAAACAGATATTGGGGATAATGTGGGTGTTTTGCAGTGCTTGGGGCAGTGGCATTTGCCTTATTAGCATAGCATTTTGTATTTACAGTGGACTGGGTTTTGACTGACCTTTTGCTCCCATTACTTTTTACATACATTCTTTAAAATGGTGAAGCCCCTCTACATCTTCCTCCTGATCTGCATCTGATGTCTGGGATGGACCAGGCTCTGCTGATGCCATGACATTTTCCCCATTGCTGAAGCACAAAATCAGCTATGGAAGAGGAAGTGCCCTGGCCCCCAAAGAATGACCATCCATAGTCTAAAATCTGGACTAGAATACTTTGGGAGTCCTCATGGCCCCGAGGATGACATGCAGCCTACAACCTACACTTTCCCCACCCTTGAACTAGATGGGCATTTGGTATGATCTATCCGTGATTCTTCTTAGATCCTGTGTAATTTGTAGTAAAAGCCCTTCCAACATGATATTGTGCAAGAATCTGTCACATTTGAGTTTCCAAACAATTATAGAAGCTGTAATCTAAAAAGGGAACACACAAGGTTTTCTTGGAGGAGGGTTTTCCAGCACATTGGATGCCAGGAACAAAGTTTCTAATCTAAATATCATCTTTACCTGCTGGTTGTATGCATCCGGGGACTAGAAAATAACCTGATATGGAAGATAAAGCAGGGATGTAATTCTAGCATTTTTTTCTTGCTGCAAGAAAACCTTTGAAAACTACATAGTTTTTGAAGACTACTCACTGTTCAAGACATATTGTATGCAACGTTTGCATGTGGTTATTTCACACAGAAGACAGCATTTTCCACATGGAAATAGTAATTCCTGTAAAAGAAAATGCTGCTTTCTGCACAGAAAATACTGTTTTCTATGCAAATCAACCATGCGTAAATTTTATGTAGAATATATTACCAATTACAGAATTTGTTTGCATAGAAAACAGCATTTTCTCTGTGGAAAACAATATTTCAATACAAAAATATTGGTTCCTGTGCAGAAACTGCTGTTTTCTATCAAAATCAACCATGTGCAAATTTTACATGGAATAAAATCTCCAATTACAGCATTTTCTGTGCAGAAAACATCATTTTCTGTGCACAAAAAACAAAACTACAATGAGTGAATTTTGCATAGAATAAGTCCTGAACTGCGAAGATTTTAATCAGTCCTGGGTTCTTCTCATCAGGTTTTCTCATCATTTGAAAAACATGTTTGTTTATTTCTTGTCACCATTTCCCAAATATTTTTGCATACACTTTCCATTCCTAAGCCTAAGTCTTACTGGTGCAGGGGAAATGGAAGCTTACTTACTGGAGCTTTTGGGTGGTTTTGTAGCTCAGTTCCAGCTCGCGGAAGTGATTGCACTTCCAGATGCGGTTTCACTCATAAAGGGACGGTTTTATCAGACACCATTGATTTCTATGGAGCCCCTTGCGATTTGCTTCAGCAGTGTTTCTGAAGTCACCCCTCATTTTGGTTAAATGGAAAAAAAGTGGCTTCAGAGAAATCGCTTCCTGGCTGCCTTCGATTGCACTGTGATTGGTCTGGTGTGGAAAAGCACTCCGATGCCACCCCCCTTGGCCCCTGTGTCTGCTCCGTCATTCCCCTCCTCATCCTTCATGCCATCTCCTCCTCTCTGCCAACCAGCTGATCCCATCATCCCTGAGTCCCCTGCATCCTCCTAGACCCCAATCTGCTCCCCTCCTCAGCCTGCCACCAATCCAATCATCCCCTGCCTTCCCTAGACCCTGACCTGCTCCCCTCCTTCAGCATGCCACCAATCCCACATCGCCTGCCTTCCCTAGATCCTGACTGCTCCTCTCCTTCAGCCCCAACCAATCCCATCATCCTGACTGCTCCTAGACCCCTATCTGCTCCTCTCCTTCACCTTGACACCTAACCATCACCCCTGACTGCTCCTGCATCCCCATCTCGCCCCTCTGCCACCTAACCCATCATCCCTGACTGCTCCTGCATCCTGATCCTGGCCCCAGCGACCCCCAGCCACCATACCATCATCCCTGACGGCTCCTGCATCCTGATCCTGGCCCATCAACCCCCAGACACCTATCCCATCATCCCCTGACTGCTCCTGCATCCTGATCCTGGCCTCAGCAACCCCCAGACACCTACCCATCATCCCCGGACTGCTCCTGCACCTGATTCTGCCCCCAGGACCTATCCCATCATCCCCTGACTGCTCCTGCAACCTGATCCTGGCCCAGCGACCTTCCCATCACCCCTGATGCTCCTGCATCCTGATCCTGGCCCAGAGACCCCCAGGCACCTATCCCATCATCCTGACTGCTTCTGCATCCGGACCTGGCCAGCAACCCCCAGCCACCTATCCCATTATCCCCTGACTGCTCCTGCATCCTGATCCGGGCCCAGAGACCCCAGGCACCTACCCATCATCCCTTGACTGCTCCGGCATCCTGATCCGGGCCCCAGCGACCCCCCAGCCACCTATACCATCATCCCCTGACTGCTCCTGCATCCTGATCCTGGCCCCAGAGACCCCCAGGCACTATCCCATCACCCCTGACTGCTTCTGCATCCTGATCCTGGCCCAGCAACCCCCAGCCACCTATCCCATCATCCCCTGACTGCTCTGCATCCTGATCTGCCCCAGTGACCCCCAGCCACCTACCCATCATCCCCTGACTGCTCCTGCATCCTGATCCTGGCCCCAGCAACCACCAGCCACCTATCCCATCATCCCCTGACTGCTCCTGCATCCTGATCCTGGCCCCAGCGACCCCCAGCCACCTATCCCATCATCCCCTGACTGCTCCTGCATCCTGATCTGGCCCCAGCAACCCCCAGCGACCTACCCCCTCATCCCCTGACTGCTCCTGCATCCTGATCCTGTCCCCAGCAACCCCAACGAGCTATCCCATCACCCCCTGCCTTTTCCTAGACCCCCGATGAAGGATGACAGCTAAGGAGGGGGCAGGGAAGGAGGGCAGCATCCAGAGCCCCACGAGCATGTGCAAGGGTGCCGATTCAAATCGTTGACCCCTCACAGTATGCTCACATGACTTGCTTGGAACGAACTGACTTCTCTTCCTCCCTCACTTCGGAAGGAAAACGAAAGAGCAACCAAGTGTGGAAAAACATGATGTTTAACCTCAATCCGAATTGCAGAGAGGAGTGACTCTGGATCGGTGTGGAAAAAATCATGCTTTGCATGGCTAGAACAGGATGAGGTTAAAACATCATGTTTTTCCACACTGGTTGCCTTCTGTTGTCCTCCGAAGTGAGGGAGAAGAGAAGTCAGTTCGATTCCAAGCAGTCCCGTGAGCAATACTGTGAGGGGTCAACAATTTGAACCGGCACCCTTGCAATGCTCCTTAGCTGTCATCCTCATCTGAGCTGCAACCACCCACCCCCCTGTGTGATAAGGTCCATTGCCTCAGTGGGAAGTACACATAATAACTAGACTAGGCCTGCACATATTCAACGATTCAACACAACACAAACCATGACCAAAGCAAAATCTCTTCATCTGATTTTACCATCATAGGCTGAGAGCAAAACCAGAATGTTTATTGTCACTATAAGGCTAATAGTTGTTTAATACACTGTTTATATATTAATTGAAACCTGTACATAATGGTACAGGGCTAAATTGTGAAGTTCATGCTCTCAGTGTAACAGTTTCTATTGAAACACCTTTATGAGAATCCAGTAATACAGGCAGCTGTATTGGTCTGTCTGATTATCTTAATTTTCTATCAGTTTTCTACTATACCAAGGGCAGGTGTTTTGTAAAGCTAACAAATCTGAGGGCCCATACTGACAGGCCAAAATAAAGCTGCTTCGGGTCACTTTGGAGATATGCTGTTTAAATGATACATGCGTCCTAAGAGGCCAGAAGCCATGCCAAAGCCACGCTCCAGTCCTAAGAACTGGAGCTCAGCTTTGGCACAGTTTCTGGCCTCTTAAGATGCGTGTGTCATTTAAACAGCATACCTCCAAAGTGACCCAAAGCAGCTTTATTTTGGCCTGTCTGTACAGGCCCTCAATCATTCAAGACCAAGCCACTTCCAAATACTTTGCATTACAAAACAGATAGAGCATAATAATAAATTGTTGGTGGGGAAATTTCCCTTCAACTTTTGAGTTTAAAATGGGAAACAAGGGAATTCAAGGAGGGCAACAGAAGATGTCACAATCCTAGCAAATCAGAAAGTCCTGCAGTTCCAAACCTGTGAACCCTGGCTCGAGTAGACTACTGGATGTGGGCTAGTTCAGTGGAGATGACTATGTATCATTTTCTTCCATCAGCAATAAACCAACTGATAAAGAAATCTCAAGCACTACTTAGTTACCTAACTACCCTAGTGGTGTAGTCAAGTAGCATCTTTTAGCCTGACCCCACCCTGACCTACTGGGCAGCAACTGCTGTGAGCAACAGCGGTCCAGTCTCCTGTTCCCACCATCCTCCCAACAGCAATCTTTGGTGTGAGGAAGACTTGTAACAGGAATCCTGCTTCTAACTGTGATCATCAGCAATCTCTGATTCAACAGTCAGAAGCAAGATCCTTCTTGCAGTATTGGAGATCATTTGCAGGATGGGATGGAAATATCACTCTGCTGCATCCTGACTGAAAGGAGAACAAACCTCTGTTGCTTGCAGCAACCTATTCCTGGTACATAAGGATTAGGAAAATTTGTGTGATCCCTATATATTCCCAACCCTATTGAATGCATGGGGATCATGAATATGAATCAGTTAAGAATGTATAACTCTAGGATATACACTCATAGCTGCAGTAGTGAATCCCAGTTCTCTTTGTGTTCTGAATAAGGCAGAAAATGTGAGGGAAGAGGTTGCCCTGTTCTTGGACTTTATGTTTTACTACTAAATCTCTGCTATGAATAGTATGCCTCCTATCAGCTCTTCCCACCTCCCTCAAATTTTCTTCCTCACTTTCTCACAGAAATAATTTATGTCCTCATTTGATTTTTGTTCTCCTACCAACAAAAGCCGACATCTCCAGCATCCAAGCCAGGGAGCTCTGACTCATTGTTGAAGGTCATCGGTGAAAAGATAAATGCCCGTGCACAAAAGGCGAATGGGGTTTGGAAAGATCACCTGGATTGAAATATACAATGGCTCCCCCCAGCCCCCTTTTTATTTGTGAGTTGCCCTTTGTTTCTTATTTTATAGTATGATGGAGTAATAATCTTTTAAGGAAGAGCCTGGCACTGAAGGAGCAAGAGTATAATGAACAGACAATGGAAGACTGGACTGTTAAAACTCTTTGTCTTGCCTAATTCCTTTCCATTGTAAGCCATGACCCTCAATAGCTTTTTGTTCTAAAGAGGAGCTTATCCATGGTAGGAATGTAATTCTTCACTAATTTTTTAAAGGAAGCAACAAGTAATTTAGTAGTGTACTTTCTGTGAGAAAATCTGAAAACTGTGCCATTTTCAAAGACATTTCGCAGGTCAGGACTCATTTTGCACAAAATTTGTACATAGTAATTTCATATGGAAAGCAGGTTTTTCTGCATAGGAAGCAGCATTTTAGGACACAATGTAATACTTCTAAACAGAAAAAAATATTTTCCATTTGGAAAATGCTTTTACCTGTGCAAAAGGTTATGTTTCTAGCACAAAATAGTCACAGGCAAATTTTACTCAGAATATAATTTCCAAACTTATCTATATCTAAAATCAGTTTAAATAACTGAAAACAGTTTGAAAAAATAAAGCAATTTAAATAACTTAATCTACATGCATGTTGAACAATTTAACGAATTTAGAAAAATTAAAATAGTTCAGACACAGAAACATATACAGATTTAGATTATGTCATTAGATGTCAAAGGCCATAATAATAAGCTGTATTTTAATGTGGAATCAAAAGGGAACAAGTATCAGTGTGAATCAGATCTCCAGTGGGAAGATATTGCAGAACCAGGGCACTACTTCAAACAAGGTCAACTCCCATGTCCACAGTGTCTGGCTTCTTCTAGTGGGACTTAGAGAAGGAGTCCCCAAGCAGAGAAAGGGTCCCATAATCTCTTCAGGCAGTCATATATAGAGAGAGGTGGTTCTACAAGTAAGAGCAAGCATGGTGTAGTGATCTGAGCACTGGGCTATGACTCTGTAGACCAGGGTTCAATTCCCTGCTTGACCATGGAAACCTACTGGGTGCTTCCACACTGCAGAAACAATGCAGTTTGAGGCCACTTTAACTGCTGTATCACCATCCTATGGAATCTAAGCATTTGTAGTTTTACAAGATCTTTGTTCTTCTCTGATAAAGAGTGCTGATGCCCCACAAAACTAAAATCCCAGGATTCTGTAGGATGGAGCCATGGCAGTTAAATTGGTGTCAAATGGCATCATTTCTACAGTGTAGATGTGCCTTAAGTCACAAACTCTCAACTTCAGAAGAAAGCAAAGGCAAACTGTGAAGTCGAAGGCTTTCTTGGCTGGCATCCATGTTTTTTTTGTGTGTGTGGTTTTTTGGGATGTGTGGCCATGTTCTAGAAGATTTTCTTCCAGACGTTTCGCCAGCATCTGTGGTTGGCATCTTCAGAGAATGGCCAAGCCAGAAAAATCAGCAGTAGCAGAACATGCCACAAACCATCCTGGGCATAAAATACTGTTTGAAAACACTGAAATTCTAGACCATGCCAACCACTACCATGTCAGGATTTACAGGGAAGCCATTGAAATCCACAAACATCTGGATAATTGCAACCGGAAAGAAGAAACCTTTAATGTGAACAAAATTTGGCTACCAGTCCTGAGGAATAGCAAAATAAGGACTCAGCAAATGCAAATGGGAAACCATTGAGAGTCAGGGACTTTCCCAGCAGATAATGATCACCAGTTAGCAGACATTAATCCTCTATTGCATTAGTCTCCCAGCCTGAGGTCTGCCATCAGCACAGAACAATACATATGCAAAGCACTCCTGCATTCCCAGGCTCACACAGTATATATATATATCCACCTTTTTCCAGGCCAGCATTCTCGGAAGATGCCAGTCACAGATGCTGGCAAAACATCAGGAAGAAACTCTTCTAGAACATGGCCACATAGCCCCAAAACCCCACAAAAAAACCAAAGGCAAACTCTTTTTGAACAAATCTTGCCAAGAAAACCCATGATCAGGTCATGTTAGGGTTGTCATGGATTGGAAATGACTTGGACTCTCAACAACATCAGCAACTATTTCTTTGTTTGTCAAAGTCCTTAGCCATTTAGGGCTATACATATCATGGCCAGTACCTTGAATTCAAACTGGAAGTGCATTGGTGGTCAGTGTAATTCTTTTAAAACTGGTGTCCTAATGCTCCTGTGAGATATGCTTATCAGAAATCTAGTTGCTCCATATTGCACTAGCTGCAGGTTCTGACTTATCTTCAAGTTTAGCCTCATGTAGAATGCATTACATTATCGAATTGGGAAGTTAAAGGACATGAGCTACTGTGGTCAGGCTATCTCTGTCCAGAAAAAGCTCATAGCTGGCAGACCAACTTAAGTTGTCCCTAGGCAATCTGAGACACAGAATCTACTTGGGTTTCCAATGACAGAGATGAATCTGGGAGTGCTGCCAAGCAGGGCTTCTGAGAGCTGGCACTAGGTTCAGGGCAAAATGCATCATCAGCCCCCACTATGCTGCTGCTGCAAAAAAAAAGCAACAGATATTATAGTCATTTTTTGGGCTGTTGCAATACACAATTTTGTTTTGTAACAATGGCTAAAATCCATCATCCCCATGCAGATGTATGTAACATCAACATTATACAACCTCCATGCATAACACATCAATTACTGAAATGCATGATGGGCAATATGCAGTGAGCAAGGCTCAATGCACATCTACAATGTGTAATGCACAATGTACAGTACACAATGCATAACCACAATGTGCAACATTACTTTATGTACAACTGCACTTCAGCTGATGTCGGCAGAATACATCTGCTGAGGCATGGCAAATGATTTGCCAAACAATGCTTGCATGGTGTGACTTATGCATGCCTCTCTTACAACAGGGGTGAGATCCTATGTCATAGTCTGCAGTTCATAACTTAGGCCCTGTTTGCATTGGCCAGAATAGTCTAGGGGCAGCCTGGAGTATCCTGGCCCCAAAGTTGCTGAACCTCCCCCTGTTACCTGGGAGCCTCCATTGTGACACTGGGTGGCTGATCATATGCATGTCTCACTGTGTCACCTGGTGTGGCCAGTGTGGTTGTGAGCCACTCATTCCTAAGAGCAGAACAAGGCACCCAGCATCAATCACTTTGCTGGGCACCTTTTTTTTTTAATCTCAGAACAAGTGACTATGCTGCTGCACTGGTCACACAATGTGACAGAGCAAGATATACATGCAGTCAGCCACCACACAACGTAATGGAGGGCTTCAGATCTTCCAGAAAGATCTGGAGCGAACAGCAAATTTTAAAAATCCATTGTAAGGGGGATTTGCCCCAGGTTTGGTGTTGAATAGGCCAGATGTCATCTGGTCTGTTTGCATCAGAAACAGGGTTTGGACTCCCTGCCAACAGGACAGGGGAGGACAATTTATTTGGCACATGAACATAATGGAATAGTGGTGGAAAGATGTGCATTGGGCACTTTTAATGCACACTGGGCATTTCTGTATAACACATCCTAGCCAATGCCCTGGTGCATATCAGGGACCACTCCAATATGCATTGGTGCCCATAAGCATTGGCTTTGGTGCATCAGTCCCTCCACTGGCTACCATTGTACAGTGGACACCTATACACTGTAAAATCATGACAGCCCACAGAGTAATATGAAAATTACAAACCTACCCAGTTTGATTTTGTGCACATGTAATCCTTTTTATGAACATGTAAGTCTCAAGCAGAATAAAGGTCCAGAGATGTACCAAATTATAAAAGTACTAAGAAACATTAAGACAGTTGCTTTAGTTGAACTTTCCCAGGAATAATGAAGACTGCCTGAAATCTCTCCCAGATACATTTTCTTGGGAGTAGGTTACATTGAACACCTGGAACACATATCTAAGCATACCTTGTACTTGTTAGAGACTTCATATTTATTAATATTTCAATAGTAATGGATAGGAAAATGGATTTACGCTTTCCCCTGCCTGCAAGTAGCAAATATTAATAACAACCTGCCTGCCAGTTGTGAGCTCCCACACACAAATACACATTTAAAACAGTTTTGGTATCCTTGTACACCACCCTGGAATCTCTTGTGATGGTGGACAATATAGAAATGATTTAAAGCAGCGGTTCTCAACTAGTTATCTTCCTCATGCATGAGAAATTTTGCTCTTTATAGAGCTCTTTGAAATAATTATGAAATATTTCTTTTATTTTCTCCTGATCTGTGACTATTTCTAAATGTGTATATTTCAATAAAAATTATTTGAAAAAAATTAAAAAAAAAGAAAGAAAGAAATTTTGCGAAGTACCTGTTAAACAAGATACTTCAGTTTTGTTACTGTTGGCCATGGAGACTGTGCAGTTGTCACTGAAACCTGGCATGATTCCCTTCTCCTGAGGGCTGACAGGAACAAGCTGGAAGTCAGTACAATATCTGAAAAGCTGTGTCTGCCTGTACTACAGAGTTCATAAGAACAACGGTGTGTTCTTATGAACTCTGTATAGAAAGGCTTACTCAGAGAATCGGATAGATCATCTGAAATCTTTCCCTATTTTAGGGAATTTAATGAAACCAAGCAAATAAGAGATTGGTTAAAAGTGGTTTGTTCTGCTCTAGAAAATACTTGGGCAAACCAGCATTCACCTTGGATAATGACCACCAACAAAACAGAACCTGAAATGTCCATTAAAGTTCACCAAACAAGCATAGAGGATCCCACTGCATACGAAGCTTTCAGTTATAAGATTGCCCTGTGCTCTGGACTGATATACTGGAGACCTTTTTACTTAAATTCCTAGATCTCAGGGCCTTGCCTTCAGTCTCTTGTCCTGGAAACTATTCACCAGTTCTCAGGATGAAAGTGTTACCTTTAAAAGTTTGTGGATACAGATTTTCATCTTTTATTAGACTTGGTGTTTCTGATTTAAATTACATCCTCTGTGCAACGGTGGGTGATGCAGAAGTTATTACTGTCACTGGGATCCACCTGCTGGGACATTACAAGGTATCTTATCTAACTCTCACATTTTGGCCCAGAAATCCCAGGGCCTGGAATAGTCCTGACCTGACTTTCTATAGTGTGTGTGTGTGTGTGTGTGTGTGTGTGTGTGTGTATCAGATCCTATCGTAGCCTGTAGATTAGCCATGCACTAATTTTCAAGCTTTTCTGTGGTTTTGTAAGGAGAATGAATGTGGCCTGCCAAAGTCAAATGAAGATTCAATGATGGTTTCTATTGTTCTCTAATACATTGTGTAAGGAGTTCTACTAATGAAGTTTCCATTCAGTTCATCTAATGAAGGTGGTCTTCTAATGAAGGCTCCGTGTAAACCTACCATCAGTAGGTTTGCTGGACAAAATTGACAATCTGGCAAACAACAGAATTCAATGGTATGAGAATCTTAGGGGTAGAACAGATGGGCCAAATAAAGTGGTTCCCAACTGCTTTGAAGATGGGGCATTTAGATGATGCATGTCTGCAAAGCAGGTGGAAACTGGACAAAAGCCACCGTCCAAGGCTAAAAAATGGAGCAAACAGAACCCAGAATAGGTTGGCTTAGCTTGCAGAAGATGTGCTTCTTTG
Organism: Sceloporus undulatus; assembly: GCF_019175285.1. Classification (NCBI taxonomy): domain Eukaryota; kingdom Metazoa; phylum Chordata; class Lepidosauria; order Squamata; family Phrynosomatidae; genus Sceloporus; species Sceloporus undulatus. The sequence goes on along the minus strand of NC_056525.1, from coordinate 12,267,724 downwards.
CTGCTGCATATAAACAACCTATTGTGGGTGTGGGACTGCAGCAAAGCAAAGAAATGAAAGTGCAACAACTCCAATGGATGTAATTAGAAAACCAAACAGTCTAATGGGAGGGGAGGGGCATGGAGTGAAGCAGGGTGACGGAGGCATGTAGGGGAGGCCTCCATGATTGTGCTTTGCCAATGTATCCCTCACACACTGATGCCCTGATGCCCTTTACAGGTGAAGCATTGATTGTGTGACTTTTTGGCCAATCAAAGGAGTGGCCATCCAATGGATGGCATCTGGGTGGAGGTGGGAAGTACCTTGGGAGTCAGCCATGCAGGCAGCATGGGAAAAAGCAGGATCAAGCCATTTTTCCTGCAGTTTGTTTTGATGTTAAAAATAATGTTTCTAATCCTCAGATATCCTCTATTTATAACTTACTCCACTTATTCATCTATTACTCTGTGTTGTTCCAAAACTTTACAATCTCAATATATTCTCAAAAGCAACCAAATATATGGGAATATACTTAGGCTGAGAGCCAGTGTGGTGTAGTGCTCTGAATGTTGGACTAGGACACTAGGAAACCAGGGTTGGAATCCTTGCTTGGCCATAGAAAACCACCAGATGACCTTGGGTAATTCACATGCTCTCAGCCTCTGAGGCAGACAAGAGCAAACCTCCTCTGAATGAATTCTGCTAAGAAAACTCTGTGAAAAGTTCACTTTAGGGTTGCCATAACTCAAAAATTAGTTGAATGCACACAACAAATAGTTAAGATGAATTCTCAGTTCTAATGTTAAAATCTGCATTTCCAAGAAATTTAGACTAAGTGACAAAGAGAACTAGGAATACACAACCTTTGCCCTAACTTGTTACTTTTTCAGTCACCAGGTAATCCGTCAATCAAGAGATGTTCCAGTTTAAGTTCTGATCCCTGGCTTTCTGTTCATCTGTGTATTGTCTTGCTAGCCTTCAAGCTGGTTTCTGCCCCTGCAAAGTAAAGTCAATCATATGCAATGTCACATCCAGCATGAAGACATGGCAAAGGTGGACTATTGTTTGTACAGCTCCTTGAAAGTGATAAGTTGTAAATATGCTTAGTACTATGATACTACTCTCTTATGAATATAGTGAAAACAAATAAAAGGGAGCTAAAGCCGTTCAAGAAACAAAGACATGATTAAAGGCCTCCCCACTTTAAATCTTGCTTGTAATGTGTTTAAAGTTCAACACTGGCAGTATATTTGAATGGTTTAGTGTATTAGTGGCTTAGTGATAGCTTTGATAGGACACCTCTTGTATAGGTATATGGAGATAAAGCTTAACATTCACTGAGGTCCTGAGACTGTCATTTGGAAATGTTACTTTTTGAACTACAGCTTCCATAAACCCTCAGTGTTAGCATACCCTATGCCCCTCTAATTGAATATGTGGCTTCATATTTTCATATTTGATTTCTAGCATCAGGCATGTTTTAAGAGATCATTACGACCTTTGGAACATTAGGAAGTTTCACGTGAGAAAGGCATGCTGGCCCTAAGACATGTTGAAGACCAATATACAGTTGCCCCTCTGTTTGTGCTTATTAGTGAGGAGCAAATGGGAATTAAAATGGGGGGGGGGTGCCCACAGCCACACACCTGCAGCCGCTTGTGGGTGCATGCCCCCATTCAAGCCTATAGGGCTTGAATATGTGTGAAATTCAATTTTTGCGGGGGGTGGGTGGGTGGGTCCGGAATGGATCCCCCATGAAGACGGAGGGCTGACTGTAATACTAAAATAAAAGTTAAATAGGTTTGTTGCTCACTCCATCCTTCCCTAGACTCTCTGACTAACCTCTTGCAATGAAGATTAAGTGAGTCCCATCACAAAGGCAGTTAAAGACCATACCTCCACCTCACCCCAGGCTGTGCCCTATTCACCTTTGCACTCCAATTATTGATGGGTTGTTCCAAATCATATCAAAGTTTTGTCACTATGGAGTTAAAGCCAGAGTCTTTTTGTCAATTCCATAGGGAAACCATCAAGTCTTTGTTACACAGTGTGAGAATGTCAAGTACCCCAACATTGTGCAAAACAGGAAATAAATATCAGCCCCACTCATGGCCAATTCACTGCTACAGACCAAGGCTCTGTCCAACAAACTGGAGCTACACTGTTTGTATAGCCTTCAGATTTTGTGTTTGAGATAGTCTCCATCTTCTATGGAGCCCCCTCTCCAGAACTGGTAATTATCACTCCCTCTAACTTCCAATTTCTTGCTATCCAGCCTTTCACATCTTCCTTTCTGTTAGCCTTGTGTGGTTCTTAAGGTTGCATTGGTTTTGTGTGTTTGCGTACACCTTTGCATATTTCTAAATAAATCTCTATCTTATCGATTGAAACCAGAGTCTCTCTGCAGTTAATATTGGTATACATAGGTGGAAAGATCCCCAAAGTTATCCTCCTCTTGCATGCCTCCTTTTCAGCTGATAATTCCCCATAAATACTAAAGAGATACTGATACTGTTGGTGAGGACCGCAAGTCCCCCCCACCTTTAAAGGTAACACTAGGTAGGGGCCAGAGTTGTGGTCTAAAATAGTAACTTTTCCAGACTCTGTCTAAAATTATGAGGCTCCAGGAATAAAATGAGCTCACATATGCATGCCATTTATGCCATGACTGCTGTATTGGCTGCTGGAACATAAGTTTAAATATGATCATTTTCATCATGCATGTACTACAGTATTACCTACTTTAACAGGGTCTTGAAGAAAGAGAAGTCTTTGACATCATTATTGCAAGCTGATCCTAGACAACATGGAGACTGGTCCTGGGACTTTCAGTATGCAACGAATGTACTTTACTACTGAACCATGGCCCATCCCAAAAATTTCCTTGGGGATATATGGGATGAGCAGACCTATCCAGCCTCATATTATTGACATTCTCATTTTTCAACTACCAAACTTTCTGTGCATCAGGTATGATTTTTTTTCTTGCACATATATCCAGCCTGGAGGGAGTGAGAGGTGCGTCTCCAACCCCATTGGACTGCCCTGAAGAGACAGAACCCTCCCTCCACGGCCAACGTCATCGCCCAGCCTGGAGGAGTGAGGGGGTGGGTCCAACAAACCATGGACTGCCTGAGGGACAGAGCCCCCCTCCAGGCCAACTGTCATCGTCCAGCCTGGAGGGATGGAGAGGGCGGGTCCAACACCATCAGGATTGCCTTGACGTGACAGAGCCCTCCTCCATGGCCAACTGTCATCGTCCAGCCTGGGGAGTGAGAGGGCGGTCCAACACCCATCGGGCTGCCCTGATGGGACAGAGCCTCCCTCCAAGGCCAACTGTCATCGTCCAGCCTGGAGGGAGTGAGAGGGCGGGTCCAACACCATCAGGACTGCCTGACGTGACAGAGCCCTCCCTCCATGGCCAACTTCATCGTCCAGCCTGGGAGGAGTGAGAGGGGGTCCAACACGATTGGGACTGCCCTGAAGGGACAGAGCCCTCCCTCCACGGCCAAGTCATCGTCCAGCCTGGAGTGAGTGAGGGCGGGGTCCAACACCATCGGGACTGCCCTGAAGAGACAGAAAACCTCCCTCCATGGCCAACTGTCATCGTCCAGCCTGGAGGGAGTGAAAGAGCAGGTCCAACACCATCGGGACTGCCCTGACTGGACAGAGGCCTCCCTCCAAGGCCAACTGTCATTGTCCAGCCTGGAGGGAGTGAGGGTGGGTCCAACAACATCGGACTGCCTGAAGGGACAGAGCCCTCCTCCACAGCCAACTGTCATCGTCCAGCCTGGAGGGAGTGAGAGGGCGGGTCCAACACCATCGGACTGTCCTGAAGAGACAGAACCCTCCCCCACGGCCAACTGTCATCGTCCAGCCTGGTGAGTGAGAGGGCAGGTCAACACCATCGGGACTGCCCTGATGGGACAGAGCCCTCCCTCCAAGGCCAACTGTCATCGTCCAGCCTGGAGGGAGTGAGGGGCGGGGTCCAACACCTGGGACTGCCCTGAAGAGACAGAGCCCTCCTTCCACGGCCAACTGTCATCGTCCAGCTTGGAGGGAGTGAGGAGGGCGGGTCCAACACATCGGGACTGCCCTGACAGACCGAGCCCTCCCTCCAAGGCCAACTGTCATCGTTAGCCTGGAGGGATTGAGAGTGGGGGTCCAACAACATCGGGACTGCCCTGAAGAGACAGAGGCCTCCTTCCACGGCCAACTGTCATCGTCCAGCCTGGAGGAGTGAGAGGGCGGGTCCAACACCATCGGGCTGTCCTGAGGACAGAACCTCCCTCCACGGCCAACTGTCATCGTCCAGCCTGGAGGGAGTGAGAGGGCAGGTCCAACACCATTGGGACTGCCCTGATGGGACAGAGCCCTCCCTCCAAGGCCAACTGTCATCGTCCAGCCTGGAGGAGTTGAGAGGGCGGGTCCAACACCATCAGGACTGCCCTGACGTGACAGAGCCCTCCCTCATGGCCAACTGTCATCGTCCAGCCTGGAGGGGAGTGAGAGGGTGGGTCCAACACCATTGGACTGCCCTGAAGGGACAGAGCCCTCCTTCCACGGCCAACTGTCATCGTCCAGCCTGGAGGGAGTGGAGGGCGGTCCAACACCCATCGGGACGTCCTGAAGAGACAGAGCCCTCCTTCCACGGCCAACTGTCATCGTCCAGCCTGGAGGGAGTGAGAGGGCAGGTCCAACACCATCGGGACTGCCCTGACGGGACAAAGCCCTCCCTCCATGGCCAACTGTTATCGTCCAGCCTGGAGGGAGTGAGAGGGTGGGTCCAACACCATCGGGACTGCCCTGACGGGACAGACGGCCTCCCTCCATGGCCAACTGTTATCGTCCAGCCTGGAGGGAGTGAGAGGGCGGGTCCAACACCATCGGGACTGTCCTGGAGAGAGACAGACCCTCCCTCCACGGCAACTGTCATCGTCCAGCCTGGAGGGAGTGAGAGGGCAGGTCCACCACATTGGGACTGCCCTGATGGGACAGAGCCCTCCCTCCAAGGCCAACTTATCGTCCAGCCTGGAGGGAGGAGTGAGTGAGGCGGGTGGGCCAACACATCGGGACTGCCCTGACGGGACAGAGCCCCCTCCATGGCCAACTGTTTCCGTCCAGCTGAGGGAGTGAGAGGGCGGGGTCCAACACCATCGGGACTGCCGAGAGACAGACCCTCCCTCCACGGCCAACTGTCATCGTCCAGCCTGGAGGGAGTGAGAGGGCGGGCCAACACCCGGGACTGCCTGATGGACAGAGCCCTCCCTCCAAGGCCAACTGTCATCGTCCAGCCTGGAGGGAGGTGAGAGGGCGGGTCCAACACCATAGGACTGCCCTGACGGACAGAGCCCTCCTCCATGCCAACTGTCATCGTCCAGCCTGGAGGGAGTGAGGAGGGTGGGTCCAACACCATTGGGACTGCCCTGAGGGACAGACAGAGCCCTCTTCCACGGCCAACTGTCATCGTCCAGCCTGGAGGGAAGGAGAGGGCGGGTCCAACACCATCGGGACTGTCCTGAAGAGACAGAGCCCTCCTTCCACGGCCAACTGTCATCGTCCAGCCTGGAGGGAGTGAGAGGGCAGGTCCAACACCATCGGGACTGCCCTGACGGGACAAAGCCCTCCCTCCATGGCCAACTGTTATCGTCCAGCCTGGAGGGAGTGAGAGGGTGGGTCCAACACCATCGGGACTGCCCTGACGGGACAGAGCCCTCCCTCCATGGCCAACTGTTATCGTCCAGCCTGGAGGGAGTGAGGGGATGGGTAGGGGCTAATTTTGTATTGCAGTTTTTATTGTACACCGCTATGATCATTGTGGAATAGCGGTCTATAAATAAAACTTATTATTATTATTATACATACTGTATTTTACTAATGATGTTTTTAGTGATCATACATTTAATTGCTTTCAATTTTATTGCTAGCTTAATTGTATTTTTAACTTCTGCATAATGTGTTGTTGTTGTTGTATCTGTTAAAATTGCCTTGAGTCATATACTGGGGAAAATATATCATACAGTCAGCCCTTCTTAAACACAGATTTCTTATACATGGATTCAAGCCTCCACGGTTTGAAAATGTTCAAAAAAAGCATAAATTTGAAATATCAAACCTTGATTTTACATTTTTTATAAGGGACACCCTTTTGCTATGTCATTATATTTAATGGGACTTGAGCATCCATTGAATTTGTTATCCATGGGGGATCTTGGAACCAAACCCCAGCGTATAACAAGGGTCCACTGTATAACAGATGATGACGACAATGATGGTGATGATGATGATGACTGGAATCCTGCATTGCAGTTACAGATTCATAGAGTTAAGGATTCATAACAGCTCTGTATTCACCTGTGCTACATATTCACAGTCATGGCACTATTGCCATGTTCATAAATACCCTGCAGAATCCACTTTCAATTTGAAGGGGCAACTCTGTGCTATGGAGGTCTGCATTACGAGTGAGTTAGGTGCTTCAGAATGCTGTGGCTAACCCCTTCACCCTTCAAACCATGACATGACAAGCATTTCTATTCACATACCATTCCCATAGTTACAAATGCAATGTAGGGTCTCAGCGAATAATATGCATTTTTTCTAAATGTGTATTTGTACATTTTTCCATTATACACACATACACATTCATTATGTTTCAATTTTAGAGATAAGCATGTTTAACAGATATGCACATGCTGTTGACTGCATTCTTTATTCTCTGGAAAGAGGGATGTAAAAATCTCCCAGACTTGATTTTGATGAGTTTCTTGGAATCTCATCTTCATTTTCTTCCTAATCTTCTTTTGTGTCAGCTTGTGAGAGGTTGTTTTCTTCCCACAATGAAGAAACCTGTGCAGTTTATATTAGTTTTTCCATCATTTGCACATGTGTTTCTACAATTTACTTAAGCTTACATTTTCCCTATTTGACAAAATCTTTATTCTGTGTGTATTTTAGTAAGGTACATTTTAGCCATTCCCATTTTTAAATGGACACCTTGTTTTGTGTGCATTGCATTTGTCAGAAACACCTTGTGAAAGCTGCCAATGTACACATTCAAGGCTTGGTACACATTTTCTCAGAACATGTCTCGAATGAGGTGTGAAAATGCTGAAGTCATTGAGATAGTGGAGCAATTTAATTTCTTTCTGGCCTAGTGTGGAGAACATTGCTGTGCAGCCATCTGACTGCAAAATTCATTCAGGTCTGTGCTCAGTGCTGAGAGGTGAAGAATGGGTAAACCCATTTGCAAAATCTCAGTGAATTCTTTACATATCCCAATGTGTGAAACATCAAGCACTGTATCTGAAAATGCAACATATTTACAGATGTTCACAGTTTTAGCTGTCAGTTGTAAAGCAACCAAGCCATTGTCTAAGGAAACGGTAACTCTATTTGCACATTCACTGCATGTTAACAGGATTGGCCTCACTGTCTCTGCTCCCATCCTCTGTGCCATTGCAGGATTGTGTGAACATGGCCCCCACAAATATAGATTTATAAGTGTAGGTTTCTCTACACTGAGGTATAATTAATAAGAGTTAAATCTGAAAGGGGCAAGTTCTATCTATACAGCACCTAAAAGTTTTTCTAGATCTAACAGTACACACACTTCTTGAGAAATTCAGTGTTCTCTACCTAAGAAAAGAGCAGTTAGCTTTGTACAGGACAAGGATATCTCAGTCTCAAGAGAAAGTTGTTTGTTTTTTGTTGTTGTTGTTGCTAATGGAGTTAGCAACAAAATTTTATTACCTATCTTTGTCCCTAGTTTTCATGTGGTCAAGAAAGGGAGTGCCCTCTGCCTGCATTGATATTCCTCAGAACCAACTTAACTGAGACAGGATGTAGGCCTGTGATTCAAATATCATCACCTCCCCCCCCCCCCTCCTGAATGATTTTAAACATCTTTGCCTGATGAAGTAGCCATTGAAGCTTTGAAAGCTTGCATAATGTATTTTATGCTTTGGAGTTGGACCAATAAAGGTATCACTTCTTTGTGGATTTTGGGTTTTGTTGTATTTAAGTGAGGATTATAGCTAAGTCTGGGGAAAACAGAAGGGTCCATGGAGGTCATAGTTCAGATGAGCTCATCATCCCTTCTACCCAAAAGGTCCAGGATCTCCAGCCCCACAAGCCTTAGCTTTATTGCACCACTGGTTCATTATTTTTCTTTTCCAGCTGATATTTACAGCTGAACAATTTGGAGTTGGGGGTAGCAGTGAGGGTGAAGCTGATCCTTTGGAGCATGCGAACAGAACAGGGTTCATCCTCTGAGACAACAAATGACCAAAGGATATGACATTGCTTTTTTGTACGCGGTGACCAGGGATGTAGCTATGGGAGGAGCAAAATACAGGCATTGCCCCCCCCGAGAGGAATTCCTCCCCCATGAAATTCTCCTTCAGTCCCCCAATTTCTAGCATGTTTATATTTTTGTGGGGTTTTTGGGCTATGCGTCCATGTTCTAAAAGAGTTTATTCCTGATGTTTCGCCAGCATCTGTGGCTGGCATCTTCAGAGAATGCTGACCTGGAAGAGAGAGGGTATATATATATATATATATATACTGTGTTATCCTGGATAAGGAGGAGTAATTTCCATGTTAATCTGTATATTGTTCTGTTGTTGATGGCCGGATCTCAGGGTAGGAGGATATGCAAAAGAGGATCAGTGTCTGCTAATTGGTGATCACTGTCTGCTGGGAAAGCCCCTGACTCTGAGTGGTTTCCCATTTGTATTTGCTGAGTTCTGGTTTTGGTGTTCTTCAGGACTGGTAGCCAAACTTTATTTACTTTAAGGGTTTCTTCTTTCTTGTTGAAATTGTCCAAGTGTTTGTGGATTTCAATGGCTTCCCTGTGCATTCTGACCTGGTAGTTGTTGGCATGGTCCAGAATTTCAGTGTTTTCAAACAGCATTTTGTGCCCAGGATGGTTATAATGTGTTCTGCTACTACACTAATCTGTCTGAAATTTTAATGTATTCCAATTGGATATTTTTAAATTCTTTGATGTTTAATCTCCTTTTATGAGGCAATCACTGTTTTTGTGATTGGGGGGAGGGTTGAGGTCTTGGGATTTTTAAAATATAATTTTTAATTGTTTGATGTTTTCTTTATACTGTTGGAATCCACTTTGATTCCTTCAGGAAAAAGTGGAATATAATAATAATAATAATAACTGCTGATTTTTCTGGCTGACCCAGTCTACAGTGTCTCTCATGTTCCTTGATTCATGCTTGGACACTGTGTTTGGTGGTCCCTACGTAGATTTGTCCGCAGCTGCATGGTAAACTCCTGCGGCTCATGATTTTATTAAATTATAATTTTACATGCGTATTTAGGAATACAGTTCAGGCATTCACAGAAAAGGAGCAGCAAAGGTATCAAGAGAATGCAAACATGCCAAATCCAAGAGTTCTAGATATGGATGATTTCCAAGGTCTCACTTTTTTCAATGCAAGAAATTGAGGCACTAAAAGAAAATCCCATGCATTAACTACATCCCTGTCTACTTCCTATCTTCCACTACCCAAGTTCTTAACCTGGATAGCACTGGGCAGGGAAAATCAAAAATGAAGAAACCAAAAGTCACTCATGTCCTCTAACTTGGAAGACCTGACAAACTCCCTAAGCCCTCTTATTACTATTTGGAGTATTTACATTCTAGGAGTCTAACAACTTGAAAGGCTATAAATGACTCTGTATTCATCAGTGGTTCTTAAAAGGCTATAAATATCCACCACTATATTAGTTTAATGTGCTCTTAAAACTTCCAGAGGAGCTGTTATTATTTGGCTTGTCAACCCTATGTTGCCCTTAAGTAGAGGGATCTGTGCACATTGTTTTATGCACACGAGATCCATGCAAGTATAACAGATGTGGATTTGAGGGAGGGAAGTGCTTGTCAGCCCAAAACATGGCCCTTATCTTGTGCTTTTTGTTATTGCTGTTTTTGTTGTTAACTACTGTCAAGTTGACTTCGAAATATGACAACTCTAGGAATGAGAAACCTCCAAATCTTTAACTGCTCTTTCCAGGTCTTGGAGAGTCAGGGTCCTGATTTCCTGGATTACATATATCCATCTGGAATGCAGTCTTCTTTTCCTACTGCCTTCTACCTTCCCAAATATTATGGTCTTTTCCAGTGGGTCATGTTTTTTCATACTATGGCTGAAGTACAACAGTCTCAGTTTAGTCATCTTGGCTTTGAAGGAGATTTGCTCTGGGACCTATTTATTCATCTTTTTAGCAATCCACAGTATTCGGAGAACTCTTCTCCAGAAGTACATTTCAAACTCATTCCAAATTTCTGCACATTGAAGGCTATTTGCAAAGATGTAAATTTGAAATTGAATGCCAGCTAAGATTTTTTTTAATTCCACAGCAGTGCTTTGGAGGCACATGTGCTTCCAAAGTGGCTCACCTCCAAGTAATGTGTTGTGTTTTGGTCAGGGAGATGCAGATTGGGCAAATCCACCCTTAAAAAAGACCAGACTTATGATCTGCTAATTTTATACATGAACTCTTACTTTGTGTGGCTTGCTGATAATCTTGCCATGCTGATTGATTCTCTTCATCAGTCAGTTGATTTTTGTTAGTAAGTCAGATACTACTGAAATTATTTTATAGACATTTTCCTTCAACAATAATTAAAATATTCAGGAACATAAAATCATAGAATCGTAGAGTTGGAAGAGACCACAAGGCCATCCAGTCTAACCCCCTGCCATGCAGGAAATCTCAATCAAAGCATCCCTGACAGATGGCCATCCAGCCTCTGTTTAAAGACCTCCAAGGAGGGAGATTGCACTACACTCCGAGGGAGTGTGTTCCACTGTGGGACAGCCTTTACTGTCAGGAAGTTCCTCCTAATGTTGAGGTGGAATCTCTTTTTGTGCAGCTTGCATCCATTGCTCCAGGTCCTGTTCTCTGGAGCAGCAGAAAACAAGCTTGCTCCCTCCTCAATATGACATCCCTTCAAATATTTAAACAGGGCTATCACCTCTTAACCTTCTTTCTCCAGGCTTAAAATCCCCAGCTCCCTAAGGCGTTCCTCATAGGGCAAGGTTTCCAGACCCTTCACCATTTTAGTCGCCCTCCTTTGGACACGCTCCAGTTTCTCAATGTCTTTTTTAATTGTGGTGCCCAAAACTGGACACAATATTCCAGGTGGGGCCTGACCAAAGCAGAATAGAGTGGCACTATTACCTCCCTTGATCTAGACACTATACTTCTATTGATGCAGCCTAAAATCGCATTGGCCTTGTTAGCTGCTGCATCACACTGTTGACTCATGTTCAGTTTGTGGTCTACTTGGACTCCCAGATCCCTTTCACATGTAGTCTTGTTCAGCCAGGTGTCCCCATCACCGTTCCCTTCTCCTTTTGTGTTGTGTCTTTTTAGATTGTAAGCCTTAAGGCAGGGAACCTTCTGTTGTAAGCCGCCCGGATTCCTTGTGATTGGGCAGCATATAAATAAATCCTATTATTATT
>NC_056525.1:12040361-12256246 GCF_019175285.1 Sceloporus undulatus | reverse complement strand
ATTATTATTATTATTATTATTATTATTATTATTATTATTATTATTATTATCCTATATCTATGCATTTCATTTTTCCTCCCTAAGTGCAGCACTTTACATTTCTCCGTGTTGAATTGCATTTTGTTAGCTTTGACCCAGCTTTCTAGTCTATTCAGGTCATTTTATATATTGATCCTGTCCTCTGGGGTATTAGCTATTTCCCCTAGTCTGGTGTAATCTGCAAATTTGATGAGTATGCTCCCAATTCTGTCATCCAAGTCATTGATAAAGATGTTGAATAACACTGCCCCCAGGACAGAGCCCTGTGGGACCCCACTGGTCACTTCTCTCCAGGATGAAAAGGAGCCATTGTTGAGCAACCTTTGGCTTCGGCCAGTCAACCAATTACAAATCCATGTAACAGTTACCTTGTCTAACCCACATTTTACAAGCTTGTTTGCAAGAATGTCATGACAAACCTTGTCAAAGGCCTTACTGATATCAAGATATATTATATCCATAGCATTCCCTTCATCTACCAAGCTGGTAATTTTATCAAAGAAAGAGATCAGATTTGTCTGGCATTACTTCTTTCTGTTAAACCCGTGTTGCCTTTCTGTGATTATGGCATTGCCTTCTAGATGTTCACAGACTCTCTGTTTAATGATCTGCTCTAGAATCTTTCCTGGTATTGATGTCAGACTAACTGGACGATAATTGTTGGGATCCTCTTTTCCCCCCTTTTTGAAGATGGGAACAACATTTCCCCTCCTCCATTCTGCAGGGACTTCTCCTGTTCTCCAGGAGTCCTCAAATATTATTGCCAATGGCTCCGATATTACATTTGCCAGTTCTTTTAATACCCTTGGATGGAGTTCATCTGGTCCTGGAGACTTAAATTCATTTAGATTAACAAGGTATTTCTCTACTATCTCTTTACTTATTCTGTACTGAAATTTGCCTAAACTGTCCTCTGCTCCATTATCCTCAGGTTGAGCACCCTTTGCCTTTTCTGAGAAGACTGAGGCAAAGAAGGTGTTGAGTAATTCTGCCTTTTCTCTGTCTTCTGTTAGCATTTCGCCATCTTCTCCTCACAGTGTCCCTACCATTTCCTTCTTCTTCCTTTTGCTGCGGACATACCCAAAAAAGCCCTTTTTATTGTTCTTAACCTCTCTAGCAAGCCTGAGTTCATTCTGCACTTTAGCTTTTCTGACTTTTACTCCTACACATGCCTGCTATTTCTTTGAATTGCTTTTTTGTGATTTCCCCCTTTTTCCATTTCTTATACATGTTCCATTTCAAACTTAGCTCAGTTGAATGTTCCTTATTCATCCATCCTGGCTTCTTGAGACACCTCTGATTTTTCTTTCTCACTGGAACTGTTTGAAATTGTGCCTTCAGTATCTCCCTTTTGAGAAACCCCCATCTGTCCTGAACTCCCTTCTCTTTTAGTATTTCTGACCATGGGATCACCCTCGATACTCTAAGTTTACTGAAATCCGCTCTCCTAAAGTCTAGGATGCATGTCTGACTATGCCTGGCTTCTCCTTTCCATTGTATAACAAACTCCAGGAGAACATGGTCACTTCCACCTAATGATCCCACCACTTGCACTTTATTAACCAAGTCATCCTTGTTGGATAGGATCAGATCTAAAATAGCTGAGCCCCTTGTTGCCTCTTCCACCTTTTGGACCATGAAATTGTCTTCCAGGCAAGTGAGGAATTTCTTTAGTTTGCAGCTGCATGACTTTTGGTTTCTTCCATTTCTGATTTTCCCTGCCCAGTGATCCTTTGGAGCATTTAAAAACAAAGAAACAAATAACAACAACCCAGCCAGCATGGTATAATGGTTTGAGAACTGAACTACAAATCTGCAGATCAGGGTTCAAATTCCTGTTCAGCCACTGAAACTCACTGAGTGGCCATGCAATAGTTTGAGCATTGGGCTACATCTCTGCAGACCAGGCTGAGAAAGTGTGACTTGCCCAATGAGTTTCTATGGCTGAGCAGGTATTAAAACCCTGTTCCCCAGAGTCATAGTCCAATGTTCAAACTACTACACTATGCTGGCTCTAAGTGTATTGTCCTATACTGTTCATTTATAACCTGCCTTGTCTCCAAAACTGTGAATCGAAGTGACATACAAATAAAGAGAGATATAAGTAAAACACATGTAGGTAAAGATATACCACTAGTCATTTTTAAAAAATGAAATATGTATGATATATATGATTGAAATATGTATAGCTTTAAAAACCATATGAAACAAATTCATTAAAAGACAAAAGATAATAGTAGAGAATGCTACATCATCATAATTATCAATAGCAGCCAGTATTGTATTTTAGCTACTTAGTTAAGCATGCTGGCCTGACCACCCCTCCAAACCTGACAAAAACATAATTCAGTTTTGAGTATTTACTTTTCTGTACATGTTTCATATTCACAATCACTACTCAGTCACAATGGTGACACTATTGCCACGATACTAACTTTCCCCAAGCCTACTTTACCAAGTGTGAACTATGTTGGGTCTATTCTACTGGCAATCGAAGCATGAGTGAATGACATTTCTGTGAGATTTTAAATGGTCAAACCAGGAGACATTACTTAATTAAGTGCCTGTATACTTAAGTATACTTAATACAAATACAGAATAATTGTCATAATTATTATTGCTATTATGATAATTGTTATTAACTTTCACCATTTGTCATGTGGAACTGGAAAGTAGTTCTATGGATATCATTGACTGCTTAAAAAAGACAAATAAATGGATCTTAGGGCAAATCAAGACTGAACTCACACTAGGGCCCTGGCTTTCTTGAATCTATCCACCTGTATTGCGGCCTTCCTCTTTTCCTACTGCTTTCCATTTTATTGAGAATTATCATCTTCAGTAAGTCACATTATATCATGACATGTCTAAATTGCAACAGCCTCAGTTTAGTCATCATCACTTCTAATGGGAGTTGGGGGTTAACATGATGGCAGATGAGTGATAAAACTGTGCTGATTCCACAACTAGGGACATGTCTACACAGGCCATTAAAACCAGTTCCTACCACCCCACCTCATGCCACTCTGTTCAGATGATGCAGGGACAAAGCCTCAATTTGGTTGCAAACTGTTTTCACATGGGAAGACCAACTGCACACAGAATCTGGGACATCACCAGCTCTAAACCCCCTATAATTTTGCTCTGGGATTTTCTAGGAAAATCTGGAACTCCTTGGAGCAACACTAGGTAGCCATTTACACAAAATTCTTGTGTGCCACCCAGCATTGCCACTGCTGGCACAGGTTGGTCCTGGTGAGATCAAGGTACCCACCCAGCCTTGTGATCAATGCTGAGCACTTCATTTTCAACCTAAGAGGGAGAGATCTGCAGCAGCGGTAATAGCAACAGGTGGCACAGTAGGACATTGTGTAAACAGCTGCCCAGCATTGCTCTGGACTGTGCATGTAACTATGGAGGGACGAATTCAGGACAGCTTTGGTGCCAGAATACTCTGGGAGCAGCCCAGAATATTCTGGCCAATATAGTCCTGCCCTGAGTGAGTGCAAGGTTCTGTGTGTGAGGTCCCAATTAAGGAGCAAAGAGCACCAGCTTAGGGGAAGCCAAATCATTGCACTTCAAAGAAACACCATCTAAAGATAGAAAAGTCACTTATGGCACTAAGCTGCCTGTAGTCTTGAGAAGAACTATATTTATTTGAAGTATTTATACCCCACTTTTCAGCCACAAAGGCTCTCAGAACAGCTTACCAATTGCTAATTTGACCATTCAGGCTTACAATCTAAAAAGACATGACACATAAAGAGAAGGGAAAAGCAGTGGGGAAGGGGATCACATCCAGCAGATACTCCTGGTTCTTCTCTCCATTCAAGGACAGGATGGTAGCATTTAAGGTGGAGGAAGGTACTTTCAGTTTCCTCTGGGGATAGGCACGATGGAGCTGCGCCTGCCTCTCCTGTAAAGAGAACTGAACTAGAAGAGAACTGAGGGGGAAAGAAATGAAGTTCTCTCTAAGAGAATCAGTTTGCCTCATTGATAGGATCAGAAAAGATAAGCAAGAAAGGAAGACACCTAAGTCATCTTAATCATCTAAATCTATTAGTATTGCCTTCAGGAGGCTTCTTGATTCTTCTGCACAAAATCGCTTTCCCACTTCCAGTAGGATCTCTCTCACAGGAGGTTTTCAGGCAGGGACTGGACAATTATCCTTTTAGAATGCAGTAATTCTGGATTTCTTGCATCAAGCAGTAGTTGAAGTAAATGGCTGAGGTCCTACATTGAGCAGGCATGGCATACCACTATGCCCATGCAGCTCCATGTTTTCCCTGCTACCCCAGCAGCAGAGAGAGGATGCTGGTGGTGGTACTGCTTACTGGTTGAAAGTGAAAAGGACAGGGAGACAACTGAGATGATCTATTCTTAGAGAGGAGAAGAAACAAGTGCACATTTGGATAGGGAGTGCACCCTTTTTTCCCTTCCCCTTGGAGATCAACCAGACCAGCCACACCTTCATTGTTTGAATCCCTGCTTGGCCATGAAAACCAGCTGGGTGGTTTTGGGGCAAGCCACACTCTCTTAGCCTCAGAGGAAGGCAATGGTAACCCCCCTTTGAACAAACCTTGCAAAGAAACCCTCATGAAAGGTTCGCCTTAGGGTCACCATAAGTCAGAAATGACTTGAAGGCACATAACAACAACAACAACAACAACAACAACAACATTAATAGATTGCCTCCTGCAAATGCATCAAAAAGCTTGCCTACTCTGTGATTAAACTGCATCTGTTATGTGCACTCTGTTTCTTCCTTCCACCCCCTTTACTATCAGAACTTGTGAGGCCTTACACTTTGGTTTTCTGTCTTCAGAAGCAGGACCAGCCCTACCATGAGGCAGAGTAAAGTTGCAGACCCTTAGACATGAAGTTTTAAAAAACAGAAGAGTAGTGTTTTTTTTAAAAGCTTGTTGGCTTTTCTAAATGTTGAATTTCTACTTCCAGGGAAGGAAGAAAAAGGGCTTGTGGGGCTTCAGCTACTTGGGGTGTTCCACACCATCCCTTGAGCAAGTGGAAGACATCATTTTCTGACTGTTCCACAGGGCATTCCATTGGGACTGAAACTATTCTGTATTAAAGTACATAACAAACATAATAAATACTATATATTAAATGGTGTAATAAACAAACAAATAAAAATGTCCAAAAGTACTCTTAAAATCAGAGAAGCTTGACGTCTGCTTGCAATTTGGATAGGAGATCTGCTCCAAGTATTTCTGAATAAATAATTGGTGCAGGCATGGGAAGGCACAATGCACATCTCTATGTATTGCTTCAGGTGCCTTGCAAGGAGTCCTACCTAGCTCAATAATTTTGAGATAGGATGGAATCACTTTATCACAGGAGGCGTAATACATCTCTCATTATCTACTATAATAATGTTCTACGTGTCTGTGAGTGTAAGCAATTGAATCTGTCTGCTTGCTTTCTCCACAAGAAGTGCTTTGCCAGCACAACCAGAGAGTACTCACTGGAAAATGAAGAGAGAAGAAGAGGAAGATAAAAGGTTGCATTTGGGGAAAGTGTGGCTTCTTTCTTTAAGAAAAGTTTCCCCTGAAGTCCCTTCTGCAGTAGAAACAATAGCCAGTCTGCATTACTCTGAATCCCAGCAGTGTTCTTGTTCTGCTCATGATTTTTACTGGATTATTAGACTTTCCATTCCTATCTTCCGGCATGGAAATCTTTGGTACACACATGCCTAACGGACACAATTTTTAAATTCATTGTGTTTAATGCACACAATTTTTGTCATCAATGAAAGCATGATTATGCATTTGTTTCAAATGTATGGATTTTTGTTGTTGTCGTGTGCCTTCAAGTTGTTTCTGACTTAAGGTGACCCTAATGTAAATCTATCATAGGGTTTTCTTGGCAAGATTTGTTCAGAGGAGGTTTGCCATTGCCTTCTCCTGAGGCTGAGAGCAAGTGACTTGCCCAAGGTCACCCAATGGGTTTCATGGCTGAGTTGAGATGTAGCCCAGTGCTCAAACCATTACATCACATTGGCTCTCTCATTTTTAGTTGTGTGCTTTTACATATGTTCAACATAAACAGATACAGAGAGAAATATTACACTCCATGACAGAAAGCTAAAAGATACATGTGCACTTATCTTAACAGACCCACTAACCACAAATTGGATTAATTCATACAAAAGCTTGGTTAAAGTGAGTTCTTTTCTATTCCTAGAATACACTAGCACTGCTACCTTGGTGTGTAAAATCTTAGTGTGAAGACATTAACCTTAGTATGAAAGCAATGAGACACACTAACAGCAAACAGACCAATCCCCAGTCCTCAATCTCTGCCCTCCACCCTATTTGCATGATTACAGATTCCAAGCTGTTATAGGCAAGAGAGAGCACAGGGACCTGATGCTTTTTCAAAAGGTTACCCAGCCCTCAACAAACTGCTACATAATCTAAGGTTAGCTATGCAGTTGTCAGGGAACTACTTACCCTACAAGAGTGACATTAGGAGTGGGATTTAAACACATCATTAAACACATCATTGAATAGAAACCTAATATGCCCAGAAAGCAAGCAGGAGATTTATTAGGCAGATCAAACGGCTTAGGAAAGGAGTTCTTGAGAAAACAGGACACAGGGAAAGGGATGCTTAGGCATGGCTATTTGAAGGACTGAAGAAAAGTGGAGGAAACAAAGACAAAGGTAGAGTGATGGAATTTATGATGTAAGGCTTGAAAAGTGGAATTAGAGCTGGATAGTAGTGTCTGTGTCTGTACCTTAGCACATAATGCTTTGCCTGCCCTTTAGCTAATCTGTAGTCCATCTTTTGATGGAGCACTCCTCATTGATGGGCAAAACCCATCAATGCCTCCCTATCATACTGCTTTTCCACTGTTGATACATATGTGATATGTTCCTCCCGTAGCAGTTCCAATAGATGAGAAGTCACATGGTGCAAGTGGCCATAATTCTGCTCCTCTCACACTTTCTCCTCTTCCTTTCATCATTTCCCAACAGACTTACCTCCCTCTTTTTCCCAGTTTCTCTTCTTGGCATGCCAGGAAGGCAATGGGGCAGAGATGTGGGCCTATGGAGGCCGATATGAGAGAAATAGCAGCTGGAATAGAAATAGCACCATGGAAGTTTTGAAGAACTGTGTGATAATGAGTGTTCCCAACCCAGTATGTTTGCATTTCCTAGACTAACAGGATTGTGGTGCCTTACTAGCCTGGTGTGATAGAGTCTGAAGGCTTTAGAAGCTTGAAAGGAGGGGAGAGAGATGAAAGGGGCCTGGAGAAACGAAGCAGGGATATAGCTATTGTGGAGGGAGCAAAATGAAGGCATTGCCCCTCCCAGTATAAGAATGCTGCCCCCCTACAGTCCCCAAATGTCTAGCACTGAAGACAGTGAAACTCTAAAAATTGCTCACACCTAGAACTTGTCCATTTGCTGTCTTCACATTCCTTTGGAAAGTTTGCCTTCCCTATTTTCTCTGCATACCTAAACAGTGTTTCATAGAATCATGGAATCATAGATTCTCAGAGTTGTAAGAAACCACAAGGGCCATCCAATCCAACCACCTGCCATACAGGAATGCACAATCAAAGCACCACCAACCCTGACAGATAGCCATTTACCTACTTCTAAATGCTTGGCTGGAGTTTTAAGTTGCTGCAATGCTAGAAGATTGGGGACTGAAGAAAAATCTCACAGGGGAAGGAGACCAAAAAATTATTTGTGTGGAATGCCCTCATTTTGATTCCCCTCTGTATAGCAACATCCTTGAGGAGAATCTTGCAAACAAGCTAGTAAAATGTGGGATACACAGTGCGATTGTTTAATAATAATAATAATAATAATAATAATAATAATAATAATAATTTTTATTTATACCCCACTCTTCAGCCAAAGCTATCAGAGCAGCTTACAATGTGTGAATTAGACATTTCCCTGCCCTCAGGCTTACAATCTAAAAAAGACGAGACACAAAAAGAGAAGGGAATGACAGTAGGGAAGAGGGAAAGTCCAACACATCTGCTCTCTCTCAGAGGTCTCTCTCCCCCTCAAGATGGTGGTCGGAAGGAGGGCTTTGTAACTGGTTGACTGGCTAAACCCAAAGGGTGCTCAGCAATGGTTCCTCTTCATCCTGTAGAGAAGTGACCAATTGGGTCCCACAGGGTTCTGTCCTGGGCCCAGTGCTAATTAACATCTTTATAAATGACTTGGATGAAAGAATAAAGAACATGCATATCAAATTTGCAGATGACATCAAATTAGGAGGAGTAGCTTATACCCCACAGACCAGGATCAAAAATCAAAATGAGCTTAATAGATTAGAAAGCTGGGCCAAAGCTAACAAAATGAATTTCAACAGGGAAAATGTAAAGTACTGCACTTAGGCAGGGAAAAAAAATGAAATGCATAGATATGGGGGGACACCTGGCTTAACAAGACAACATGTGAACAGGATCTAGGATTTCTTTTAGGCCATAAGTTGAACATGAGTCAACAGTGTGATGCAGCAACTAAAAAAGCCAACGGGATTCTAAGCTGCATTGATAGAAGTATAGGGTCTAGATCTAGGGAAGTAATTGTGTCACTCTATTCTGCTTTGGTTAGGCCCCACCTGGAATACTGTGTCCAGTTTTGGGCACCACAATTTACAAAGGATGTTGAGAAGTTGGAGCATGTCCAGAGGAGGGTGACCAAAATGCTGAAGGGCCTGAAAACTATGCCTCATGAGGAGAGACTTAGGGAGCTGGAAGAAGAGATGCTTAAGAAGTGATATGATAGTTTAATTTTTTAAAGGGTTTCATGCTGAGGATGGAGCAAGCTTGTTTTCTGTTGCTCCAGAGACTAGGACCCAGAGCAATGGATTCAAACTAGAAGAAAAGAGATTCCACCTTAACTTTAGGAAGAACTTTCTGACAGTAAGATCTGTTTGTCAGTGGAACACATTCCCTCAGAGGGTGGTAGAGCCACTTTCTTTGGAGGTTTTTAAACAGAGGCAGGATGGCCATCTGTTGGGAGGGCTTTTATTGTGATTTCCTGCATGGCAAGGGGTTGGAATGGGCTCTCTTCCAACACCATGATTCTATAATTTGATTATTTTAAGAATGAAATGGGACTAAAATCAAGGAAGGTGAGTTTAAACTAGCCAGAATTGCATAAAAGAAAAACATGTCTGATACTTATTTTCGTCATGTTGCCAGGAGAAACATCAGAGTGAAACATTCTATCCATTTCATAATTTACAACATTCTACCTCCTGGTTAGCGTGATAGAGGAAGTTGGTAAAGTTAAGCAGTTAGAGAGCTGAAGTCTCACAAGATCAGCCTGCAAGGCTTTAGAAACACACTCTCTAGCAACTCAAATGCAATGGGTTCATACTTAAATTCATGTGCAAACATGGTACAGATTTTGCACTGCCTACTGAAGAGCTGAGCTATTTTATTGCTTTGATTTGATTGTACCACAGCCTTTGACTAATTTGCCTTTGCTGAATTAAAAATAACATTGCTTAGACAGATGATCAGAATAAAGGGAAAGCTTGGAGAAATCAATATTTAAGGCAGGAGGAAGGGGGATTCATCAAAACTTTAACTTCTTGGCAGTTCTGAGACACCAGAGTACCCATTTTTGTAGCACAGCACAAAAGCTGGAAATTCATGGAACTCAAGATGGAGTACTCCTACTGTGGTTGTAGAGCTTCAGGAATCCCTGCAGTTACTGTAGTAAAATCATACCTCATGAAGTTGTAGAACTGAAAATGATACTGTTTGTAGAATTGTAGTCAGTGATCATTATAGTTGTAGAACTGGTATTGGAAGGTCATTTAGTTAATATAAGGTTTAAAAAAATAATGTTCAGACAATGAATTATACAAAAGTTAATTAAATACACAACTATAGGATGGCAATGTACACCCCCTCTGAAGAAACCTGCCAAGAAAATCCCATGATAGGATTGCCCTAGGGTTGTCACAAGTTGGAAATGGCTTGAAGTCACACAACAACAACTGCAAATATTATAAACAGATAAGGAAGAAGCTAAGATATAATAACAATGATACAAAATACAGCACAACCCAATTTTTTAAAAATAAATTCTGCCATGGTCATTGAACACCCAAAGGTCTAAATAAATGAAATGGTTTTTGCCTTCTGGTGCAAATAATGAGGCAACCAATGGGAGGGGATTTTACAACCAGAGAGCAGTCCCCTGCAAAGGTATCTTGGTTAGAACAGGGTGACTTTGACATGAGTGGAGTGGTGAAACAATTCAGGGTTTTTGTATGAATCCCATTTTGGAAGAAAGGAGGAAAAAATATAGAGAGAGAAAGCACTACCTGTGAAATAGGTTCAGCACCTTGGACAGTGTCTTTAAAGTCCAGACATTAAAGTTGAAAACCAGAGCGCATTCACTTTCCCACAAACATGAAAGTCATCAGTCACCAGTGGAATTCTTTATATACATTTGGTCCTCTGTATTCACAGATTCTGCATCCCTGGATTCAATGAACCATGGCTTCAAATAATAATAATAATTAAAAAAAAAAAAGCACACCTTGATTTTGATATTTTCTGTAAGGGAAAGCATTTTACTACACCATTGTATGTGGATACTATGGATCTTGGTATCCACATCGGGTCTTGTAACCAAACCACAGCAGATACCAAAGGCCCACTGTATGCACTATGTTTCCACTTTAACTTCCATAGTTCTATCCTATGGGATCCTTAGATTTGCAGTTTAGAAAAGGGTAGTCAGAATTCTCACTGAACAATAGTGTCTCACCTAACTACAGACCCCAACAATTCCATGGGATTTAAAATGGAATCATAGTGACATTAATTGTCTAGTGTGAAAAGTGTTTTATTTTTGTAAAGTACAACTATGTAAAAATAACAACAAAACAACTAAATCTTGTACAAATATGTTGTAACTTTTGGCAAAACATTGAGTTTTGCCAAAACAAAAACTGGAGAACTTTCACACAGAAAACAAATATCCAAAATTGTTCAGGAATACAAAGATGCAGCTGTGTTAGTTTATAGAATCAGTATGTAGAGAGATCTTGTAGCACCTTTGAAACTAACTGAAAGAAAGAGGTTGGCAGCATGAGCTTTTGTAGACTTCAGTCTACATCTGAGGAAGTAGACTGAAGTCTACGAAAGCTCACACTGCCAACTTCTTTCTTTCAGTTAGTCTGAAACATACAAAATTGTTTAAAATGTTTATAAGCTTGCACAATAGCGAGAAAACTTTGGATTGTTTTTCTTAATCATGAAAACAAAATAAACAAAGTTCCTTGTTCCTCCATGGCAGCCTCTTATAGCACTCAATACAATAATGACGTCTGAAGTTACAAAAAGGCACAGTTAGAAATCAGTTTGCTTCGGAACCTGTATAACTGAAGGAAATACTCATAGGATCAACGTAGCCATTAAGGAGAATGTTATTCATTACAATTAACTTGCCTTACCCTCCTACAATTGGATTTCTCAGAGACATATGTCACCATATTTAGGCTTGCAAATTAATCTCACGTTTAGTCACAAAATTATGTGTAAAATACAAACATGGGGAAAATAACTAACATATTTTTCAGCACTCAAGGGAGCACCTCTTCCAAAAATAAATGGCAAAATATACCATCTAGGGCATTATCACACAGGCCTCAATCTTTCTGCAATAGCATTAGTAAAAGAGAATGAAAACATATAGGATTGGGAGCATTCAATTATTGCACTTCTCCGCAATGATGTGAAGGTCCAGTTTTTTGCCATCAACAGTCCCTCACACTCTCTTCTACGTTCTTCCATAGCCACACCTTCCTGCTCTATGACTTACCCAGTGTGCCTTTTGGGTATCTGTGTGTGTGTGTGTGTACACACACACACACACACACAACTTTGGAGTTGTACTAATGTGGTTTTTTTTTAGAACACTTTTGGGAATATTTTTGTATATTCTTTCCATCCCTATCAGAAAGATAGCCATGCCCAGATCTGTATACTAATAGAAATACAGGTCCTAGCTGGTGTCTTCAGAATTGATTTCAGCTGAATATTCATCTCATTCAGGTCCCAGAGGTTTAAGGTGGGGAAGCAGCTTAGCAAAATCCTACATGAAAAATGGAATGGAAGATGAACACTTTTGGGGAGATGGCACGTTTGAGTAGCTGTGCTGCTGCTGCTGCTGCTGCTGCTGCTGCTTCTTCTTCTTCTTCTTCTTCTTCTTCAGTATCCCATCTTTCCTTCAAGGATCTCAAGGCAGAAAGATCTTCCTCCTCATATTTCTTCTCACAACAACCCTGTGAAGTAGGATACACTGAGAGATAGTGTCTGGCTCAAGGTCACCCGCTGCATTTGAAGGCAGGTAAGGCTTTGAACCCACACTTCCAGTCCAGCTCTTCTGGTTTTAATATTCTGTAAGACACTTTGAGTCCCAATACTGGGGAAAAGACAAGACAGAAATAATAATAATAATAATAATAATAATAATAATAATAATAATAATAATTACTATTATTATTATTTAACATTTGATGAAGTTAATTTAAATTTTTCCATTGGATATTGTTAAAATAACTAAAATCCACCTCATTGGTAATAAACAAAACCCCTCCAGTCATTTATGATTCAAACCCTGGTCTCTAGAGTTGTAATCCAATGCTCTAACCACTGTTCTGGCTCTCATTGCATCTATGTTTATATAGATGGAAATGAACTTTAAATGTACTTAAATTCATTTTAATTGATATATTTACTCTGATATATTAACTATGGATATTCAATGGAAATAAATTGACTGACTGATTGACTGATTATCCCATTAACTATAGTGAATTTAGACCAGGGATGGAGATTATGGTGCACTCAAGATGTTCTTGCACTGCATCTCCCAGCAGCCCTAGCTGTAATGGCCAAAGGTGAGGACTGCTAGATGTTGCAGTCCATCATCTGTAGGGTCATGTGTTTCAGCACTAGTGATCATCTTCTAAACTTTCCAAATCTATTGGATTTTAACTCCCAGAAATCACCTTCTGCAAGGCTGATTTTTGAGATTTGTGAAGCTGAAGTTGCAAACCAGAGCTCAGAAAAGTTACTCTTTGGATTTCCTCTTCCCACACCTCTACTCACCACCCAGCTAGTATGGCCAGTTGTAGTTTCTGAAGCAACAATGGTAATCACTACTTTAGAGCACTCCCAAATTACAATGGACCAAACTGCATTGGACCAACCCCACTTACAAAAAGAATCTGATGTCCAAAAGGTACACCTTCATTCATGAATCACATCTGGATCTTGAGCAAGAAATTTGCATCAGTTGTGTGTTCCTGTGCTATAAGGACATATGAAGAGTCATACTGGAACAAACCAAAGGCCAGTGAATTATGTTCCTATAGTGTGACCAATGAGTTAACTTTGGGAAACTCACAAACAAGACCAGAGTTCAATTGCAGCCTCTTACCACTTCTCCTAAAACTAGTGTTTAGAGGCAACAGGTTTCTGGCATATAGTGACATATATAGTGTCCTCCTCCCCTTCCCCCTCCCTTCCTCCTCCTTCTTCCTTAAGCATCACTCCCCCAGGCTCAAGGCAGAGTACAACATAGATTAAAATACATGCAACTATTTAAACACATTGAGGACTATATCACATATGGCTTTTAAACTGTCATAAAAGTTCAATAATAGCACCTTTGGCAATATCTATTGCATGATGCCATTTCCCTCTCATTGCTGCCATGTTGTTATTATTATTATTATTATTATTATATTCATTTATTTGTATTCCACTTTTTCACAAAGGAATCAAAGCAGATTCCAACAGTATAAATAAAACATCAAACAATTAAAAATTACAATTTAAAAAACCCCAACCCCTCCTCCCAATCATAAAAACAGTGATCAACCCATAAAAAGAGATTAAACATCAAAAAATTTATAACTATCCAATAGGAATACATTAAAATTTCGGGCAGATTAGAGGAAGAAATGAATCTGCCTCTAGAGGTGGGGGGCATCAATCAATTTTGGTATCAGTATCAATAGAGGGGGGAGGCAAGTTTAATGGATCTAATGGTTCTAACCTAGTCTGGGAAAGCCTGCCGGAAGAGATCTGTCTTAGTAGCCTTTTTAAAGACTTCCAAGGTGGTAATATGGCAGATCTCATCTGGCAGGTCGTTCCAGAGCCTGGGAGAGGCTGATGCGAAGGTCCTCTGGGTCACAGCTGAAAGTCTGGTCTTCTTAGGTTGTAGCAGATTCTTCCCGGAGGACCGAAGTGTGCGGGGAGAATTGTATGGAAGTAGGCATTCCCGTAAGTAGTCAGGACCCAAGCCATGTAGGGCTTTAAAGGTTAGAATCAACACCTTGTACCTTGCCCGGAAACTGATTAGCAGCCAGTGGAGAGATTTTAGAACCGGTGTAATATGGGCAGTTCTAGATGTGCCTGTGACCAGCCTGGCTGCCATATTTTGTATCAGTTGAAGTTTCTGAACTTGGCACGAGGGTAGCCCCATGTAGAGCGCATTGCAGAAGTTGAGTCGAGAGGTTACCAACACATGTACTACTGTTTCAAGGTCTCTCTGCTCCAGGAAGGGGCACAGCTGGCGTATCAACCAAAGCCGAAAGCAAGTGCTCCTGACCATCACATCCACTTGAACCATCAGTTGAAGTGACGAGTGCAGGAGCACCCCCAAGCTGAGGACAGAGTCCTTCATGGGAAGTGTGACCCCATCCAGAACTGGCTGGCATAACTCCATTCCCGGATTAGGGGTCCCTGTTACAAGTAGCTCTGTCTTACCTGGATTCAATTTGAGTTTGTTTTCCCTCATTCAATCCATTACCACATTAAGATAGGCATTCAGAGGAGAGACACCATCCTTAGTCACTGCATCAGTCTGAGACATAGAGAAATATATTTCGGTGTCATCAGCATACTGATAACACCCTGCCCCATGTCCCCGGATGATTTCACCCAGTGGGTTCATGTAAATGTTAAACAGCATTGGGGACAGAATCATGCCTTGAGGGATGCCCGACTTGGGTGAACAACAGTTCCCAAGCGACACCATCTGGAATCTGCCTGAGAGGTAGGACTGGAACCACTGGAGTACAGTACCCTCGATTCCCAACTCTCTCAGGCATTCCAGAAGGATACCATGGTCAATGGTATCGAAGGCTGCCAAGAGGTCCAAGAGCACCAGCAGGGTCACACTTCCCCTGTCGGTACCCAGATGGAGATCATCGACTAAGACAACCATGACAGTCTCAATTCCGTAGCCCGCCCTAAAACTGGTTTGAAATAATTCTAGAAAATCCATTTCTTCCAAGAGTGCTTGGAGTTGAATGGTGACTGCCCTCTCAATTACCTTGCCTAAGAATGGTAAAAGCGAGACTGGCCTGTAATTGCTTCTGTCCAGGGGATCAAGGAAAGGCTTTTTTAACCAGTGGTTTAACCACAGCCTGTTTAAGGCAAGATGGAAGACAGCCTTCCCTAAAATATGCATCATTATGTTTTTTAACAGCATCTTGATGGTGTCTCCTCCCTGGACGGCCAGCCAAGATGGGCAAGGATCAAGTGAGCAGGTTGTCTTTTTCATACTCTCAATGTCTTTGGAGTGGCCATTGATGGGAAAAAAGACATCCATAAGCTTCCACTAATTGACACTGATACAGTGCTAGTCCTCACTCCTGTGGCAGTTCCAGGACTGTGCAGTCACATAGTCTTTCCTCCTCTCCCCATCGCCCCTCTCCTTCACTATTCCAGAACAGTATTTTTTTTTATTTTTAACTTTATTTTTCTTTTCTTCTTATTTTTTGTTGTTGTTAAACTGCATTCTTATAGCTCCAGAATTGTGTTTTTAAAACCCCATATACATACACACACAAACACAAGGCACAGTGGGTAGGGCACTTAGTGGGGTGGGATGGGGTTAAGAATGTGGGCAGAGGAGAGCATGAGAGACAACCAACAGCCCGGTCACACTAATGATGGCATATGCAATAGGGAGTGCTCTCAAATTGGTTTGTGTGCACTTCACTTCATTAATGTGATCATGGCAAGAATGGAGGTGGTCTGATAAAGTCCTATGTTAAAACTCATAAATGTAAGACACATTAAAATAATCCAACATAAAATTTGAAATATACCAATTTAAAATTCATGGTTTAAAATAGATTGGGTAGGCTGCCTGAAGAGATAGGTCTTTAATATTGTCTTAAATTCAGACAGCATGTTTAGCTGTTGAATCTTCCCTGGATGATCATTCAACAGTCTAGATGTGGCCAAGGAAAATTACTCTAGGTGACAGTTGTCAGTCTATGTCTGGCTACTTGAAATAAACATCTCCTAGAAGACCTGAATATACAGGGTGAAGTGATCCCATAGATAACCTGGACCCAAGCCATGTAGGGCTTAAAAAGGAATAACCAACACTTTGTACTTTGCCTGGAAACTAACTGGCAGCCAGCAGTGTGATTTTAATATTGGTCTGGCTGCCATATTTTGAACTACTGAAGTTTCTCAACTTGGTAAAAAGGTAGCCTGATGTACAGGGGGCTGCAAAAGCTCAGCCTTGAGGGTATTAGCATATGCACTACCATTTTTAGGTCTTCCAATTTGATGTCTGCCAATAATAATAATAATAATAATAATAATAATAATAATGTTTTATTTATAGACCGCTATTCCGCAATGATCATAGCGGTGTACAGTAAAAATTGCAATGCAAAATTAGCCCCTACCCACCCCCTGCAGTAATATGCTGATGTTGTAGGAAAGTCCTTTCACTGTAAAACAGTGACTACACCAAAGGAGAAAAGCTCTATTGAGGGATCACAGCAATTCTCTTCCCACCTTGGTGCACTATATTTTTTTAAAGAGCAGATGTAGAGCACTATGGAAATGAGGATGAAGAGGACTAGGCTGCTAGGAACTGGGAATAGAGGTTTGTGTGTGGTGTAAGGAAGTTAAGGATAGTTGTAAGGAACATTCCAATGCTTTGGTCTTTCCTGGTTATTATCTTCTACCATGCCCTATGAGGAACGACTTAGGGAGCTGGGGATGTTTAGCCTGGAGAAAAGACGGTTAAGAGGCGATATGATAGCCCTGTTTAAATATTTGAAAGGATGTCATGTTGAAGAGGGAGCAAGCTTGTTTTCTGCTGCTCCAGAAAACAGGACCCGGAACAATGGATGCAAGCTACAGGAAAAGAGATTCCACCTGAACATTAGGAGGAACTTCCTGACAGTAAGGGCTGTTCGACAGTGGAATGCACTCCCTCGGAGGGTGATAGAGTCTCCTTCCTTGGAGGTCTTTAAACAGAGGCTGGATGGCCATCTGTCAGGGATGCTTTGATTTGGATTTCCTGCATGGCAGGGGGTTGGACTGGATGGCCCTAGTGGTCTCTTCCAACTCTACGATTCTATGATTCTATGATTCTATGATTCTATGATTCTACTCCAGATGCTAGCAGAAGCACATGACCAGCTTGATATAGAATAATATCAAAGCATTTTGGAAAGAGATCTTCATTAATTTCATGAGAAGGCCAGTCCTGACATCAGCTGAGACCTTTGATGCTCTGTTCCCCATCTAGCACAGATGAGTTTGTTAACTAGCTTTGTATGAGCAGAAAATAAGACTGCAGACCCAATATATATATAGCATACTCAATTGAGGAAAGTACTCTCACACACATATGCATCCCTCACATACATACTATCTCCTCCCCTAACATATATTTCTTTGAAGACAGGTAGAGAAAAAGAATAAGTGTGCCTACCATAAATAGAATAATAGAATCTGAGAGCTGGAAGGGGCTACATGCTAGAAGGGCCCACAAGGCCATATAGTGCAACCCTCCCGCCATGTAGGAATACACAATTGCAGCATACCCACCAACATTTTACAGATTAAAACCAGGACATGAGTGGCCAAGCAACATCACAGTGTGGTCATGATGGCAAAAAGTATTAATGAGGAGGAACACATGGTAGGAAAGGCCGCAGCAGCTTGCTTTTCCTGAGACCACTGGGAAGGGCACAATTCCACCCCCTCCTCCCCTTTCTCTCTGCTGTGTTAATTGAGTGCAAACATCTTATGCACTTTGAACTCATTTTGCAGCCATGAAAGCAAGCTGAGGATAAAGGGGGAAAGTAGAAGGAGGATATATAAACTGGGACATTTTAAAAGCAGCTGGGACGGTCCCAGCCAAATCAGAACAACTGGAAGATATGTTACAGCACTCTTGAAAAATCCTCATGTTTATAGACCTCCAAGGAAGGAGAGTCCATTACCCTACAAGGTAGTCTATGGCCCCATACAGACAGGCCAAAATAAAGCTGTGCTCCAGTCCTTAGGACTGGAACGTGGCTTTGTCACAGCTTCCAGACTCTTAGTACGCATGCATCATTTAAACAGCATACCTCCAAAGGGACCCAAGCAGCTTTATTTTGGCCTGTCTGTATGGGGCTCATGTCATAGTTTAATATTTCTTATAGTAAAGAAATTCTTCCTAGTGTTTTGGTGGGCACTCTTTTCTTGCAATTGGAATCCATTGGTTCTCGTTCTAGTCTCTGTAGCAGCAAAAAACAAGGTCACAGCATCTTCTGCATTACAACCCTTCAGGTATCCCTTGAGAATAAGACTTTTTTATTTATTTATTACACTTATATGCCACCTTTCTTTCAGTGAGCTAAAGGTAGCATATATGGCGCTTTTTCTATTTTATTATCACCATAACCCTGCAAGGTTGATTAGTGAGAGAAATAGTAACTGATCATAACTTATCCAATGTGCTTCATGGCTGGATAAGTATTTGAACTCAGGACTCCCCATAGAATCATAGAATCGTAGAGTTGGAAGAGATCCCAAGGGCTATCCAGTCCAACCCCATTCTGCCATGCAGGAAATCTCAATCAAAGCATCCCCAACAGATGGCCATCAAGCCTCTGTTTAAAGACCTCTAAGGAGGGAGATTGCACTACACTCCGAGGGAGTGTGTTCCACTGTTGAACAGCCCTTACTGTCAGGAAGTTCCTCCTAATGTTGAGGTGGAATCTCTTTTCCTGCAGCTTGCATCCATTGCTCCGGGTCCTGGCCTCTGGAGCAGTAGAAAACAAGCTAGCTCCCTCCTCAATATGACATCCCCTCAAATATTTAAACAAGGCTATCGTATCACCTCTTAACCTTCTCTCCTCCAGGCTAAACATCCCCAGCTCCCTAAGTCATTCCTCATAGGGCATAGTTTCCAGGCCCTTCACCATTTTAGTCACCCTCCTTTGGACACACTCCAGTTTCTCCACATCCTTTTTGAATTGTGGTGCCCAGAACTGGACACAATATTCCAGGTGGGGTCTGACCAGAGCAGAAGAGAGTTCTTGTCTGACATACTAACTACTACCCCACATGGATTCTCAGGTAAAATTAGAAAGCATATGGGGCTCAAAATGCATCTCCTTTCATATTTATGTCTTTCTCTGTTCCAGGTCCATTATTAATTTGTAGACTATCTTTGTACTGTACACTGAAATCAAGGCTCAATGAACCTCAGTCATGCTGAACTGTCAAAAGGGAAAGAATATTGTGTGTGTGTGTGTGTGTGTGTGTGTGTGTGTGTGTGGAATAACCTTTTATTCTCCCAACAGTTCTTTGGCTATAGTTTTGGTCATAGTAGATAAAACCATTTTCTGGATTGGCTTTCATTCAGGGAGGAGTCAGGAGTGAGAAATAAACCCAGAAGAAGCAGGGATGGCATAAGGTGAATGGATGTAACCAAGGACAGGGTGACCCTCTGCCTTTTGATCAGTGCATGGCAAAAAACCAATGCTGCACCTCCCTTTTGTCCCACGGCAGCCTCACAGGGCTGAGAAAAGCTGTCTTTGTCCAAATTCTCCCTCCTGTGGAACTAAGTCAAGGCAGACAGAGGAGCTCTGTCTTCTGTTGCATCTGGTCACCAAAAAGAAGGAAAAGAAGCTGGACAGATGCTGGCAACAAATCCCTCCAAAGTGGGCCTACCTCTTGTTCATGTCTGTCTCAGAACAACAGAGCTGACCATACATAGCCGGGCCAGGCTAAGCCATGGGATGGCCATTTGTGTGGTAAGCTGAGATGCCTCTTTATTTGGCCTAGCTAAAAATAGCCGAGTGGAGCAGGCTGAGATGGTGCATGTGTGTGTGCAGTGGGAGGGAGGCAGTGTTTTTTTTTTAAAAGGCAGAGTCAGGACCCTGCAGGGCTAGTAGTCAATGGGCTGAGAGAAGGGATTGAACTCCAAATAGTCCCTGCTCGGCCATCTCCAGCTGGCAGGCTATTTTTTGCCCTGGTTGACTAAATATGGTCAGGGAGGGAATGGCAGGAGAAGAGGCCACTTGCCTTGGGTGCATGTTTCAGATGCTTAGCTGGGTATATAAGCACTGGAAAGGTGGGTTCGCTTCCTGACCAGCCGCTTTGCCCTGCACTTCTTGACTCTGTGCTGATCCCGCTGACCTTCCCCACAACCCCTCAAATTTCACCCCTTCTCCCCACCCTATTGCCTCTCAACCTTCTTTCTTTCTTTCCTCCAGTTCCATCCTGACCTCTACCTCGGGCTGACCTTTCTTTGGGCTGGGGAGATGGGCAATAAGGGTTGGGTGAGTAAAATAAAGTCATGAGGAGAGAGCAGGGAGAGGTGACAGAAAAAAAAAGAAAGACCTTTTTGAAGAGAGAGGAAAGGGAAACCTAACCCAGCCCCACCACCTTTCTACTGGAAGGTGTGAACAGCAGCATCAGCAGCCGCCAGCACATGGAAGGTTACTTGGACTTTTTCTTTTCCTCCTCCTCCTCTTCTTCTTTGCTTGGCTTCCTTCTCGCCTTCTCTTTCTCTCCCTCTCAGCTGTAAGCTTGCATGTGCTCCCCTCCCTCTGTACCTTAGCTGGAGATGCTGCAGGAAGAATAGAGATGTAGTGGTGCCTATGGGGGGGGGGGTGAGGTGCAGTGTGTGGAGGGGACTTTGTGTGTGTGTGTGTGTGTGTGTGTGTGTTTAGAGGGTGGAAAAGGATGGGGGTGGGGTTGCCTGAATTCTCTCTCTCTCTCTCTCTCTCAATCTCTCTCTCTCTCTCTGTCATTCTCAAAGTGAGGTCTAATACCATTACTGGGCCTGCTCTCTTTCTCTCTCTCTTTCTCTCTCTCTTCCCTCCTGCATTAGAGATTAGCTTTAAGGAAAAGGCTGACGGCTGCTGCATGCAACGCATTATTACCTTGTGATTCCATGACCCTCCTCTATGCATCCCTAACTCTCGAAAGCTGATTCAGCTTTCAGCTACTGCTCTGGTGACTTCCACTGCTGCAACAGAAAAAAAAAATCTTCTAACTGGTATGTCTTCTTTTCCTTTCCTTTAAAAAAAAATCATCTCTCACTGTCTCTCTCTTCCTTCCTCTTTACTATCTTCCTTCCCTCCTTTTCCCTCTCCCTCTTCTGAACTGCACCAGCTTAGCTTTCTTTTAAAAAGACCTGCTGCAGAACTCTTTTTCCTTCTGTGCATGCATCCAACTTGTCTCTCTCTGTATGCACTTAAAATGCATGTTTCTGGATCCAAGAGAAGGGCAGAAACAGTACATGCTTTTATGGGTGGTGGGGTGATGGATGGGTTAGTGTTAGGACAATTTGGGATTCTCCCCCCCCCCCTTCTCTTACTCCCCTTTTTCCTCTTGTTGTTGTTATTCTATTGCTGTAGCACACACTCTGCATTTAAAAAACACACATACATCCACACACACAAAACTGCAGAGCAAGCAGTGGACTAGAATAATCTGAACTGAAATGCTAGAACTTTGACATGTAGTCATATTGCAAGGTTAAACCAACCTTTTAAGTGCCTCATTCAGATATGAGCTGGCTAATGACAGCTGTGGAAGGGAGGGGGGATTTTACATACATACATACATACATACATATATATATATATATATATATATATATATATATATATATATATTAATAACTAGTGGCTGTAAGCTGTAATGATACCGAAAGGGGAAAAGGGACACAGACACACAGCTACACAGGCACACTCACAGTCACACAAGGTGGTTAAACTTAGCCTAACTTGTCATGATCTCAGCGCTGCGGTGATTAACCGTTGAAATGCCAGGGTTCCTGAGCATTAATTACCTGTGCATGATTTATGGGTAATCAAAATGGGAGGTTGGAGGTGAGGACAAAACATCCGTAAGAGGTACATTGGAAAAGCCAAATGGCTTGGAGAAGTGAAATGCAAGTTACACTTAAGAACATCTTGTGGGTAGTTTTGCTTTTTTCTTGGCCTTGAAGATGATCTTTTATATATGAGATTGTGATGGCTGCTCAGTCATACTTGTAAAGTCATGTAATAACCATGAATGTACTGTGGTTTTGATATCAGTGATGTATATG
Source organism: Sceloporus undulatus (assembly GCF_019175285.1). NCBI lineage: Eukaryota > Metazoa > Chordata > Lepidosauria > Squamata > Phrynosomatidae > Sceloporus > Sceloporus undulatus. The sequence goes on along the minus strand of NC_056525.1, from coordinate 12,233,807 downwards.
TATTTGTATACTATCAATACTTGAAAAGCATCTGTACTGTTTAATGTTTTAATCCTGCAAGTAGGTGGAATTGCTATCTTTACTGAGTGTGAACATTTGTACGTGCATATGCTTGTGTCCCAGCAATGCTTGGTAACACATGTCTGTCCTGTATACCCAGTGTACTTAATCTATATGTTATGGCTGTGGTCTTTGAATCATGTACTGTGGAATAGACCCATGTACTCTAGTGGAGCTGCTCCAGAGTTAGTGCATTAAGGATTTCAGACTTGACCACTTGAGCTTGGTGCCACCAGCTTCTTTTTCTTCTCTATACTGTACTGTGCAAGTGTGCAAAAGGAAAAATGAATGCCTAATATTCAGCAATAATGTGCAATTGCATAGTCAGAAAAGCTGTCATTGTAACTGCTGCTTTTCTTCAGAACCGGCTCTATTCCACCTCTTGCTCACAACAGGGTTGTTAACATCAAGAAATTGAGTCAGTTGAATAAGGAATAGCCACCTATTTAGAGTGGGCAGGGATAGTCATCCTCTCTGTTTCCCTTAATGTTCCCACCTCTCACTTGAATGATGCCTTTCCTTGGCCCTTCTATCTTGTACATCTTTTGACACGCATGGCCATTTTTCAAATATTTGATATTGGCATTTTAGTTACAGAGTTGAGAAGCTCTGTACAGTGGGGTGGGTTCATGGTACCTTTGTATCACCACACCCACAAGGTGTCAACTCTTTCCTTAATTCAAGTTTCTCTTTGGCTTTTTTAAAAAACCTTCTTATAGGTGGATTTTTATTAGAGAGAGAGAGGGGGGGAGTCTCCCTTTCCCAGCATTTTGCCCTTGTTCACCTTCTTATCATGCAGGATTTTCCCACTATGAATGAACCGACTACTCCAGCTGAAGATGAGGAACTTGAATTGCCCTCTGTTATCCTTGAGGGTGTGAAAATGATAAATAACCCTGACTAAATGTAAAAGCAGCAGCTGAGCTATATAATTCTGCTGTGCTAAAAGAAAAAAAGAAAAAGAAAAAAGACTGGGAAGCGAAATAAGAGCACTTTGGGAAGCCTGTAAACCCAGTGCAGACTCTGAGAGCAAATGTAGCACAATTTATTATCTGTCTTTCCCCAAACACTTTGCTCCATCAGGAGAGAAATGCCTGCACCCCTTCCTCCTAGTATTCATTTTTAGCTGGACTTGAAAACTTTGAGGTGACTTTCTGTTAACCCCTCCCCCCCCCCATGCTGCTTTATAAAGAGATAATCCTGTCCCCCAACCTTTTTTTATTTATAGGGTTTGGCTCTTTCCCTTTGCTGCAGGGAATTCCCCTGGTTGCCAATTAGCAGCTGTTCCATTTGTGCAAGGAAAAATGTAGGAATGTTCAAGGATGCATGGGACAGGGGTTTGTAAGGAGAGAAGTGGTGGCAATCAGGGTTCTTTACAATAATTTAAAGGCGGGGATAAAGAAATAAAGCTGATCACCTTCATTCACTTGTAGCTGTTTTAGAATTCTCCCCTCTCCCTGCCACTGGAACATGAACAAACTAGCTGAAGGCCTGCTTCTCAGCATGCTTTTTAAACAGCATTTGCTGACGATTTCTAAGCAAGGACACTTCTTTGCTATCCCATCTCAGTATCATTCTCTCTTTCTCTGTATGCTGATTTTGTAGCTTGGCTCAGTCTCGCTCAACTGGATTCTACTGCTTTGATGCATTCCAAGGAGGAAATTTTTTTCAGCAGTCTTCCACTGAGTCCAATTCCCTGCAATGGGGGTATAATTTGGAAATTTGCCTATATAGCAATAGTTGTAATATAACGGTGTGGTGGGGTGCTAGAATGATCATAATTGCCATATCACTCCCCCCCTTTTTTTTTTAACAAAAAAAAGATATTTGAAACCATCGATGCAGTCTATCCAAACTAGTCACAACAGTTGCTTGGCATTAACTGGCTACTAGAATGAGTGGAAGACTGGGCCCACTTTGGAAATAGTTAATAATGAGAATCACAATCATAATGATAAATTAGCCTGAGAATAACTCTTTGGATTTGTGCTAGAAATGAAGGTTGCCTTTGCTGTTGCATGTTAAAATGTAGCGCAGAGGGGGTGAGGGTGGGGTTTCAAGACCCATCAATACAATTAAGTATTCCAAAGTGCTTAGTTTGCCACTTGCTAAGTTTACTTAAACCCTCTTTAAAGGGTTCATTAGAAGACTGTGAGAAATGGTAAAATTCATTAACATTAAGGCAGCCGTTCTGCATTTGCCTGTAAATTGGTATTGATCTGCATGGCTCAGGACTGGTGGCAGGGAGGGAAGGAGTGAGGAGGGGGGATAGAGGAAGAGAGAGAGAGAGAGGAGGTAGCCGTCAGATGGAGCAGGTGAGTGCTCCATTACAGCAATGCTGAACGAGCATTATGCACCCAGTGTGACCTCCTGGTTTGCTCGATGTCTAAATCCTTCTCATAATAGTCTCCTATTCACTACACTCATCATTCTCAGTGGTGCTACTCGGACCTCATTGTTAGCGGGGCTTTAAAGCTCAGAGAGGCTGTGAGGTAACCAGTGAGAAGAGAAAAAAAAGAGAGACAGAGAAGAGGAGAGAGAGATTTAGCCTGACGCAAACAGAAGGGAGACACAAGGTTTCCCACATGGACACTCGCACACACCGAAGAGTAACTCCCTTGACTTTCTACTCTGGCCTACTCACAACATCATCCATCCATCCTGAGCTGCTTCCATGCCTTGTGATCCTGCCTGTTCTCACGTTCATCTCTGGCACCCTCTAATATCAGGAACTCCAATCAGAAGATATTTTAGAAAAGTCAATTTCTCTCAACCATTCCCTCTGCACACACACACACACACACCCGGCAAAAAAGAAAGACAGAGAGAGAGAGGCCAAAGAGAAAGCCAAGCCTTTTTCTTTGGGGGGTTTCTACCCTTCAGACTGCACATCCTTTATCGTGACCTACAAAACAAGGAAGAAAAAACTAACAATGGACACCTGAGGTAAGGAAGAACTTGCTTTTTTATCTTACATTTGTACAATTCTCTCTTTTTCTCTCTCTGTGTGTATTTGTATGCATTTGTATTTTCCTCTGGTAAGCTCTTTTTAACAGCAAGTGAATGCAATGCATTGATCTGTTAAGTTTATAAAGTGGACATTTGGTTTTGTGTGTGGTGTTTGTTTTAAGACACAGCAGTGTGTGCGCGCGCATTATTTGTATTTTATAGATGCTAAATCCAAGGAAAGAAATGTATGTGTGTCTGAAGAGTGGATGAGAAGAAGCGAAAGCCCTTCACAAGCTGAAAGTTTCAAATTGTCTAAAAAAAAAAATTCTGTGTTTTTAAAATGAAACCTCATCGGAATGCATGTGAATTCTCATGTTTATGTTTGTTTGTAGGATAACTGAAGAACTGTATATTATTCTAAAGAAGAAAAAATCTGTTCTTATTATATGTAAATGCTTTGCTTTGTTTAAATAATTGCTAAATTTCCTTCCCTCCTCCCCATGCAAACAGCATTGTCTCCTTCTGTTCTTTCAAAAATAGGGGGCTAGATTCCTGCACAGATTTATGGATGGATGGTAAAAGATTAGTCAAAGGCAAAAGTGGGTGTGTATCTTGGGATCAGTTTGGAGTGTCAACCTGGCAGCAGGGGTGGGGCAGAGGGTTTAAAAGGTGCGTGCTGGAGAGAAAAACCTGCTTTTTGTTCATTCTTTGGGCTGTTGGGTGCTCAGAACTGGGGCTGCTCTTGGTGAGCCACTCAGGTGCTCATCCTGAAACTTACCTGCTTGAGTGACATACTTCTTTATATGCCCATATGAACCTGGCAAACTATGGAATGTAAAGAAGTATGTATTTCAGGTATGGATTTTCGCGCTGGTGCTAATGTAGGATGTAGGGCAGAAGAAAAAGGAAAGATGAAAGGTTCAGAGGAAGGTTCACTTCTCCTCCTTCTCCTTCCTCTTCTTTGTTTTTTTTATTATTATTATTTAATGCTTGACATGGCAGACTGACTGGGGAGTCAATTGATGATCGTGTTCCAGCGCGTGTATTGTTCTGTCACTTTCCCTGTGTCAGCAGGTGGAAACTCTCATCAGGACATTAAATATTCAATATGCTGACTGCGGTATGGGCTTTGAAAGGCAATGGCAGGGAAAAATCTCACTGTCCACTTCCATGGTTTTTCTTCCTTCCTTCCTTCCTTCCTTCCTTTTTTTCTTTCTTTTGGTTCTTACTTCCTTTCTTTTTACCTCACTGCCTCCTTTGCCATAAAAATAAAGAAAAAGTGTCTATCGAATAGATTGCTTAATCCTGAAATCCTAAAGAGAAAGAGAGTTGGGGGGGGGGGGTTTCCATACATGTAATATGTATGTGTGTTCCTTATGTGAAAGAAGCATACTGAGAATCAGAAAGGTTGTAAATCATATGTGTGCTTTATTGGAACATATGAGTTTAAAAACTTCCTCCTCTTGAGCTCCCCCCCCCCCCCCCCCCCGAGTTAATCCTTAAAAGGCAGACCAAAAAATAAAATTAAAAGCAAAAGCCAAACAATTTAAGCTTCAAGCACAGGACTAAAAGAGTTATCTCTTCCACTGCAAAATGTGAGAATACCTAGGCACTTGCCTTGACATACACACCACTTTTTAGAAGGGTGTGAACATATGTGCGTTTCTTCAGAATGGGTTGTTCAGCTCTTTTCTATTCAAATTAAAACCAGAGTACAATTAGGGGTTGACAGAGATTTGCAGTTTTGTTTCTCACAATGACCACAACTATAAATATATAGCAAAAGACGCAACCTCAGACTTCAGCAGGGAGGAATGCTTCTGAAATGGCCCTTTGAAAACCATGAGGCTCTTGTCTTTAAATGCCTTCATCTTCCAAAGAGCTCCATACATGCAGATTCTTAAATTCCTAAAAGAACTCTTGAAATCAACAAAGAAATATCTTTTTTTGAATGAAGTGACAGATTTTCCCCCTTTCCTTGCTCTGAGACATTAACTCTTCCTTAACTTATTTCACCAGTAACACCATACTGTGTGTTCTCAAATGGAACGCCTGTCGGTCTGACGTCAAGTTATTCTTAGTTTGCCAAGACACTGCACACCACACAGCCGTCTATCTGACAACCCATGAAAGTCTTGATGTCTTGATCCCCCATTGCTGAGTTGCTGATCAAGCAGTAGACAGATGCTCTCTCTGGAAACCTTAGCTTACTGTGTTGTGAAGGGCTGCAAAAAGAGAAAAAGAAGGATTTTGAAGGGCACCCTTCACTCCCCAACGCTAAATCTGTATCTGCATCAACTCACCAGAAGTCCCATTTTTACTTGTGGCATGCAGTGCAGAGGATGTTTTAAGTTAAAAGAGAAGCTCAGTTATAAAGGGTGTAAAGTGTGTGCATGAAAATTATACAGTGAGTCCTAGGTATCTGCTGGCATTTGGTTCTGGGACCCCAAATGGATACCCAAATCTGCGAATGCTCACGTCCCATTAAATACAGTGACATAGTAAAATTGTGTCCCTTATATAAAATGGCAAAAATCAAGGTTTGCTTTTAGAATTTATATATTTTAAAAATATTTTCAAGTCATGGATGGTGGAATCTGTGAATGAAGAATCTGTGGACACAGAGGGATGACTATATACATTTCTCACCAAACACATTGGGGAGGTTTCTTTATTTTAGACTGTTCAAGAAGGATCACAAAAGTTTTTTTTCTTTTCAGATTTCTCTTGTCAGTGTGACTGTAGAAATAGTCTAGTAGTATCTGAACAAGAAGCAGTCAGTTGTTGTTTAATGCAATAATTTGGATGAGAAAATGAATAGAGGCAAATAAGAAGACAATATAAATGTTTAGGAAATTGATTTACACAAAGTTGGCCATTGACCCATTGTTTGACCTTTGATCTTTAGGATATAATCTCCCTTGTGCCAGCCTCCAACAGGTGGAAGCAAAAATGGTAATACAGGTTGACCTTAGCCTCCCCAAAGCAATGACCTTTGGCTTGAATAACAGATTACCAGGCTTAAATATTTGGACTGACTGTGGAAGCTGTTTCTGGAGAAGGGGTGGTACAGAGGCAGGAGAGCTGACTCACAGTTTTCACCTACTATTCTAGCAGCTTCAGGATGCCTTAAGGTGGCCAAAGAACTCTTATCTTTCTTGTATTGGCATTCATGCAGAAGGTTGGAGGGCATAAACTCTCTGCACTCAATACTAGGGCCACAGTAGATATAATTTGTTTTGCAATGCATGAACTGCCCATTTCTCCTGCCAGATGGAGAGCCAAAAGGCATCCCAGTCATAAACTGGCTGGGCCTTTCATGTCCCATTGAAATCCTTATTACAGGACTTTCTTTCGTGTAATTGGCCAAGGCTCGGTGGGGTGGGGGGTGAGGTGGGGGGATGAAATGCAATAGGATGAAATGCTTGGAATTGACATGGGAATATGTCTTGGTGGTTTTGAAACAGATGCAGACAACCTCTGAACCACCTTGGGTGTCCTTTTTGCTTACCTAATGCTATGGAGTGTAAAGAATACTCACAAATTTTATTGTTTAATAAGAAAGTGTATCGTGACACACTGAGACACTGGTCACCCCCCACAGGATTTTATTTTATTGCAGTTGAGGTCTTTTTTCAAAAATAAATAAATAAATAAATAAATCATTTTTTGGATTTCATTTGCAGAGAACAGTGTTTTTACACTGAATACACTTTTTGCAGACACACACAAAAGTTTGATACAAATGAGATTTCCCTCTCACAAAGGTCCTCAAATGGGGAAAAGCATTTTTTTAAAAATGGGCAAAAGCAACTAAGCTTTCTACACTGGAGAGAAAACTTCCAAAATTCTTCTTTCTAACATGCATGTTTTACATGTCTATTTGCAATGCTGTTAGAGGACAAATCTCTATCTTAAGGTGTCCTCTATTGGAAGGACTATTATTTATCTATTTATTTGTTTATATTTTATTTCCAAACCACCTTTCCCCTGAATGGGACCCAAGTTCTCTTTAACTATCCAAGAAGTGAGATCAGTTTCCCATCAGGATTCAGTACTTGGAGAATGGATTACGTCACCATACTAGTTACCTTTGCAGCATCTGCATTGCAAAAACAATCCAGTTTGACACCACTTTAAATGCTACGGAATTCTGGATTTGTACTTTTATGAGACATAGAGCTTTCTCTCTCAGAGAGCTCTGGTGCCATGACAAACTACAATTCCCAGAATTCCATAGCATTGGGCAATGTCAGTTAAATTGGTGTCGAACTAGATTATCTCTGTGGTCACAATTTTCCTCACTACTAAGGTGGCACTGTGTATCTATTTAAATTATGTAATTATTTCAAAATTAGCAAAATTAGCCTAGTAAATGTAAACTAGTAAATGTAAAATTTATGTAAATCTTTTTCATATTTTATCCTTTTGCTCAGAGAATGCATAAGTATCAACCTGGCCCCTATCTGTCATAGTTGCCTGCCAGGGGTTGCTAATATGGACCCATGTTTTGGAAAATAGCATAAAAATGAACTTTATGGGATGCCAGAAGGGACCCATACATGGTTATTGGGCTGCATTTAGCATGGTAGATCATAAGGTGTACAGAGCCCTTTTTTTAAAGAAGGGAAATCATTCAAATAAAAAAAACAACAAACTGCAAACCCAATAAATTAAAGATGTTATAAAGGCTCATCCTTCATTTTCTCTGAACTGCACCTGTTTTATGGAAAGAAAACCCAGTTAATTTCAGTGATTTCCATGCTTCTGATGAAAAATGAAGCCATATTTTATAGGTGTTTGGGGTGTTCCAAGCTCTTATGTGCATCAAGTTGGGGGTGTTTATTACAGAAGCTGGCTTGAATACCCTAAAGACACCAGATCCCATTTGATCTTGTTGATCCTAAGGAGGGTTTACTCTGGTTACTACCTGGATGGGAGATCACCAATGAATACAAGTGTTTTATGCGGGGGATCCGTTCCAGACACACACACCACGTAAAACAAAAAGCACGTAAGCTCAAGCCCCGTTACAAGTAATGGGGCTTGTGCTTGCGGCGGCTTGCAGCGGCATACGATGTATGACGCGGACGCACTGTACTAGGTACTGTGGGCTATATTTTGGAGGAAGGAACTGGCAAAACTACCTCTGAACATTTCTTGCCTAAGAAAATCCTTTGAAATTCATGGGGTCACCATAAAATAACAAGTAACCTGAAGGCACAGTCACACACACAATATGTACAGAAACAGCTCTGTGGAGCAGATTTATATTATTGTTCCCATATTTCAAATGGGAAGACTGAATCTTAGAAAGATTAATTTGCTTAATTTTACCTAATATACTGGTGGCAAAAAGAGATTCAAACCTGAATTTCAGATTTGCGCATCATTCTCTGAGCCACTGTAAAATACTAGTTGACTGATAACTGGAGATGTAATTCTCTACTGTTTTCTTCTCAAAGGAAGCAACAAGTAATTTTGATAATTTTCTTCCTGTTTTGAGAAAGTCTTTTAAAAAACAGTTTGTGAAGCTTGTTCGCAATTCAGGATGTCTTCAGCGCAAAATTCACGCATTGTTTTTTTTGCAAGAAAATAGCAGAAAAGACCTCAGATTCTGGCGAACTATTTTAAGGTGATAAAAGACACCAAGTCCCTGCTTAGCAGTAACATTTTACAGGATGATACGGTGTTTAAAATTAAATCATTAGTGTTTTAGAATTAGCCTTGGCAGACCAGTAAAATGATATTTCCTAGGCTTGAGTTTGTAGCTTTTGCACGGCTGTAAATCAGCGATGTTTATGTGGGCAAACTAAATTTGAAAGAGGGACAAATAGCATCACTGTCCTGGGTTTAAATGAAGATTAATCTCTCTTAGCTGCAGCTCCCTATTTATTTATTTATTTGGTCTGTTGTCGTAAATGTTCTAAGTGCAAAATGTTTGAAAAGAAAAGAAACGTTAGAGCTTTAAGCTTTTGTTGTGTAGAGAACCCTAGAATAAAACATGTCCACTACATCTATGGATTTATTCTGGAATAAGGAACATAATTCTCAGGGTCTTCTGCACATTCTAGCTGATGATCACATTCTTTTTTTTCCAGCTCAGATTTCACTGACATTTTCAGCTATTTATTAATTAATTAATTTATTTAGGATGGCTTGATCCCTGCAGTGATTTACATGAGCGAAATGCATCTTCAATGCCATTTTGATTGACTCATTTTCCTCCCCCTCCCTTGCATTAATATGCTTCTTAATCAAAGGAAATTACATCTGGAAGTAACTAAACCATGCAGTTTTAAAATTTTATGTAAATATTTTGGTAGCACTAATTTGAGGGTTTGCCTTTCTGATCTTTTACCAACTCAGAAAGAGAGAATAGAGACTGCAGACTGGAAAAGGGGGGAAATGTGATAGGTGAGCAGCAGTGAAGCCTTTTAAGGGGAAGAAACTCAGGTGAAGTTGGGAAAAATATTCACAGTAAATTTGAAACAAATGCACAAAATGTATTGAATTTTTCTCATTGATTTTCTTTTTATCACCTTGCTTTTCATATATACACTTATCCCACTTCATCTTGGGATGTATTACTCCCTCCCCCTCCATTTGTTCAGAATGGAGCTGATTTCTCTAGATTCAACCTCTCAAATTATTAGAAGCAAAAGCACTTTAAAATAAAGTGAACTACGGCTCATATCTCCCCCCAATAAACCTATAGTGTTTATGGCTAAAGTTGGTTCCCACAGTTGTCCATCCATGCAAAGCAAAGCCATTCCTTAAGAACAAGTTGAGAAATTCAGGAGCTGTCATCCAAACAGCTAAGTGAGGATTTGTTTTAAGAGCTTATTGTGGAAACAGTAGCTCTGAGGATTGTAAAAGCTGTAAATTCAGTGGACCAAATTAGTTACATTTTCCTATTCTGTCTGCTTTGCAAAATTCTGCCTTAAAAACACACACAACCACACACAATTAATATTGTACATGTAAGTGAGAAGGGGGGGGGGAAATCCCTGCATATGCACTGGCTATTTTATATGACACAATCAGGATGGACAGAAGGGGGCAAGATATTTTTGTGAAATTTTAAAAGTATTTCCCCCCAATTCAAAACTAACAATGTGTACAGCTGAAATGCAACATCCAGATCAGGTAAGCCTTGCATAAGTAAGCAAAAACATTTTGTATCTTCTAGAAACCACTTGAAGGCTTCTTGCAAAATACAAGGATGTCACTTTTGCCTTTCTCACTATAGCAACTAATGAGGGAGCCAGTGTTATGTAGTGGTTTGAGCATTGGTCTACAACTCGAATCCCCACTTGGCCATAGATACCCACTGAGTAGCCTTGAGCAAATTGTACTCTTTCAGTCTCAGAAAAAATGTTGCCAAGAAAACCCTGTGATAGAATCACCTTAGGTTTGCCATAAGTAAAAAAGGACTTGAAGGCAAACAAGAACAAAATTTTCTTTACTTAAATTTCTGCCATGGCTCCATCCTATGGAATCCTGAGATTTGTAGTTTTTTTTTTTCTGGCACCCTCTGAGAAAGAAAACTAAATATCTCACAAAACTACAGAATTCCATAGCATTGGGCTATGGCAGTTAAAGCAGTGTCAGACTGTATTAATTCTGCAGTGTAGATGCAGCCTCTGTGCCTGTTACCATTTATTTCTTTTAGATCTCGAGTATCAGGTGGCCAAATAAAGACACTTCCACACCCCATTTCTAAATAAATAATGATTAGAAAAAGAAGAAGATGGTGCTTGCCATTGAAGTTTAATAGGGCATTCATCAAGAGCGATAAAGCATTTCATTGCGCAAATATATTCACCCATGCTCTGGCCATGCTTTCTGTGACTTTTTTTTATTTTTGGTTTAGTTTGGATTTTTCTTTCTTTATTTTAGAAACTGCCTCAGAAAAGAGTGCATCAGCAGCCTGACTTAAAACTGTCGACCCCGTGTGAAAAATGTTTCATGGAGGAATAAACTGCTATTAAGCATGATTAGATTGACCTGCACGACAGATATTTTAGCTGCAGCAGCATAAGTCAGTCATAATGAATATCTCATGCATTGAACAGAAACACACACCCCTTGAAAAAAGACTTAAATTAAAAATGAAAGAAGCTTGGGATATTTAAGGCTTTTGGGCCGCAGGATGTGTATGTCTATTTCAAAGGGAAATGATAATTTTATTTTCTTTAGGAAGGAGGTGTGTGCTGGGGTGTGCGCTTGGGAGGGAAGGAGGCTGTATTAATTGCTGCCACTTTAGCACAAATGGAAAGTATGTGACTCCGATCCAGCAATCAAAAGGGAAAGGAAGGAAGAATTGTGCTGACTCAGGGTTTGAGCAAGTCTGCACGTTTGATTGCAGAATAGATCGGCAGCACTGCAGTGCAGCATCTGTCCTTCTTTGGAGTCCAACTTAACTGGGCAGGGCTTCCCTCACGTTCATGGGGGCAGGTGGGCATGAAAGGAGAAAGGGCCTACACTCACCTGCCATTACAATGTTGGCCGGTTCACACCCGCTCACCAACCTAACCCAAAGCATTGTTTTTGAACAAATGAATTCTTCAGGTCCAAAAGAGGGGAAAATATGGGTTGGCACTAGAGGTCAAAATTTTATGAGACAGCAGGGTGCTTGCTTGCTGCTTCTCCTTCTCCTTCTCCTTCTCCTTCTCCTTCTTCTTCTTCTTCTTCTTCTTCTTCTTCTTCTCAGTTTCTTCTTTTCAGTTTGTCTTCGCTAATATTCTGAACCTTGTTTTCGAGCCAGTTTAGTTACAACGTTACAGCAGAAGCCTGTATGAGAACATACTGATTTCATTCATGGTTTTTCTTCTTGTTTTAGAGTGTAGTGGAAATGATTTCCTTTCTGGACCCCTCTGCATATGGCCAAAAGAGCTTATGCTCAAGCCTCATAGAAAATAATGGGGCATGCACTTGCGGTGCACTGTGTGCCATGTAATGCAGGTACGCGCCCCGTTACTTCTGTCGGGGCTTGCCTTCCGCATAAGCCCAAAGCTGCGGAAGGTAAGCCCGCCTATGGGGATGGTTGACTGTATATCATCTTTGCAAGGCTATATGCAAATTGGCCAATTTCAGTATTCTATAATGAAAAATCCAAAGGCCAGAAACATATTTTTATCAAAGGATATTATTCTCTTTTAAATATGATAAATATAGTGGGTCCTTGTTATCCACTGCAATTTGCTTCCAGGACCCACTGTAGATACCAAAATTCGTAGATGTTCAATTCCCATTATATACAATGGCACAATGAACTGGTGTCCTTTATATAAAATAACAAAATCTTTTTTTTTTGGGGGGGGGAGTGGTGGTGGTAATATTTTCAAACTGTGGATGGTTGAATCTGTGGATGCAGAATCCATAGATACAGAATGCCAACTGTTTTATTATCTTTGAATGTGATACTTTGGCGGGATACACACCGCCATTTAGTACGTATACAATACGTACTAGGGTTAGGAAGGGGCGGTGCTTCCGCACCCCCCTAACCCTAGCACGTATTGTATACGTACAAGATGGCAACGCCCCTTCTACATGGGCGCCGCCATCTTTACGTACTGGACGCACAGCGTCCAGACGTGTCGCGCCGCTTGTGACATAGCGAGCGCGCCCCTGGCGCCTCGCTACGTCGCAAACGCGACTTTAAAAGAAGCTCCATTTTGGAGCTTCTTTTTCGGTCCGCACAGGAGTCGGGCCGTGTGAAGGCTCCGGCTCCCCCGCGGACCTACTGGCGGCGGCGGCAGACCGCCGCAAAGCGGCGGTCTGTACCCCGCCTTTGTCTGTTATCAAATATAACTCTGTTTCTATCATACCTTGGTGGGGGGACAGGTCAGGGGGTGAGGCGATGATAGAATATTAAGACAAGTTAAATAAACAAACAAAAAAAATCCTGCCTATTTTTTAATTCTGCTAAAAATGAATATAAAAATGGTGGGTTCTAATAATAATAATAATAATTAATAATTTGTTTTATTTATATACTGCTATTCCAAAGATCATAGCAGTGAACAGCAAGTAAGCTAATTATAATACTCTTTATACCCACTATTTCTCTGCTTGGCAAGCATATACTGACAGTGTATAAAAGTAAACCTATCAAATAATGATCAGTTATTTCATTGTGAATAAAAAGGCAAAGGTATTTTGGATCATGAAAGCCTTTACAGACTAACTGTACCTAAATGGATCTAATAGACCTTTAGTGTTTTGGTCTTATTTGGACAGGGGTGGTCTTTCAAAATGTTTTAATGGCTGTTTTAGATTAATGTATAATTTTACATTTCATTGGCTATTTTAATATGATGCTTTTCATCCCAATCTTGTAGAAATGGTGCAGTATTAAATAAATAATTAAAGAAATAAAAATAATGACACACAAAAAATATGGCAGCAGGGGTGGGTAGGCAATAGAATTGGACAAGTTAAAGCCCAAACATAAGTTCCCAGAAATGTTATAAAATATTTAAAAGAACTCAAACATTTTAGAGTTCTGTATCAATTTTTGTAATAACCGCTTTGATTCTTTTTCAAAGGTACAGTAGGCCCTTGATAACCCTATGAATAACAAAATCCATGGACTCTCGTATCCCATTATATGCAATGGTGCAGTAAAATGGTGTGCCTTATATAACATGGCAAAGTCAAGGTTTGTGTTTTGCATATATATATATATATATATATATATATACATACATATATATATTCAAGCCGTGGATGATTGACTCTGTTGGTGCAGAATCTATGGATATGGAGGGCTGACTATACAACTGCTTTAGTACACAGTCCATATCCACTTAATTAAAAATATTTTTTGGGGGCGTCTAGCAGAAAGCTCTGTACTTCTCCTCCTCCCGTTTTCTTCTGCCCCCACTGCATTTGGCCTTTCTTTTTGCTCTCTATTTGAAGAGTTTCCTTCTTTCCTTGTCTCCTTCCTTGCCATTTTCTGTTTCCGACTGACCATTTTTACCTCCTTCCATTAGTTTCTTTCTTCCCCGTTAGAAAGGAATTGCCAACATGAAATTGTATCAGTGATCCCCTGCATTGCTTATGTTCTATTCATATCTGTCAGTTCTCAAGATCAAAATGAAATGTTACAATACATGCATGTTTGTGGATGAAAATGGGAGACACACATTTAGTCCTTCCTCTTCTCACTTTAACATCTAGTAAATAAAATGTATTATCACAGTGTCACCACTGCATTCTGTGTTACTACCTTCAACAGCAGCAATTGCAGACTGAAAACAAAGAAATCAAATGGGATTGTGTCATACTTCCCCTGACTAGATGATGGAAAGAAAGAGTGAGAAGCATGAGCTGAGTAGTGGTACAGTTGCCATTTTGACAGGAAAATGCTTTATTTGTGTAACATATGTGTCTTCTCAATGGCTGTACCAGTTTGTGGAACACTGTGTTGCCAAAGTCAAATGCCTCAACTGATAAAGCATTTGGTGATATGGGACAATATTGGATGTTGCCTTGTTTGTTGTTGTGTGCTATCAAGTCAACTTCAACTTAGAGCAACTCTATCCTAGTTTTTTTCTTGGCAAGATGTATTCAGAGAGGGTTTGCCATTGCCTTCTTCTAAGGATGAGATGATGTAACTTGCCCAAGGTTACCCAATCAGCTTCTTTGGCTGTGGTGGGATTCAAACCCTGCTCTCCACAGTATCAAAGTTAGATTGCTCTGAAAAAAAAGGGGGGAACAGAAACAGAGTCAGAGAGTAGCAGCTTTTTCCATACCTTACTGTATGATTGAACAGTGTGATGCGGCAGCTAAAAAGGCCAATGCAATTTTAGGCTGCATCAATAAAAGTATAGTGTCTAGATCAAGAGAAGTAATAGTGCCACTGTATTCTGCTTTGGTCACGCCCCACCTGGAATATTGTGTCCAGTTCTTGGCACCACAATTCAAAAAGGACATTGAGAAACTGGAGCGTGTCCAAAGGAGGGCGACTAAAATGGTGAAAGGTCTGGAAAGCATGCCCTATGAGGAACGCCTTAGGGAGCTGGGTATGTTTAGCCTGGAGAAAAGAAGGTTAAGAGGTGATATGATAGCCCTGTTTAAATATTTGAAGGGGTGTCACATTGAGGAGGGAACAAGCTTGTTTTCTTTTAAATCCTTTCCTACACGAGGGAGATTTAAGGGATAGGGTGGCAAACTTGGATCAATCATGAGATGCTCACAAAGAAAGTCATTAGAGGGCCCAATTCTTGCATTAAAATCACCCATTAAGATGCACCTGGAAGAAACAAACCTAGTGGATGCTTTGATTGAGAGTTCCTGCATGGCAGGGAGTTGGACTGGATGGCCCCTGTGGTCTCTTCCAACTCTATGATTCTATTGTCCATTATTGGCGGGTTACAGACCGCCAAATAGTACGTATACAATATGTACTAGGGTTATGAAGGGGCGGTGCTTCCGCACCCCCCTAACCCTAATACGTATTGAATACGTACAAGATGGCAGCGCCCTGTTCATATGGGTGCTGCCATCTTGACGTATCGGACGCTGAGCGTCCGTACGCGTTGCGTACTTTGTGACATAGCGAGTGCGCCCCTGGCGCCTCGCTACATCACAAAGGCAACTCAAAAAGAAGCTCTATTTTGGAGCTTCTTTTTGGGTCCGCACGGGAGCCGCGCCGTGTGGAGGCTCCGGCTCCCCCGCGGACCAACTGGTGGTGGCGGCAGACCGCCGCAAAGCGGCGGTCTGTAACCCGCCTATGATTCTATGATTTTGTAATGCTTGCGTTCTCTTCCTGAGGTAGACAGTTGTAGAAGCATGTCTTTTATTGAACAGGTTTTTCCAGCAAGAAAAAAGACATGCTTTTACAACTATGTCCCATAAAAAGAGAATTGAAGCACTACAACATCATGCAGTAAAGCACGAAGAAAGCCGCTGTTCTCTAGCTCCGTTTTCACTTTGTTTTCTCATGCAATATAGCAAGTACATTTCTATACCACTTATCAGTGCAGTTAAGCACTCACTAAACAGTTTACAAAGTGTAAGCTAATTGCCCCCAACAATCTGGGTACTCATTTTAGCGACCTACAGAAGGATGCAGGCCTGAGTCAAGCCTGAGCCCTTTCTCTGGTATTGAACTTGCAAACTTATAGTTTGTGAGGGAGTGGCTGCAGTACAGGCATTTTACCACTGTGCCACCAGGGCTCTTAGCTGTTAGTCCAGCACTCAAACCATTTCACAATGCTGGTTCTGAATAAATTGCCTTGTACTGAGTCAGAATTTATCCCAGTATTCTCTTCTTACTGGCCGCAAAGAGGAATTCTCTAAGACCTCATACAGAGGTCTTTCACATTATCTGTGGCTAGAGATACCAATTACCCAGTATATGTTCCTACATTCCTACATCTAAACCATAGACCTCATCTTTCAGTAGTAACCTTTCAGAATCAGATCTTGCTGCTCTTCTATTCTGTTTAACATTTTAGTTGTGTCTTTAAGGTATATTTTTCATTCTTCCATTATTTTTGTTAGCCACTATGGAATTGTCCTCTTGAAAGGGCGGGTGTGTTGCTGCTGCTGTGTGCCTTAAAATAATTTCCTAAAGCAAACCTATCATGGGGTTTTCTTGGCATGATTTGTTCAGAGGAAGTTTGCCATTACCTTCCCCCCAAGGCTGAGAGCAAGTGACTTGCCAAGGTCACTCAGTGAGTTTGATGACTGAGCAGGGAATTGAACTCCGGTCTCCAGAGTTTAGTCCAACACTCAAATCACTACAATATGCTGCCTTTCCAAGCAGGGTGTGCATATTTCAAAATAGAAGTAAATAAATGTGTGCTGGTGTCAAGTCTCATCTGGCCAATGTGAAGGAATAATAGTATGAGATGTGTGTTGATTCCTGTGAGACTAAGGACACATTCACACAACACAATTATAGGGCAATGTTCCACTTTAACTGTCATAGCAACATTCCATGGAATCCCATGGAAAGGCATTTTGAATTTCTGACCAGAGAGCTCTAGTGCCTCAGCAAACTACAGTCCTCTCTCCCCATACGTGGGGGATCTGTTCTGGACTCCCCCCCCCCCAATGTATGGAGAAAAGAGCGTATGCTCAAGCCCCATAGAAAATAATGGGGCATGTGTTCGCAGTGGCGCACAGGGTGCACGGCACGAGTACTCGCCCCATTATTTCTGCCAGGGCTTACCTTCTGCGTAAGCTCAAAGCTGCAGAAGGCAAACCCACCTATAAAGAGGGCTGACTGTACAAACCCCATGGAAACATGGTAGTTAAAATGGATTAAACAGTGCAATAATTGTGTGATGTGAATGGACGGACATACATTGATGTAGATACCTATTTTTGGTTAGAAAGCAGTAGTTTCTTATGATAATTGTAAGCGTGGTGTATGTGTGCAAGAGAGAATGTTGTAGTTTCTTATTCTTTTATGTTTTTTTGGTTGCTTTAAAATTCTTACATTTTTCCTGCAACTAAGGGAGATGATGTGTTAGAAACGGAAAAAGAAAAAGAACGGCCAAAACAAAAGTATTAGTTCCGCCTAGTGTAGGCCTATTGAATTAATAGGGAGAATGGTTAAGTTGTGTTTTTTTAAGCAATCTTAATGAACCAGCAAGTCTCCTCTTATTACAAATAGCAACTGAATTTCAGTCACTGAGTTGTATCCTAGTGTGGCCTTGACCCAACATGATGCTTCCTTCCACCTGTACAGGGAAGAACACTTAATTTTCAATGGCTGTCTGTGCCATAGTCCTTATTGTTCTGGAGCCGCATAGGAATCTACAGTGGATAGGGGAGATGTCAGCAAAAGTCAAGTATCCCATTTTCTGCAAGTGGAACTCATTTCCACTAGTGCAAAGCCTCCATTTGATACAGCTCTGTCTTCTAGAATAATTTTCAGGGTAATTAATCTAGGACCTTTTACCATGGCTACATATACATTGCCAGACAAGGGAAGAAATATCTAAGCAATTTATATAAATTTTGCATATGCTAATTTATATGTATAGATGCAAATTCAGAATAATTACCATACTTTAAATAGAGGTAGCTCACTCTCTGTGTGTCTGTGTTCTTTCAAGTTGCTTGTCAATTTATGGCAACCAACAAATTTCATAGCATTTTCTTTGGTAAGGAATACTCAGAGGTGGTTTTGCCAGTTTCTTCCTCAGAAATATAGCCAACAGCACCTGGTGTTTGTCAGCAGTTTCCCATCCCTGTACTAACCATGGCTGACCCTGCTTAGTTTCCACAATCTGATGGGATCTTTTGTCTTTAGGGTATTACTGGGGGTTAAAAATTGTGTCTGTTAATAAGTTTGCTGTCTGAGTGAGATGCTGATAGTTAACTTCAAAGCCCCAATTCCCCATTCTGATGGCTCAGTATCATTAAACTGGGCATGCAAAGCAGCCTATTCCAGCAAAATGCACAGGGATTTGATCCATCAAATTGCATGTGCTGCACAGTTCTGGATAACTTGTGGCTGCATGTGAGATTCAGTTCTAATAAAAAGCATTGTGGTAACATGCTTAAATGTCCAGAACATTTAATCTGTACTCAACCTTTTATAAACCAGCATGTGCAGGACTGGTTTAAACTGTGAGCTAAATCCATAAATAATTTATGGGCAGCTTCACATATTGCAGGAAACGTTGATGAGCACATGTTATGAGTTCATGTAACTGGGGGGGGGGGTGAAAAATCTATCAGTCTTCTTCTTCTTGCTTATCTCAGAATCCCATCAACCATCTCTTTCAGTCCCTTGTCCTCTATCAGTTGCAAGACTTTTTATTTTTTTTTGGCATGGATGTTCATGTGTATATGACTGTGTTTCCCCCCACATATACCCATTTTAAAAACATTTTTCTAATGTACACATCTTTGTACAGATTTGTACAGATTCCCAATCAACCAAACTGTGTTTGTGCATGTTGTAAAACATAAGCCTTTTCAGTCACACAAATTTCAGAAATATTTGCATGGCTTTTTGCATATTTTCACCTCCAAACTGCATTCCAAGCTTGGCTATGTACAAATTCTTGCAGCAAGCTGTGTCTTACATATTCTGTTTCATTGCCAATTCCAAAAGGTGTGAAATGGGTATTTCCACACAGAAATATGAAACTGGCAAATTTATTTTCCCTCCCTCCATATATCTGCTCCCTAGTCCTTCCCAGAATGTATAAATGTGCGACAATGTACAATTACAGGAGTAGCAAAATAAAATATTAAGTAACATGCAATATAACCATTTGAACAATCCCGCCTTTCATTTTTGATTCACTACTTATTAAGGGTTTTCTAAACCCTTCCTTGTTATTTTCAACCTTCTGAAAATTCTACATTTGGGACCCTTACTAGGAGAAAAAAAAAATGAAAGCAAGGTTTTCCAAATAGTTATACTGCATATTCCTCCACAACTGAAAGCAAGTCTTTGCACCATTGAATCAATGTCAGGTGGAAAGCTAACTCAGTTTTAAAGACTGTTGCCAGATTCAAATTGGGAAATTCTGAATTAGCAAAGATTTGTGTCTTTTGTATCTTCTTCTTTTTTCTCAGGTTAGCAAAGTATGACACAGAAACTGATTGTTTAAGATATGCCTTGTCCATTGAGCATGTGTGTATGTGTGTGTTTGTGCAGCCTTCAGGGAGGAAGAGAACTTTTGCTGAAGAAGGAGGGCAGTGGCAAATGTTTGCAAGGCAGGTGGATTATCCATGCATGAAAAACTAACTCTTTTATAGTTGGACTTGTCAGCAGGATGTAGTCTGGCCACATGTGCAAAATCTCTTTTTGCCCACTTGTTCACAATACAATGGTCCTATTTTTCATCCTGTGTCATTCTGAAAGCTGGACTAATGGTATAATACAGGGTCTCACTATATACAGCATGCAACCTGATTGTAAGCTCCAGACAGAGATGCATTTAAATCCATATCTTATTTTTATCGAGCCTTAGATCTTCCTTCTAGCAGTAAGCTTTTCACATATTATGGCAAGCTCTCTTTACCCAAATCCTTGCATTTGGGATTTGGTATCATCATTTACATCTTCTAAAGTTGAATTGGTATGAATAAAGATATTGTAAGCTAATACATGTCAGCCAATTTCATTCTGATTTGTGAGGAGGGAGATTCGTAGGGCAACTTCTGTATATTTATTTAACAAAAATTCTCTGGAAAGCTGTTACAATCACACAAACACACATGCAGGCCCACTCTACATGAACCTTCCTTCCCAGAAATCAAAATGCAGTTGGCTCAGAAGTATTATTTAAATGGCAGAAATCAGTTTTAATAAGTCTTATTTAAATGGATGTCAGTGGGCCATAATGGTTTGAGCATTGGGCAATGGTTCTGAAGACCAGGATTCAAATTCCAGCTTGGCCATAAAAACCCACTGGGTCACACTCTCTCAGCCCACACTCTTGCTAATGGCAAACACCCTCTGAAGAAACCTGCCAAGAAAACCCTATGATAGATTTGCCTTAGGGGCACCACAAATCAGAAATGACTTGAAGGCACACAACAAACATACACACAAGTGGAGGGAATGCATTAGTTTTAAAACAAGTAGTAGGAAAAGTGGATTTCTCTTTCTCTTTATTTGAATTTTTGTCTTTTTTAAAACAGGAACCAAACTGTTCTTAACATCAGGTTGGAATAGAGGAATTGCATATATTTTTCACCACCCTCTGCCTTCATTTTTAATGGATAATATGCAAGCTTAAGGCAACAGAGAGAAGGCTTTTTAAATTAATTAATTAATTAATAAACCCCGCTGTTGGGTTTCTGAGCAGTTCTGTATGCCCAGATATGGCCAACATTTGGCAGAGTACTTCACTCTATCTAAAAAAGCCCTAAGAGACCCTCGTATGATTCCAAAGGGGACTGTGGAACAGCTGATATAAATAGTCTTCATTCTCAGCTGCCCTTCTGGTGAAACTGTACTCTGGGCAATCAAGAAGAGCAAGGCTGCCTCTTGATAACTGAGCGCAGAAGTGCAATGTGATCGGTGACCAAACAGCTGTGGGGATGGTAGCCACTCCTGCAAAGGCCTTACATAGGCACATCCATGGAGGCATTTCAGGGACTCAGGAATCCAGTGAGCTAACAGCGACCGAGAATAAAGTTCACTTCCAAAAGGACAGGACACCAGAGCTCGATTGTGAAAGTCACACGTTCTCATTTGGAGCCTCTGGATGACGGGCCGTTCTTTTTTTAACTTTTTCTGATGGAGCTAAGTGTTAGAGGCATGCTCTTTCAAAAGAGCAAGGCGCCAAAAGTTAGATGGAGAAAATGGCGGGTGGAGGGGGGTGGCAGCAGCCCTGGAGAAAGCACACACATTTCAAGAATGTACATCCTTGCTCAGTCCTCTGTTTTACAGAGCTATATTCAGTTCGTGCCTCACTGCAATTATGGCAGCATCTTATAAGAAAATAGGAGATCAGTTGTAACTACGTGCTACATAATCCCAAGTGATGGGATAGAAATGAAAAGGGGCTGTTGCCTTCATGATCTGCTTTTGGGCTTTTTAGAAACATATGGCTAACCGCAGTGGGGGGGGGGGGTGTTTCTTAAATTCCCTTCCTGTGTTGTTTCTGGGTTTTTAAGACCAGACTGACTGTTAGGGAGTAGATGTCAACCAACAGTTATTGGGGTGCCATTGCAAGGCAACAGATTTTATTTGCTCTTGTATATTTTCTGCCATGGGGTCAGGGGCATTTGGAATTGCTGCCTTGAGAAGCCCTGACTCCCTCTGCTTGAAAATTTTGTTGTGCAAGTTGCCTTGAGTCTTGCACTGGCAGAAATGTGGGGTGTAAAATATCTAATCAGATAGTTTGTTCACTGTTCTTTAAAGCTGACTCTGAGTTACAGCATTGCTATCCTAGGGTTTTCTTGGGAAGATTTATTCAAAGGAGGTTTGCCATTGACTTCCTCTTAGGTTGAGAGGTTGTGACTTGCCCAATGTCACCCAGGAAGCTTCCATGGCTTAGCAGGAATTCGAACCCTGGTCTCCTGGGATCTTTGTCCAACACTGATACCACTATGCCATGGTGACTCTCACAAATAAATAAATTGCCCAGATCAACTTATAAGATGAAGCCAAAGATGCTACTCAAATTATACATCCAAGAAATTCTTAACAGATTTTTCATAAGACAAGCAATTTTTTTCCTAGAGAGGTTCTACAGAACCCATAGGAAACTTTCAGGCAACCTTGTCAACTCTAACTCTGCTTGATTTGTGAAATGGTGTGTATCATACTCTGAGTCTCACCAGTCATGATTGCCCATTTTGTTTTCAGTCAGAAGCTGAGAATGAAATTCTGCATGCAACTGGAGACGTTGGTGAGCAGTTGTGATCAGATTTCAGCAAAGAGAAATTTTCATTAATGAATTTCTAGCAATGTGTTTAAAAAGGAAAATAACACTTGAGACTTTTTTGCAGACAGTGAAAATATAATCTCAGTAAGGTTAGTTAAAATATTTATCAGACAAATAGGGGGTCTATCCATTTTTGTGCATGAAAGTATGATTGCAAGGTTCAGGTTCTTAGTGAAGCAGATAAAAAGGAAGTTTAATTTAAAGAGCTTAATCCCATTGTGAGTCACATGGCTGTTCAACAAACTCAACTTTTCCCCTGGACCTGACTGATTTGGGAATGTTGCAAATTTATGTATAAATGGTGACTCATCTCAGCCTCCTTAAACTCACCTTTGATGCTTTTTCAGGAATCGGTGCATGATACGTTCTGATGTGATCACATTTACAAGACCAGTTCCACAAATCAAATTCAGGTGAAAAAGTCAGACAGTGTTGACTTCACAATGTGAGAAATGCTCATATTAATCAACTCTGTTCTCATCAGAATGGTTGTCTGAGTCTTAGATCTGTCTTTAATAAGCTCTGTGAAGTATTTTGATTGTTGGGGAAGCATCTCCTGTGCTAAAACAAGTATCATTGGGGGGCATGGTTCAGAGGAAGAACATATGCTCTGCATGTAGAAGGCACACAAATCAATTCTGTGGCAACTCCAAGGTATGTGCTTGACTTTTTGTAGGGCAAAGACCTAGCTCTATGTTAGACTGACAAGTGGTACAAGACAGTGTAAGGCCATTCCCTATTATCCTATTAAAATGTGGCATTTTTCAGATTTAAGCTTAGTTAGCATCTCCACTTGAACAGTTTTTAGCAGCACAGCTCTCTTCAACACTGTTATAGTGGCTTTGCAAAGCTGCCATGTTCTCATATGAAAAGGACTGTGGCTCAATGGTGGAATACCTGCTCTGGATACAAAAATTCCCAGATGCTGTGTATCCACAAATAGCACTGGGAAGATTCCTGTCAGAAAGGCATAGTGATCTGGATGGAGCAATGATTTGTGGATAAAACAGGTGTGGGGAAAATTTGAGTGTTGTAGGCTTCGTGCAGCCTTTCAAAGCTATTTTGATACTCCCAAGGGCTCCACCTAAAGAAAAATTCTAAAATAGTTTAGAACTGAGAATGCCCCTTCCAAGGCTATATTTGAAGCTTCCAAGGGACTCCTACTACAAGCAAAATTGGAGAAAAAAATTGAAAATGTTACATAATTCAGAGTGTTCATTCCATACATTGTGAGGGGGATCATTTTGCCAATGTGTGTGTGGTAGTGGTGGTGAGGATGCTGTTTTAGGCACAGGAGAGAAAGCCTTTCTTAAAAGAAGAAGGCTTAAAAGTGACTTTCGGTTTGCTTCCTGGGGTGAATCCACATTAAAGAATTAAAGTAGTTTGACAACAGTTTGTCATGACTCTATCCTACAGAATTCTAGGGTTTCTGGTTTGGTGAGGCATAAGAGCTCTCTGACCGCTCTGTCTGAATACCTAATCAAACTACAAATCTCAGGATTTTTACAGGATGGAACCATGATAGTTAAAGTAGAGTCAAACTGCTCTAACTTTGGAGTGTGAATGCATTTCTGTGTTGGAAAAGCCTAGAGTAGCCAAGAGAGCCTCCCCAGAGATAAGGCAAAATTTCCCCTATGCTTCTGGAGCATGCAGGGATGTATTCTGAGTATTATTTTTAAAGGAAATTTCAGAAGGGAGGCTAAGATTGGGTGGTGGCAAGACATCCTCACTCTGGCAAGTGCATGTACAATCCTCCAGACCTCAGGTTGTTGCTCATTGTCTGGCACAAAGCAACTTCTTGCCTTCATATATTTTTGTAATGATGTTAGAACAAGGTAGTTTCATGCTAAAGGCTTCATGCTAAGTGTTTAGTTGTTGCTACAAAGAAGTCACTCAATCATTTATTTCAGTGGGACAAAACTTAACCAACACAATTCACCTGTGGAGAAAAGTCACTTCATGGGCCATGATCCAAACAGTTTCTTTAGTTATGTTCAAGAACTTCATTGAGTCCAGTGGGATTTGCCACCTTCTTTTCACTGTCCAGGAAAGCAAGATGAAATATTTCATAAAGGGATATAGTAGGTTTTTCCTAACACTGTGACTCCAAAAAAAGTAGTTTTAGGGTTGCAGAGTAAGCCCCAAATATAGCTTCCAGTGACCTTTTGTGGCTATGTGTGGCTTTTTTGTTTCTCTTCTCTGCCATTTGTTTTTTAAAGTACAGTGGGGCCTCCGCATACGCGGTCTTTTTATAGGTGGCTTTGAGCATAGGTGCTCAAAGCCGCCGGCGCGCACGGGGCGGAAGGGGCAGCGCGTCCCATTCAATTGAATGGGCGCACACACCCGTTGCGCCTCGCGCGCCACTGCGCACGAGCCCCATTGGAAACAATGGGGCTCGAGCATAGGCGGAAATCGCCATAGGCGGTGGGATCCGGAAGGGATCCCCCGCGTATGGCAAGGTTCCACTGTATAATTTCAACCAATTAGGGATCACTCCATTACCAAGCTAAGTCAGCATCAAGATAGTAAAGATATTATCAGATTTGGATACCTAGCACTATCATTAAGTGTAAATAAAACTGTGCTCATGCATGCCATATGTGTATTATGGTAGGAGTAGGTACTGGAGGAGTGCACATCCATGTCATAGCAAGAGGTGGTTGCTGTTATCTTCCTATTCAAGCACTTAGAGGGACAACGAAACTTACGTTGAAGTATGGGAACTCTGAAAGCATTGCTTCCTGTCATTGTTGCATTGTCTTAACATTTTGTGAGTGTGTTCTCTTCCTCGGTTCCTTTAAAGAATATATTAAAGGTTGAGTCTCCCTTATGTGTAATGCTTGGGACCCAAAGTGTTCTGGATTTCATATCATTTTGGATTTTGGAATATCTGTATTTCTATATAAGTACATAATGAAAAATCTTGGAGATGGGGCCCAAGTCTAAACACAAAATTCATTTATGTTTCATATACACCTTGTTTACTTAGCCTGAAGGTAATAATGTACAATATTTTAAATAATTTTATGAATGAATCACAGATTGTGTATGTTGAACTGTCAGAAAGCAAAGATGTCACTATCTCAGCCACACATGAAGAAAATTTTGGTTTTTGGAACATTGCGGATTTCAGAAGGAGACTCAACCTATAACTGTTTTGCCCAGAAGTGCTCTTTCAGTTAATTTCTAATCACAAATTGTTTTGGAAAGTTGACTGAGTCAGTTGGCACTTATTACAGAAGTCATAGTTGTGTGTGTTGTTTAGAAATATAGAAAAACATCCCCAATGCTATCTTGGGCAAGTGAGATACTATACAGGGTTTTTTTTGTTTTTGTTTTTGTTTTTTGGACTACAGATAATACAGTACGACCTGGGGTAAATATTACTTGGTCTCACAGTTTTATTTTATTTTTAAATCTCTGGGTGTTCTTAATGAAAAGTTGTTAAAAATAAGAGGTGATGAATAATCAAATAATGTGAATTTCTTGATATGTAAATGTTACAAAAACTACTAACAATTCACTAATTAATACATAAGAATAATTTGAAGTTACTGAAAATGATCATTAACAAATTAAGGGAATGAGGAACATCAGTTTCTACCAAAAAATAATCCCATTGGCATTTAAACATTAAAATTTTAAATTTAAATTCATTGTTAGGAAAAAAATTATAGGTGAAAAAATCAAAACTGTAAGATCTGAGTCTGCTTCTTTTCCTAGGTCAAACTTTGATGTAAAAGGTTTAGAAAAATTTTAGAATAAAATGAAAACAGAAATACCCTCCCACTTTTCCAATTTTGCAGGGACAGTCCTAATTAATCCTCTATTCCACTTTTCCAGCTGCTTTTAAAATGTCCCAGTTTTTCTCCCTGCCTCCTCCAAGTTTTCTCCCTTGTCCTCAGCTTATTTTAATCGCTACAAATTGTATTCAGAGTGCAAAAGTAATTTATAGTGCGCCCACGTCATACGCGGGTTTGAGCATACGCTCAAACTTTCAAGGGAGCGCGCTGGGCAGTGTGTCACCGCCACTCCGCCACATGCACGAGCCCCATTCATGTGAATGGGCCTTGAGCATGCGTGGAATTCGGCTTACACAGGGGGTTCCAGAATGTATCCCCCGCATAAGCCGAGGGTGTGCTGTACAATCTATTAACTCTGCAGGTGGGGAGAGAGCCCTTCCCTGTAGACTCAGACAAAAGCAAACTGCTGCAGCATCTCCTAGCTTGGATTGTCTTCCTCATGAATAACTTCTGCCATCTTGACCATACTCTGATGTTGCTTGGTCACACATGTCCCTATTTTCATGTATGAAATGTTGGAAGGGATGCTGATCTATGAAATCTTATGCAACCATGCTGTCTGGGATTGTATCTCCATAGTAAAGCACATGATTCCTCATAAATGGCCATAGACTCCATCTCTGACATCTCCAGGTAGGGCTTGGAAGAACTCCTGTCAGCCAGAGTCAGCAATAGCTAGGTCTAATCTGCACTGAAGAAATAATCCAGTTTGATACCGCTTTAACTGTCATGCCTTAATGCTATAGAATTCTAAGATTTGTAGTTTTGTGAGATACAGTTGGCCCTTCTTATACTCAGATTTTTTATACACAGATTCAAGCATACACGGTTTGAAAATGTTCCAAAAAAGTATAAATTTCAAATATCAAACCTTGATTTTCCATTTTTTATAAGGACACCATTTTGCTATGTCATTATATTTAATGGGACTTGAGCATACACTGATTTTATTATACACGGGGGATCTTGGAAACAAACCCCAGTGTATAACAAGGTTCCACTGTATTTAGCCTTCTCTGTCAGAGAGCTGTGGTGCCACAACAAACTACAGATCCCAGGATTCCATAGCATTGAGCCTTTGCAGTTAAAGTGTTGTGAACTGAATTATTTCTGCCGTGCAGATTAGACTTAATAAGAAATGCTAATGGTCTGAGCTACTCCAGGACAGCTTCCTGTGTTCTGATTAAAGATGAAACCAATAAAAGATGATACTGCCCCCACTCTGAAAAAAGGATAAAGTGCCTTCTGTAAATTATATCTCTTTTTTATGATATCCCAAAGCCTAGTAATCTCAAAATTTCAAATGATGTCTGAGTTTTAAGTGTGTAGGAGGCTATCAGGCTTTGATGCATATGGCATGTCCATCCTTGTCTGAATCTAGGTGACAAGGCCTGATCTTCAGCTGTTCAACATCAGCTGCTCTGAAGGCTCACATTTGAGAATATTTTGAGGCCTGATGAGGGGAACAGATGCCAGCAGTCTTTGAGTGTGCTTTGTTTGATAGGCTAACTTATGCTGAAACATTTGGGGAAGGGCATTCTCTTGGCAAGGGAGCAAACATTTGCTTGCTTTCAGATGTGCATGTTACATTCCTTTTCAGCCCTACAGGGAAAGTAAATACATATGTTGAGCTGTAGGGTAAAGGAACTTCTTTCTTTCTATTATTCATATCTGCTCCAGGTGCAATATGCAGAAACTCATTCAATTGGCAAGGCCCAACCTGAGTCATGGAAGGAGCAGACTGGGCTATGGAAGTCCCAGCCCAGGTCAGAAGGAGGAATCAGGGAGAAGGAATATATGTTGAAAAGGGCATGTAGGAGCTGCAGAAAATGATGCAGAATGGAGGGCTCCTGGTCACAGTTTCATCCCTCTTCCAGAATACTTATTCCATTGTCTTTCTCAGTTTAATTTAGTTTAATCCACAGTTCATTCCCTATTATAGAGGAACTCATGAAACTGTGGTTCCAACCAAAGTTAGGTGACATAACAATGTTTCACAGTAGAAGAAGGAGAGGTGAGATAAAAAGCTTGTTTATGAGCAACTCAACATTGACTGGAATTCTCTATCGTAATCTTTGCCAAGTAACTTTATGAACACGTAGGGCCTGAGCAGATGGGCCAGAATAGCCCGGGCAGAACCCATGCTATCCTGGCCCCAGTGATCACTCCGTTTGGTCCCTGGGTCAGTGCAGGGTTGGATGGGTGTTCACACACCTGTCTCCACACCAACCCAGGACCAAAACAGGCACAAGCTCCTTGCTGTGTGTTACCCCAACTAAGAAGTCCCCCACCCACCCAGATTCACTGCATCTGACATGGAAACAGTGACCTCTGGCTGTACCCACATGGCCAGGCACCACATTTCCACATCAGATGCAGCAATGGGGGTGGGGGTGGCTTCTTAGTTGGAGGAATGCACGGCAAGGTAAGAACCATCGGTGGCACTATGAATAGCCAGGTGTTGCCATTTCTAAGAAACTGTACAATACCAGGGGTATTTTACCCTGGAGTAAAGGCTATTTACCCTGGGATCAGGGCAGATCCTCCGGATCCATGTCTGGTCATGCAGGATCAGATCTGATCCTGCCCTAGGATTTTGGCCTGCATTATCTGATCTAGATGATGTGAGGCTGGAGGGAACCCAGCTATGTAGCAGTTGGCTAAGGAACCAAGTCAAATTGTGAAGATGTAGATCAGGGCACTGGCAGGAGTCTGGTGTGCATCGGTCCTATTGTGTATCAGTCTGGTGCATAGGGGTCACCTTGGTTGCACTGCTACATAGTAACTTCACAACAACTCCTTGCTGAATATGGATGCTGAAAAACTGCTCAGTTCTATTTCTCACAGATGTAAGTAAACCTCTGAAGATATAAGTTCCCAATATAATTTTGGCCCATAGTTTTAGATTATCGTGAGAAAAAGTTCACAGTATTTTACCATCTTGCTCCATGAAACCTAATAATTAATGTGTACTTAAGAATACACTAACCACCCAACACAACAGAACTTTTCTTCTCTTCTCCTCTTCTCCACAGCTATCTGTATTGCATAAGAACTGACTCTGGATGGGTCCCGAGAGCTCCAAACCATTTTTTTATGATGATGTTTGGGGCAGAGAGACATTGTTCCTTTTATGATGGAAGCATTTTGATCAAGAGACACCCCTGTTTGATTTTAGGCTGTCTGCTAAACATTCAAATATTTTTGTGGTTGGCTGGATGAGCAAGGAGAGAATTCAACATCTCTATTTAATGGGAACTAGCATTTCAGGAGAGAGCCAGCTTGCTGTATTGATTTGACTTGGACTAAGAATCTAGAAGAACAGGGTTCAGATTTTCACTTAGCCATGGAAACCCACTGGATGACCTTCAGTAAGTCACACTTTCAGCCTCAGAGGAAGGCAAAGGCAAACCCCCTCTGAACTATTCTTGCCAAGACACCCTGTGATAGTTTCACCTTAGGATTGTCACAAGTTGGAAATGACTTGAAGGCCCTCCACAATGAACAACAGCAAAGCAGCTTGGGTGGGTTTCCCTTGTGGGCTGATGGTCCTAGTGAAGTTGTCACCCCAAATATTTGTATTTCTGTAATTGCACTGTCTTTTTAAGTAGAGAGGATCTTATCCTCAGAGTAATAGGACAGAAATAAAGAAATAATCCTTCTCTCTCCCCTTTTTGCAAAGAACAGCAGAATCATCAGCCACGCTACGCTGTGCTCCATGCTCTGCATTTCTCAGGACCGTTTGAAAGTGAATTTATTCCTTGGGAAGGCCCCCATCAATTTGCTTTGTTCTTTTGTTGACATGTTTATTAAAAAGCTGAGCATCTTGGTATTAAAGTTTTATCAGCATTGAAGAATAATATGCCTTTTGAACAGATCCAGAAGTTATGGGTCGGGTCTTAGCTCTTCTCGTTGTGGAGCTTGCCTGAGTCAGCATTAAAAAATCAACTCTGAATTCTCTCTCTCTCTCTCTCTTCCAGACATTTGTCCTTAAGCAAAACAGATAATAATGAAGTTAAAAGCAAAGCTCCCCTTTGATTTGCATGGGCCTTGCTGGGTTGACATAGAGGTAAAACAGTGCAGCAGGCTCTATTTGTGCAGAATCCCCAGTGAAATTAATGAGCATTGCTTGGAGGGAAATCTTTAACAATGTGTTGTATTCAGGGAGTCCAATCCAAAATGAAATGAAATAAAATAAAATTAATTTGCACTTTGATTTGTATGCAGAGAGGAAACCCTGCTATGGGCACCTTTTCCCTCTGTAACTTGGTGATTTGGCTGCAGTAAGTTCAAGGTTCACTTCCTAGTAATTGGGAAAAAATGTCAGTTTAAAGGGAGGAGAAAAAAAACCCAATCCTTGTAGTTAGAAATGCATTTCAACTTGCAAATATGTAATCCCATATATGTGCTGATAGAGGTAATGCAGAGTTCAGACAGAAATGTGGAGAGGGGAAATTGAGGAGGAGGATGTTTGTGAATGAAGAGATATGAAAAGCTTCCATGTGCTTTGGTGCCAATTCAATTGTCTTTATAAAGGTATCAAATTAGCATGGACCTTGGAGTGTTCTTGTGGCCAACATGACTACTTTTGCATTTTGTGTAGTAATAGTTTTTCAAAGCCTAGTGAAGTGAAAAGCTAGGAGTAAAATCATGATGAGAGCCAGTGTGGTGGAGTGGTTTGAGCACTGGACTGCAGCTCTGGAGACCAGCGTTCAAATCCCAGCTCAGCCATGTAAAGACACTCAGGAAGTCACACTTCCTCAGCCTCAGAAGATGACAATGGCAAATTGAAGAAATTTGCCAAGAAAAAACTATGTTTTAGGGTTGCCATAAGTCAGCAATGACCTGAAGGCACTCAACCATAAAAATCATGGTAGGCGTTTGCAAGACAAAATCAGGAGATCAATGAACATTTGCACATCTACCTTCCACCCACTGATTCTCCACTGAAGGACCATCTTCCCCTCATATTCATAACAAATAGAGTGGGCCTTCAGTATTTGCTGGGGTTTGGTTCCAGGGTCTTCAGTGGATAGCAGAACCCATGGATGATCAAGTCCTGTTAAATACAAGGACATAACAAAATGACATCCCTTATATAAAACAGCATGGAATGTATATATTTTAAAAAATATTTTCAAGCTGTGGATTATTGAATCCGTGGATAAGGAATCTGTGGGTCCAGAGGGCCGACTGTATGAAAGTATTGTATTATAAGGCAAAATTGGATATTCAGGGGCAGGGATAGATCAAGAGACAATAGACAGCATGACATTCTACATGCCATTCTATATGCATGCTCATTTACTACTCCCTCTCGCTGCCTGCTCAAACAGTGCAGCAGTGAAGTATCAGTGTGAGAGGGTGGTCCATGGTGTCTGCTGGAGCCCATGACCTAAGGTGGATGTCTCTTTGCCTGCTCCCTCAGTGAGAAGGCTTTGCCATTGTCAGTAATACACTGTCTGCAAATAGGTGAGACAGCCAAATAGCTCAAGAAGGAAGGAAGGAAGGAAGGAAGGAAGGAAGGAAGGAAGGAAGCATCACTGTTGCTGGATCATTGGCTCAGGAGGGTGCTAACAGCAAAGGACCTTTAGAGGTGACTGGTGGACCAACCCAGGACGAATGTCTGGGCAGAATCCATATTCCTTTCTATCTACTATATTTGTAAGGCTGACCAATTTCACACCCCTCAAAAGCTTCTAGTGAAATAAAAGGCACAGAAGTGAAACAGTGAAACAGAAGCCTTGAAAATCTCTACATTTGTGAGACTTTTAGTGTATTTCAGAGGGAAAAGATGTGTAAAACTAGTTGTATATTTAAATGTATGCACAACTAACAATGCAGGCAAACAACATTTTATTCAAAGCAAATCATGCAAAGATACATGTGTTTGGGGAAAATGTGCAGAGAGAGGAAATTCACAAATTTCAATCCCTGCAACAGTCACACAACCCAATGTGGAAACAAGACAGAACAAGCTTTTAAGTGGTTGGGTGAGAAGAATTTTTTAAATGAGGTGTGTGCTGGGTTTATTTTCTCTATGTTTTTAATGTTTTAACAATTTTAAATTAATGTTATTTTGGTTAGTTTGTTTAATCCAGTACTAGTATTCTAATGTTTCTGCAAATCTAGAAATTTGGGGACTAAAGAAAAATTTCAGTAGGGGCAGGATTCCTATTTGGGAGCAATGCCCTACCCCCCCCCCCCCCGTAGCTACAGTCCTGCCATGGTCTGCAGAGTAGACTGCTAAAATAGACAGCTCTATGGTCAGTATAAGGTAATATCATCTCTACCTTTGATCAGATTGCTGATTGCTTACAGAGCAATGGTGCAATGTTCTATGTAAAGGAACATTTACTACAACCAACAGGTGATTGTTGATGTCCTCTTAAATGATTCCTTAACAATTAAAAAAAAAGATACAAACTGTTTTACTTGTATTGTACATTATATTTTTCAAATTATTTTTAAGATGCCACAAAAGCCTGGACTTGCAAAATGGGACAGAAATTTTCAAATATGTAAAAAGAGAACAAATTCTTGTGTGCACCAAGGACGTAAATATTTGCTGATTTCATGCATGGCAAGATCACAATAACTTTTGCACATTTATTTGTTGGTTTTCTACATTTCTGGACTTTTGGGAGGGGAATTCTCTGTGGGAAAACTCCTTGCTTCCCCCAATATACACTGCTTTTGGAATGGAAGTGTTGAGTTTTCTGCAAACTCCCAAAGTGTAGTGGAGAAAATAATCTCACAGCAGTTGACAATTTACTTGATAGTGTGTTTCAGTGTATTGAGGTATCCTTTCTCATTAAGGATGTGAAAGTGTGTGAGTATTCTTTATCCCTAGTGTGCATTCATTCATGTCAATGGAGACAAAGTCTGTACACTTAAGAGGAATTTACAATTAGTCTTGGCCATTGAAATGTGTGGTCAAGTTGTGAATGAGTATCAGGATTTACCTTATGCTCCTGAAACACATTACTCAACTTGAACTTTACTGCCTGATCCTCATAGTTTTCAGCATAGAGGCCTGTAGAAAATCTTCCCTCCTGCCGATGATCACAAGTTTGGTGACAGGGTCAATGTTAAACCCACCTCAAGCTGCGCAGTCCTTATCATATCTTCTTGAACTGTCTCCATTTGGCAGGAACAGACCCAATTAATCCTCTGTCATCCCACCTCTTCAGTTCTTTTTAAAATGTCCTGGTTTCTCTGTCCTCCTCCCACTTTCCTCTTTTGTCCTCAGCTTACTTCAACTGCTGCAAACTGAGTTCAGTCTAAAAGTAGTTTGCATACACTTAACTCAGTGGAGAGGAAAGGAGAGAAGAAGAGGTGGAATCTTCCTGTTTCCAATAGACTTGGGCAAAAGCAAAATACTGCAGCTTCTCCTACATTATTATCCTTTCTCATTAATATGCCACCAGTGCCTGGATTTTCATCTGTGAAATATCTGTAGATATATTATCATGATCCCTCCAGATACACACATATGCAGTTGCTAGTAAAATTTCCAGCTCAAGTATCGGGACAGTATTTGTCTAGTTTGTCTCTCTAGTCTTTACACAGCTAACATGCATCATGGTATAGTGGTTGCATTACTCAGAGCAGTTGCTAGCACTGTAACTGCCATGTGTCATGCTATGGATTTATCTGCTAGCACAGCATGTCTTAGGATCTGGCTATTAGTTAGTGTGGTTAAGTGTGAGCTTATTTTTTTCTATGGGGCAAGGTATTTTGTTATTCATTTTAATAATTAACTAAAAGATGGGATTAAAAATTCATCAGGTGGCAAATCACAGCTTCTTAAAGCTATTCCGATATAATCAGCAGGAAGTCATTTACATTTAAAAACTGCAGATAATTGCTGTAAAGCACTCTGCACTCAAAAAGAGGGCTCCAGAAACCATTAATAATCATTCCACTATAAAAAGGAGAGGTTCTGAAATGAACCTGCAGATTTGGATGAGACGTACATGAATTCATTGGATGGCTGTTCAGGGTTAACTTGATGTAATTAGAATTTCTTTAATGCCTTCAGTTTGTGAAGGTATAAAGTAATAGAGGCAAAAAGGAAGGTTGCTGCCCCATGGGACTTGCAGTTTATGTTTTGGCAAGGAAAGACAGTACTGGGAAATGAGAGACAAAAAACTTTAAGTGCCAGTCATAGAATCATAGAGTTGGAAACAGCTTCATCAGCCATTGCATCCAAACTTCTGTTCGGTGCAGGAGCTCCAGCTAAAGCAACACCAGAAGTTAACTAGCACTTTTAGACTTATGACCACTCTAAGGCAAACCTATCATGGGGTTTGCTTGGCAAGATTTGTTCAGAGAGGGTTTGCCATTGCCTTCCTTTGAGGCTGAGAAAATGTGACTTGCCCAAAACACCCAGTGGGTTTCATGAAACTACAAATCCCCAAATTCCATAGCAAAGGGCCATGGCAAAGCAGTGTCAAACTGCATTAGTTCTGCAGTGTAGATGCAGCCCTAGACTGCGGAACTCCTTCTCACAGGTTACTCCCTCCCTGCTCTCTTTCTGCCAACATATCAAGCACATTTTATTTAGGCTGGCCTTTGACTGATTTTACTCATATGACAGACTAGTATTAAAAGAGAGGTGCTTCTGTTTTTATGTTGTGTGCTTTTAATTAAGTTTTAATTGTAGAGGCATACCTCAGTTGATGAAGTAGATGCATTCCTGGGCATTGTTTCCTGAACAGAGAATTTGGTACCTGAGGCAGATATCCCATGGAAACAATAGTTAAAGATTCCTACACCCCCAAAAAAGAAGCACAGTTTAACACTTTTTGGCAAAATTTTTATTCAAAACTGATAATAGGCACATGTGAAATGAAACATCCAGGTCAGGTAAGCATAAAGAGACAAAAACATTTTCAACCTTCTAAATCCCATTTGAAGAGGTTTCTTCCACAATGCATCCAAGAGTGAGTTTTTCTTTCACCAGGCCCTGCTGTTCTGGTGATTTCCATTTTGGTGGCCTAACATATGGAACTGTTTTGTTTTATTTTTTAATATACTTGGAGAAGCTGGTGAAGCCGACTTACTTGCTTTTCCATTTTTACTGTTCATACATACTCTGTAAGAAAATCTGGAGACAGCCAATATTTAACTTGCTTGTTGTAAGCAAGCACACATAGCTACAGGAGGATCAGCTATACTAGAATCTCATTCTGTGTCTCTCCAGCTCTCCTTCACCATCCTTCCAATGCCAATGCGGCTAAAAATCCTTCCAGCTAGACAGAGAACAAGGAGGGAAAAAAGGATGTTCAGGAAGCTGTAAGATGACTTTGTAAAAAGGAGCTTTTTTGTCAGATGCTTTGTTAACTGAAGTATTCCTGTATTTTAAGACTGTTTTAACTATGGATTTTAAACAGTATCAATGTTTAGGTTTTTTAAAAAAATATTCTGTAGTAATATATTTTTAACTAAGCTGTTATTTGGACTTTGTAAGCCACCTGGCTTACAAATAAGTAAATAAATAAATAAATGTGTGGCGTGAAAGGGTCCAAAGTACTATAAAAGCCGAAGGAGCTGTTCACTGCCACTACTGTTTGGGCATTTGATAAAGCAGACAATTAAGTGGGTTTCCAACATCTGCTGACTGCCTAATCCCATCCAGGGGAGTGTACTCAGCATTTTTAAACAGCAACTGATACAAGATACCACTCTATTGAAGCCATCGCAAGCAATCCCGTTAAAATCAATAGAAAATTAGATGCTATGAAAATGCAATATGTGTCCAATTAGTTATAATTGGAGCAAATGTTGATGCAGATAAAGTTCCAGCGTAAGATGTATTTGCTCAAAATGCTTGCTACTTGACTTACGCATTGCTTTGTAATGGAAATTCCTGGGACCTGATGGATCCTATCACGTAAATGATAG
Source organism: Sceloporus undulatus (assembly GCF_019175285.1). Lineage (NCBI taxonomy): Eukaryota > Metazoa > Chordata > Lepidosauria > Squamata > Phrynosomatidae > Sceloporus > Sceloporus undulatus. The sequence continues at coordinate 12,197,701 of NC_056525.1, read as the reverse complement.
CCCATCGAATGCACACATGTTAAGCATTATCTAATTATGTAGGTTCACAGAGCCTCTAAGATAGCTTTGGTACGCTCTGTGTCTTTTGAAAAATTGTTCCCCATCATGCTGAGAACTCCCAGTTGGACTTGACAAATTATGCTAGTAAACCTGTTCAAGAACTTTGGCAATAAAAAAAACTGTGAACATTGTGACAAGTTAAGAATTATGTTGTTTGCAAATTTGAAATATTTTACTGTTTCGTTTCTTTTTTTTTTTTTTTCATTTAATGGATTGAAGAGCAGACAATCATTTTCTCCATTCATATTTCTGCTTACAACTTACTTGTCCCCCTGCAAATGGTAGTGTTTTAAAATTACCCACTGCATGGCCATTCACCCTAATCCAGAGTCCCCTGTGGGTGATAATGCATAACCCACAAAGACGACATATGTGCAAAACTGTTTTGTTTTTCACTGAAGGAAAGTAAAAAATATTCTAAACCTACATGAAATCATGTAAAGTGGGGCTTGTTTGTTTGTAAGGCATTTACTCCAGAAGAGCTGTGTTCTACTCTTGAAGTAGGCAAGCTGGACCATCCTTTCAAAACACAAAAATAATGTAGACCAGAACCTTACTATTGTTCTGAATATTCATTGTTTCAGCCATACCCAAAGGGTAGCTTTCCTATCACAGGGTGCATTGACACTGCAGAAGTAATGAAGTTTGACACCACTTGCACTCCCATGGCTCCATCCTACAGAATCCTGGGATTTGTAATTTTGTGTGGCACCAGCACTCTTTGGCAGAGAAGGCTAAACATTTTGTAAAACTACAGATCCCAGGATTCCATAGGATGGAGCTACAACACTTAAAATGGTGTCAAACTGCATTGTTTCTCAGTAGATTCACCCATAGTGATTGTAATAAGATTCTCAACTTCCTATTCATATGTTTTTTAAAAAAGTACACACAATTTTTATACAACTGTAATTCTATATATTTTTAAAAAACATTATAATCTTATTTAACAAAATAATAATTACCAGGCTACCTTTAATTTTGTTAATGTTGCTGTTGTGTGCTTTTCAAGTTGACTCTGACTTCTGGAGACTCTATCCTATGGTTTTCTTGGCAAAATTTATTCAGTGGAGGTTTGCTGTTGCCTTCTTCTTGACTGAGAGAGTATGACTAGCCCAAATGGGTTTCCATAGCAGAGTGGGAATTTGAACCCTTATCTCCCAGAGTCCTAGGCCCAGACTTGCATGGGCCAAATAAAACAGCCACCCCCCGCCCCCAATCCAGTTCTCTCGATGACAATTGGCCCAAACCCTAGTTCTGATGCAAATAGACCAGATAACAGTTAGGCTGTTCAGCACCAGAACTGGGATATACCCTTTTTACAGTGGATTAAAATAAGTCCCCAGTTGCTCAAGATTTTCCTGGAATATCCAGAGCCCTCTATTCTGATTCTGGGTGGCTGTTTGAAATGCTTCCCACTCTGTCACCTGATGCCTCTGCCACTGTCACCAATCACTCTTTCTGAGTCCAGAAGAAGGTGCCCAGGCATGTGATTGAGCCTGAGCACCTTGGTCTGACTTCAGAGAGAAGTGACTTGTGGCAGCAGCAAAGACTCTGGGAGGCATAACAGGATATGTGTGTGATCAGCTGTCTGGCATCACAATAGTGGGCTTTTTCAACAAGAGATGGTTGGGACAACTCCGGGACCAAGATGCTCTGGTATGCCCCATGGCAGTGAAGACAGGACCATAGTCCAACACATAATCCATTACACTGCATTGGCTCTCTCCAGTGATTCCCAAACCTTGATCCTCCAGATGTTTTGGACTTCAACTCCCAGAATTCCTGACAGTTGGCCAAGCTGGCCAGGGCTGATAGGAAATGAAATCCAAAATTGCCTGGAGGTCCAAAGTTTGGGATTCACTGCTAGTCCATGCTATCTTTCTACTTTTAATCAGATCTACTTAATGTTGCTTTCTAGACAGTAGCCTGGCAAATGAGCTGCTCCACTAGAGCAGTGTTGTTAGCCATGGTCTTAGCTGGAGTGGGTGCCAGACCAATAAAGAATGAGGTGCTCCTTCCTCTGCTGAGAACATAATTGCAAAGAGGGAAGGTGATATTTGCATCCTGTGGATAATTCCTAGGTTGTTATAGCCAGGAGCTATAATAACCTTCTTAAAAAGTACCTTCTTTTTGAATGAAAATGAGCTTAAGACTCCACAAGGTATTCCTTTTCTAAAAGCTTTGGTTCTCCCCAATAGCTGTCACCCACTTCTTTTTGTGGAGTACAGCTTGCACTGACAAGGAAGGAAGGAAGGAAGGGAAAAGGAAAACCCAATCTCCAAAACTTAAATTCAATAAAACTTGTAAAAATCAGCTGGAAATGCTCAGGCATTCTAACTGGAAGTGACATCATGTCAATTCCTGCTTGCATTTTTGCCCAAGTTTTGGTCCAAATGATTCTCCTGTAGCCTGCAGTGGAGATGTAAGATAGGAAAAATGGGCTTCCATGCTTGCTGAAATCATTCACCCCTACATTTGTTTTTGCAGAGTCTTACTAAGCAGACTATTGCTTTTTAAGAAAACAAAACTATGCCCTTCCAATCTGGTTGAATAATCTGCATGGCATGTAGAATTTTGTTAGAAAATTGCTTCTTTGGACACCAAGAGATAAGAGATTGGCCAGGTTATCAAAGAGTGTTTCATCTGTGGCAACAGCCTTCCAGATTTAGTAACATCAAACACTACATTAACTTAGAGGAAACTTCTAAAAGCTAATTACTAAAGGAACGTGTACTTCATTAAGATAAAGCTGTAAAAAATCAATATTTAGCATTGTTGTTTTGATTGGATTTCCCCAATGATAAACTGCTAACAGACTTGATCCCCCAAAATGATCTCTTTATCCTGATGAAGAATATCAGAACAGCTTCAGTGAACCTGAGCTGATAGTAACGTGAAGGTCAGTAGTTTCATTCCACCCCCCCCCCCAAGTTACTCTTCTTCTAAAAAACAACAACTTGTTTCCAAGTGTGGTATGCAGGTTCTCTTTCTTTTATGTTGACAGAAAGACATCCAGTTAGTAGTAATGTGCTTTAATTCTACTGTATGGTGCAGATCTTCTGCTTCATTAGCAATAGGGACATGATGGGATTTGTGATGACAATGTGTGATTCTTTGGCTTGACACCAAACAAAAGCTAAAAGAAGCACAACAGGATACAGCACTAGGGTTCTAATGGGAATACAGAAGGAAAATTAATCCTGTCACAGTGTGGACAGCATGGATGCCTTGCTGCAGAGTTGGTTATATGCATGTTTCTTCAGAAGCATGAAGAAACATGGTGTAGTGGTTTGAGCATTGGACTAGGATACTGGGAAACCAGATTGCAAATCCCCACTTGGCTATGGAAACCCACTGTGTGGGCCTGGACAAGTCACACTCTCACAGCCTCAGAAGAAGGCAAGGGCAAACCCCCTCTGAACAAACTCTGCCAAGAAAACCATGATAGGGTCATTTTAGTGTTGTCATATGTCCCACTGTGTTCTGTGAGTCTTATTTCAGGCAAGCTGCATAGGATTGTGGCCCAAATTCCAAAGAAGAGAATTCCATCCTTAAATTTTTCCATTGTTTTCAACTCATTAGGTAGCCATAGTCAAACTGCTAGCCTTAATTTCCACTTCCACAGCTGTGAAAAGAGGATAATGTTTAAAAGATGCAGGCTGTTGGTTCATACTGAGTCACACCATTGATCCATCTATCCCAGCATTGAAAACTTCCCAGGAATTGAACCTGGGACCTTCCGCAGCCAAAGCAGGTGCTCTGCTGCTGAGCTACAGGCATCATTTAACTAGAGGTCTTTTAATTGGACTTATTAGAGATTGGATGTGAGACCTTACATATATTAAATGTATTATTTCTTTACTGAAATATTTCTGTCATGCTTTACATCACAAGATTTCAGAGCTGACCTCCAAGGTTGCTACAGAGAGTAGTAAAATGGTGTGACTTGATGCTCTGAAAGTAGCTTCAGCTAAATAAGAACTTTAATGAAGCACTGAGAAGGCTGAGGAACAATGCACCCTTGCATGGTGAACCTGTGGGTTTGCTAGATATCCCTGATAGTGTGCAAAGAGGAAAGATTTCTTAGCAAATAGGGTAGATGTCTCTTTGTCAACATGGGGTTGCCATGAGCTCTGATGGTGTCATTTCCTGTACAAAAACTAATTAATAGAATCAGGTAACAACTAGTTTATAGTGGTGCATGTGCCAGCATAGACAAAAATATGTCTAAATAAACCTGCAGTACCAAACTCACATAGTGGGATTTACTTCTCAGTAAACGTGCATAAAATTGGGCCATCAGCCTAGAAAATGTCATTGAATGTTGCAAGATATAGGATATCCTCCAAATTGTTGGTTTCTAGGATATCCCATATCATGCAACATTTCACAGATGAAAACTAGGATGCGTGTGGCCAAGCAAGATCAGAGTGTAGACAAGATGAGAAAAGTTATTAATGAGGAAGAACCCATAACATAGGAGAGGCTGCAGCAGTTTGTTTTTGTTTGAGCCTTCTGGGAAGAACAAGCCTCTGCCTCCTTTTCTCCTCTCCCTACTGCTGAGTTAATTGAGTATAAACTCCTTTTGCCCTTTGAAATTAGTTTGCAGCACTTGAGATAAGTTGAGGACAAAGGGGAAAAGTGGGAGAGGCAGAAAGAAACGGGGACATTTTAAAAGCAACTGAAAATATGGGATGACAGAGGATTAATTGGAACTATCCCTGCCAGATTGAGACAGATGGATGGTATATATTCAGCACTTTGTGCCTTCCTAAGACTAATCCTACCATTAGGCAGAGCGAGGTAGCAGATTCTGGATACCCTAAAAGAGCAGCAAATTGTTAGTAGTCTTGTTTCTTATTATTTTATTTTTACCACTAGAACTGTGGAGTGGTTGCTTGAGGGATTTCTTATCTCCTGTACCGAAATAGATAGGCTGGTTTTGGGGTCCTATGCACCTTAATTTGGGAGGTATTTGCTATTCTAACTCAGGCAGCAAAATATCTTGGTGTAGCCTTGCATCTCCTTACCTTTTAACTAAAATATAATGCTGCTAGTGTTATTGCATTTATATGGCCACTCAGCAAAGTATGCTATGTCTTACATGTAGTTCTTCTTATTCCTAAAGATAATAGCATGTGCATATTAGAATAGTGAGATAAAAGTCAAGCCAAATACGAAGGCTGCACCATGGGAATGATCCACAGTGCTATGTGATAAAAGGTGAAATATATAACGGAGCCAAGACAAAATTCAAACATGTTTTAATGACTCATCAATATACTTTGATTAGTCTAGTCCATGGTATATCAGCAAATACTTAAGGAATAGAATGGGCAGACAATTTTACCTTATAACCCTATAATGAATGTACCATATTCATTATAGAAACAAGCACCCTCCATACTGAAGGATGTTCAGCTTTTGTTTCTCTGTTTTAATAAACACACACTTTCACCATCAGCAGAATAATAAAGGGTTCCAGAAGGGTAACCGCATTAGCCGGTAGCAGTTTTTGCATTTTGAGAGTGGCAACTGCAGAATTTTGTAGAATAAGCAGAATACACTTACTAACAGTAGCTTGACATGCGCTGTGTTTGTGAAAACAGTGTGCAAATTATGCTGACTGCATACAGCCACAGTGTGCAAATCAGGTGCAGCCATCAAGCTCTTTATAGATTTCCAATCTAGGCCTCAGATCTAACCAAGTTTCTCATCCCTAGTCAAAATGTGTATAGCTGTTATCAGTCTTTGCAAAGATACAAAGTAGTTAAGGTGACTTAAAAAAATTGCCAGTCAGAAACTCTGCAAGATTTTCCTAGAAAATCTAGATTTGTCACTCTTGGAGATTCCAGAAGAAGAGCCGTTTTAAATCTTCACACCAAAAATACCAGATAAATTACAATGGTGAGGGATCGTTTAACAAAAATAAAACATGCCAGAGTCCCAGCAATTGCCTCTCCATTGTGAACCCAGAAAAAGATCCTAAAAGGTCACAAAAATAGTCTCTACTTGTGTGGAAGCACCAGATCAAATTATATCCTGTTGAAAATTTCTTACTCATACATACTGCCTTTGCAAATGCAGCTTCCACAATCTTACACAAAACCTACCCTGACTTTTAGCAGATGCATGAGATGGCCTGAGAAAGTTGTAGATGGACATTTGGGTTTCTAGACCTGAGTGTTCTTTTCTGCTCCCCGAAGCACTCAAGTTTATTTTTCAGAATTAAAACTGAATTATTTTTGTTTGTGTATCTTTATGGGGTTGCAAAATGAGCTTACATGTGCATCATGTATTTAGAGGATAGCTCTGGGTTTTCATTTGGTTTTGTATTACATTTTTAAAATTTATTTAATTTCTATTCTGCCTTTTTTCCAACATAGGATTCAATATAAATTTTCTTATACAGTTTCTTAAAAAGAAAGTTGCACTGTGAAAGGAAAAGTAAATTTAAACTATATGCATCCTGATTCTAGTTATTGCAGTTTTTGCTCCCTGTGAGTCTGGGATCCCAATGCTTAGGCAGATCATAAGCAATTTCTGTGATGAATCTCAGATACTTTCTTACCAATGTACTAGATCTAAGGTTCACAAACAATTGTCATCTCTCCTACAATCCTACAATATTCACTGGAAATATGGAGTGGTGGGCACCTTATTTCTTTGCTACTGTTAGAGTAAATATATGCAGTCCTCTCTGTGTTTAGTCAACATTTGAGGTAGATTATTACATACATTGTCCATTTAAAGTTAACAATCAGTAATTGTGTCAATTCCAGTCTCTCTCCTCTTTTAATTTCCCCCTTTCTTAAGTATATTTAGCCACATTTCTGTATCAATTTGATTTTTTAAAACACTACATGAAAATTCACATGCATTTGCATAAACATCTTTCTTTATGCAAACAGATTGTATCCAATTTTATCTTATATATGCATATTTAATGTGCTGTTTTCCGACTTATAAGTCATGTTTATACCATTATTTTCATTGAAGTACATACCTGTGTACACCTGTTTCCCAAATACATGCATTTTGTGAGCATTGCCATCGTGTTGCAAAACTTAAAGAAGGGCAAATACTGAATGATAACTACATTTCAGTCCAGAAAGTGCCAATTAAGTACTTTCTCATTAAAATACAAACACATTAAATTCCTGAATATATTTTCATCCGTCCCTATTTGAACCAGTTATTCTGTTTGTTTTTGTTTTATTCTGTTTACTTATTTGTTTGCTTATTATTATTTAAAAAAAAAACAGGTTTCAAAATCTCCCAAGATCTTGGGAAACAGTTGTCTAGAAATACTAGCAAGGAAATTGTTGGCCCTGGAGAACGTTCTCCCATCTAACTGCCTAGTATGCAAGCAAAAGATTGGCAGCCTAGAAGCCCTTTCTAACAAACTCAGAATCCTTCAGTGGCTATTTGCAGGTTTGCCACTGAGATCTTGCTGGTAGAAAACACATTATTATTTTTGATTAATGGTGAACAGCAAGGAAAAACTGCTTTTCCAAAAGGAAACCTCCAACCATAACTCATTGCAGAGAGCTAAACAAATGTTACAATATATATACACACACTTTCCCACATTGATTTCTAATACATTACATGGGTTCTTCTCCAAACAACCATCCCTTATGTTCAGATAGGTGGGTTGTTAACTCCTTGGCTATGAGAACTGGTGTACCTCTGCAGTCTTGTATCATCATAATGCTTTCCCAGCTGCTGCTCCCAAATGAAGTTCTTACAATAGCCTTTTCCAGTCTGGCACCCTCCACATGCAGCATGCTACAGAACCCATCATCCCCAAGCCTGTCCTGGAGAGGTGATAGGAGATGGCAACCTGGAAGGTACCCACCTGCAAAAGTCTGTCCAGGAACATTAATGAAATATTGAAGCCATCCACATATTTTCAACTATGCAAGACACTTTCATAGTGGTCTTCTGGGCTTCTCGGGAGATAGCAAGGTATCTTCGGAGTGGTGTACCCTCTCTACTTTCCCTGTAATCTTTATGATTTATGTTGCATGCTTCAATTACTATTCTAGTTATATTATAAAAATGTGATTAATTAAATCATCATCTGGTCCTTCAAACTACAGATGTATTCATTTCAGATCTTCACTAGCTAGATCTTTATTTCACTCCTTGACTTGAATATCTATAGAAATAGAATCTAGAAGTAACCTGATTCGATTAATGGAATTGATCTTTTTTCAGAGCTATTATTTTATCTCTTCTCTATTCCTATTTCACCTCATAGAGATCAGAAATATCATGTGTTGACTATGATCATAGAATCAGAATAATAGAGTTGGAAGAGGCCGCAAGGACCATCCAGTCCAACCCCCTGCCATGCAGGAAATGGCAGAGTACTATTATCTTAACATTATTAATACAGCTACATTGCTATGTAGAATGACATCCATCCATCTGATGCTTTTGCCAGACTAAAAGTGTAAGTGCCTACCACAGTTCATTTTTGGTGGGAATTGAACAGGAGAGATAGAAAGAAAAGGGATGAATGTAACAGCAGTGAATGTGGACAAATGGAATTGAATTAAACCCCCACAAAGTTAGATTGTACTTGAAATTAAAATAGAAATGTTATCATAGTGATCCTATATGTCATTATCCTATAGTCCCTGCGATGGTGTCACAGATAAGGAAAGATGAAGCTGTCAGTGTTATTTTCTCCCATATTTAATTTAAAAAAATACTTCCAAGTGTTGTACATCTCTTTATGCAACAACTTGGGGGTGTTGATCAGTTTTTTCTAAAACAAACAAACAACAAACAAAACAAAACCATTTTGTTCTGGACAAATTCAACTGGCGGAGCTGTTCCCGGCATAGTTTGCCATGTCTTCTATATTGGCTTATCATGGTTTATCTGTCTGCTATATTGCTGTTAGAAAGGAGAAGATTGTGATATATATTTTTAAAAAGCACTAGCAATTCTATTTAGCAACAGAAATATAGATTAATATACAGGGACTCAAAACCAGACTATTAAAAGCCAAATGTCCTGGATGAGTAATGTTTTTCTCCAGTTTTTGCTTCCCCTATATATATAATAATCATCATCATTTCAACCTCATTCTGTTGATTGTATAAAGAAATTAGCCCATTTTGGACAGTTCTTACTAAAATAAATAAATCAAAAGAAGAATTGTTTCATCCATTCTGATTCCCATACATGAATCTCATTTTGTTTGGCTGGAGGAGGAAGTACATTCCCTTGGAAACTTCTGTACTGTGGCATCAGAAAGCTTCACTAACTTTCTCTTCTACAATCAGTTCTCCAACAGAAAACCATTTAGCAAGACATTCCAAACCTGTTTATTTATATATATGTAGGTAGGTGTCATTGCAGCTGTGGAATGTTTAGGAAAGGACTACATAGAAACAGTGAATTTTGAAGAGGGATTTGCTACCAGACAGGTGTTCTGGGATGAAGAACAGGGCAACCTTGAATATTTGAGATAATTTAGGCATAGGACAGTCACCTTGGAGTTAAAGGTTAAACTAGAGGATACACTGAATCTTGTCCAAGTTGACAGTTCGCATGATTTCTTCTGCTATCTCTCTGTGATACAGTCTTCAGCTGCCATCGCCTCACCTTATTTGGAGCTTTTAAGAATTGCATCACAATAGTTTTACGAGATATTGTTGACAGTCCTAGATAAAATAAGTCTGGTTTTAATTGAACATCATGGCAGAAATGATGAGATACTGACTTTCTTCCCCTGCCAGGATGTGTGGGAGGAGGCACAGGAGAGACGATGGAACCATTTATTTCCAGTAATGGGGTTTAACTCAGCAGAGCCCTGAGAGAGAACACTTCCCCAGGTAGCAGGATAAAAAACTGCCATGTCTGCAGTTTTGGCAACCTGAGTTCAGCAGTATGCCATGTATCGTATTATGCTTAGGACAGCTCACGTATCTTCCTTTTAAAACTTTTTATTTGCAATTGATCACGTCCTGGTTTTCTTTTTTCCTTACACTGATAAAGTAGGAGTCTCATATCAAAATGCAGCTAGTTCCTTCCTTCCTTCCTTCTTTCCTTCTTTCCTTCCTTCCTTTCCTACCTTGTTTTCTCCCTGCATTTCTATTATCTTTCCTTTGTTTTTTAGGTGTGACAAAGAAAACCACCGGCTGTCAGAATGATTGAATGAAAACGTTGGCGTGAAAGTATTAAAGACTCAGTGGTCTGATTTGTATCTCAGTTAAGTAAGAAATATTAGGATTTGAATCAGTGTCATTCTACCCAGTTTCAATGGGGCTAGAGGAAAATTCACATGCAAACATTTTCATTCCTCAGGAACTACAACATCAACTCGAGCACTGTTTTCTCTTTCTTTTTCTCCCTTTCTTTGTGCCCATCTGTCTCATACATGATGTTTTGTCTTCCAAGAAATTCATAATAATATTTCAATTGTTGCAGCAGAAGCCCTAGTGGCACAATGCTTAAATGCCTATATTGTAGCCACTCACAAATCACAAGGTTGTGAGTTCAATCCCAGCCAGGAGCTCAAGGTCGACTCAGACGGGCATCCTTCCAAGGTTGCTAAAATGAGTACCCATCTTGTTGGGGGCAATTACCTTACACTTTGTAAACTGCTTAGAAACTGCTTAGTGCAGTATGAAGCAGTATATAAATGAAGCTGCTATTTCTAATGCAGCAACACATTGAAATAGGTAGGAGTGAGAAGTAGTGAATGGCCCAGGGTTACTCAGTGCACTTCCCAACCAAAATGGATTTGAACCCAGATCTCCTGGCTCATATTACCTCTTATTCCAACACTGATTCAACAAAACCTCAGCTCTGAATTCCTTCACTTTACATTCCCAATGAATACCTTATATTGTACTGAAGAATGTATCCTCTCCCTCACAGCCATCACAGATCAGTCACCACAAACTCATCTTGGTTTTGTAGAACCTCTACTTTCATTGTCTTGTAGGGAAGCTGTTTGCCCAGTTGTGTGAGACATTGATCTGATGTGTTATTGAATCATATCCATGTGGTGTGTGCATCAGCTTGGCATTACAGGCTTTTCAGTAGAGGGAGTTAATTCTGGTGGAGTATTTTGTGCTGCACTATTTAACTTGGCCTATGAGAAGTCAAGTAAGTGAGTTGTCTCTTACTATAAGGCCCATGCAACAGTATCAGATATAAGGTAATGACTGCATTTTGGATATCCAGAGTAATGCTGGAATCATTTACCATAATAGCAACCCAGTGAAGACTAGAATTACATTGAAGTGGGCCATCATAAGTTTTGGGCTTAATTTACTGCAATGCCTCTCAACATGCTTCACTTTTATTTTCTTGGTAAAGGGTCACATATTATCAGGGATGATGAGTGTCTTAGGGCTGCTGCTATACACTAAGCATCTCACTTCAGGTGGTATTAAAAAGATTTCATTACTGGGCAAGGGCTAACTCTCACTCACCAATAAGCAAAGAGATTTTGTAGCACTTTTGAGACTAACTGTGCAAAAGAAATTCTAACATAAGCTGAGGAAGCTGGTCTACTTCCTCAGATGCATGTAGTGAACTGTTACACAGGAAGGACTTCTTAAATCAGACTGTATGAATAGCCACAGAAATGCAACACTTGTGATTATGGTAATGAAGTGGCACTTGGTAACTCACCAAGTTGAGCAATCAGTTTCCCTAATCTATTTTTATCCCTATGTCTTTTTAAAAAAACTCATCTGCCTTATTCAACTTAGTCTCTGAGATCATGTTGACTTACTAGCAGAAGTAGAACTGTGGTTGCTAGAGAACAAGGCTGTTGGATCTGGTGCAACATCGGCTTCAGGGACTCTAAAGGATTTTGGTCCCCTGCTCCCTTATCTTTCTACCTTTCTGCAAACTGTGACGAGTCCCAGAATGCTTTGCTAAAGCTGGTAAAATGGAACCAAATCAACTGTTCAATGGATTTGGTCCCCTTCAACCAGCTGTAGCTGTGCATTGATCACACTCTCGGTGGCGGCTCTGAAGGATAAAGTGCTCCAAGTGGACCGAGACAACCAGAAGACAAATGGCCCGATGGATGTTGTCGATAAGGAAATTATGATGAGTGGCACCTGCAGATCTATCACCCTGGCTCTAAACTGGTGGGCTGGGCCCAAAGTCATTATGTGGTTGCCAGTCAATTCCGTGTAACTGAGGCCACTCAGAGATTGATAATCTCCATCTTCCTACTGTTATTGATCCAAGAGGTAATTTAGAACTGTATATTTTAACCACAGAAGCTTGCAAGTTTCCATACGTGTTTGCTAAAGCTCTTTCCTCAAAGAGCTATGTGCTTTGTTGTGTTTGTCTATTGCAGTGATTAATAAAGAAATACTTTAATGCAATACTCCCTTTCTATATCCTGATTTTTTTATTTTTCAAAAATCAACAGCAGAGCCTTTTACTTCATCAATTCAGCTTGATGATGGTGGGTGAACAAACAAGAGAGATTTATTGTAAGTATAATGCAGTCCAAAATCCTAATTTCGCATAGATGTTAAGGAGGTCTGCCAAGAAAAGAGATTATGAGATGATCGTGGAAAACTCATCCAAACAAACCAATGAATTAACTGTAGTGGGATAAAAAGGGCAGGAATGATTGGGAAATGGCTTGAAAATAAAACAATAATTATTGTAATATGTCTTTATATAAAATGCACAATAGGACAGGTTAGTACACATTTAGAAAACTACACCAAAGAGTAACCAGTGGAATGTATTTCCTAGGAAAAGAAGAAAAACTACTGATGACAGAAGTTTGTTACTTCAAAAAACAGCAACAACTGTGGACAAAGGGAACATTTCTCCACATCTACACAATGCAAGACCAAATTAAGTTCACTGTCAATAGGTTCTGGAGAAAAACTACTTCTTTACACAGCTGTGTAACGGGGTACATTGCAACAAGATGTGGTAAGAAGTCAGGGGTAGGAAGAAGGTGCATTAGAATCTACTCAGAGCTCTCAATGAGCACCAATTTATCATTCTGCATTGTTTTATAATAACCATAAGGACACACACACAAGGCTGTGAAATGAAGAAGACTTGTGAATAGGTGGATAACTAGGAGTGATTTTTTATATGGAACAGCAGTCACCAGGCTTTGGTTCTGGTACTCAAGGTGAATTTGTGGTCTCAAAATTCTTCAGTCTTTTTCAGTAGCCTCCACTTGGTGGATCTCAAAGTTCAAGCAAAGAAAAACAAAACCAAGGTGTATCGCACAAGTATGAAATCTGTCCACTCCTAGCTTATTAGGTGGCTTTAAAAAAAGAATTGGATAAATTCACAGATGACTATGATGTGTCATGGTAGTTAGATTATGCCTCCATGTTCAGTTGCAGTCCTAGATGTTGTGGATAGACAATAAACGGGAAGCTGGTTTATGAATTTCCAGAATAATCTGGGTGGGTTCTGTTGAACATACAGCACTGGACTAGACAGATCTGTGCTCTGACCATGAGGGATCTTCTCATGTTCATCTATGATCTAATTACCATAGATAGAAAACACAGTTTCTAACTATCATAGACTAGTTTATGATCATTATAGCTTATTCAGTCAGTAGAACAGTCCATTGAAACTGAGCATTGGTAACTCTCCTGAAGGAAACATTCTTCCAAAACCAGCCTCTCCTTTTCTCCTCTTTCTGTTCTTCAAATGGACCTTGTGCTCACAAGGAGTTGACATAAAGTATAAAGCCCTGTTTAGCTGTAATAAGCATTGATGTTATGTAAATGGCTTAAAGAAAATCACTCACTTTCTCATGTTGTAATGATTGGGGAAAAGTAAACTGAATGTCATCTTTTCCAAACTTGATCGCAAATCCATACAACTATCACAAGCTACAAATGCTGTTGGCGTAATAACAGGCCATCAGGGGGGCGCGTACATATCCTAGCTTATATGTCTCTTTTCCAACACTGGCGTTTCAACATAGGGCTATGATTTGGATCACAGACAAGGGTGTGTCTGCATGATAAATCCTCTCTGTTTTATGTAGGAGAAGCTATGGCTGAGATATGGGTCTCTTTTGACACAAAGTTTAACAAATCAGCTTGCTCTCCTGCCACAATTGCATTAGTTTAAGAAAGGAATCATACCCATTTGGCATCATTACTTATCACACTTCTCACCACAGTAGTGCTTTGGTGCTTCTTCAGCAATCCATCTGCTTTCCACACCACCAAATGCTTCCAGAAAGAAGGGGGAAATGACAAATTGCCACTGAAACCCCTGCCTCCCTTAGTGATGTGAATGTGCACATAGCAGCCGGCTTAGGGAAGCTGTTGTCAGCTGTGATCACTGCTTCTCTCCCCTCTCAAAGCTGCATGGAAATTCCAAAGGAGAGGGAAGAAAGGAAGAGGAGAGCAGAATCACACCCACTCATACCTACATGAATACCTGAGAAACAGAACTGCAGAGGAAGGGACCTATTACACGAAGGCAATAATGGAATAGCAGTGAGATTGAGAGCCTTTTGACATGTTTTGCCCATCAATAAAAAGGTGCACAGTAATTACAAATGGAATGCAAGGCAGCAGCAGGGCAGACACAACATTGTAGGATAATTAACAGCCAAAGACACTTTTATCTGTTAAAATTCTGCTTTCCTCGTGTGATAAAGTCCAAGAACCATGGGAAGCTGAACAGCTCATTGCCTGAACGGTGATAGAGACTGGTTGTACAACCAGCCCAGTTGTATCTATCTCTTCACAGCGCAGATGTTTCTAGGAAGATGTAAGGTGGAGGCTGATTACTATGTGTAGAAAATAAGAGTAATTCTACACCAGGTTTCCTTCATATATGCCCCAAACAGAGTGGGAATAGATTCACTTGGTGTGCGTGTGTGAGAATGAAGTGAACATACAAGGTTAACAAATCACATGGGTCTTTCCTGCTGAAGTTTTTCAGAGGAGCAAATTCTACCCACTCCAATGAAGTTGGTGTTGGGATTCTAGGCTAGCCATGGCCATTTTCTTGACCAGAAACACAAATATGACAACACTGGATGACACAACATGAAATCACTGCAAAAGCATTTGAGTTATGAAATAGTGCAAACCTGACTCAAAGATGCACCAGCTGCATATGGTTTCTGCCAGTGTCAATTCTATTTTATTTTGGAAATCTGCTGGATCTGTCAGCAGATGAGCTATAAAACCAGTAGAGAAAGGGCATATTAGGGAAGAACTGAGTTATGCCAAATCCAAACCTCTGCCAGCCCCAAGACACAGTCATACTGCTGTAACAAAGACCAGAGTGAGAGCAATGCTAAGTAATTTCCAACACTCTTAACTTAGGAGGAGGTTGAATTCAGCAGAGCTTCAACTGACCTAGTGTTGGCACAGCTTATCTGTTCCTTGTTCAGTTAAGAATACATTGGTTATGCTGCTAGGTTCTTTTATACATAACTAGCAGATGACAGCAAAGAAGGATGCCAGCGGAAAAGAAGATACCAAAAAAAAATAAATAAAAAAAATTAGACATTGTTGGCTGTTTTCAGAATTAGGTCTAAGCTTACATATACTGGACTACAGGATGTTTTTTATCATTCTCATGAAGTCTGAGGTTTACCTACAGTATAAATCAAGAAATGTTGCTTTCTTTCCCCAGTGCTGAAGTTGCAACATATTTGGCATGCCAACATTGGAAGATGCTTTTAGAATATACTTTACTCTGGAGGAATGAATGTGACTTGCATCTCATGATAATTAGCCCCACTGAACAACAACAGCCTTCCCATACACCGAGAATGTGCAACCTGTGGCCCTAGGACTGCAAATGGCCCTTGGCCTAATTTGAAAAGCAGTCATTTCAGATATCAAACAAGAGCAGTCTCCTTTTCTCCTGACAGTTAACTGAGGGGGGAGGAGGAACTGGAGGAGGAGGAGGAAGAAAACGGGGAAGGAATGTCAGCAACAGAAAAACAGAGAGAAAGGGACTGACAGAAACAATGATTTATTTTTTAAAAAATAGAAAAATGGAATTTATTTATTTGATTTATATCTTGCTGAAATGGGCTTCAAGGCAGGGAATGGACCCATTTTCAGCTGCATGCACCACCAGCAAAAAACAAAACAAAAACAAAAATACACCCTACAGATTTCTCTCAAATGAATAAAAAATTGAATTCCTGTGCCTGTATTACACATTGACTACAGACAACTTAGAATGTAACAATATAAGAATCCTGATATATGTGACCAGTATTCTGCTCTCCTTAGTAGCCAGAGAGTTTTTTTCAGGGAATCCACAAATGTGTCATGTAGACAATAGTGCTCTCTGCCGCTGATCACTTAGTGGTATACTGCTTCTGGACCTGGGATTTCTCTAATATGTCCCTCTGAGCTATTGCCCAATAAACTTCTCTGCCCTAAGTTAGGCGCTGTGCAGACCGACACTTTGGGCTGGCCTGGGGATGGAGTCAGGGCATAGTGTTTACACAACACATGTCCAGGCTCTGCTCCAAGGCATCATGACACCACACACTGCACCACATGGCATGTGACATCACTGCACACCTCCAGCACTGCGCCTGCATGACATAGCACTGAAGGAACTCCAGGAGTGGGTATGTTTTGATTGAGAGTTCCTGCATGACAGGGGGTTGGACTAGATGGCCCTTGTGGTCTCTTCCAACCCTGTGATTCTATGATTTATATAGCCATGGCACCACACCTATTGCACCCTTTTAAGGGCACAAAAAGGAGCCAGTTTTTGTGGCTCCTTTTCGCACCCTGGAAAGGCCAGATCAGGGCCAAAACATACAGCTGCCGCAGACCTCATCTGGCTGAAAACGGGGTGGCTGGAGGCCACCCCTTCAGAGATGTTTGCACAGCCCCATATTGAAGTCCCCTTTTAAAGCCATCTAAGCTACACCAGAGAAACTGTTGCAAACTACAGTGCAGCCCTCATATCTGCAGGACCAGTATCCACAGTTTCACTTACCCACATTAAAAAAATGTTATCTCTAGACATTTTCTAAGTCATCCAGTGTGATTCTATGCTATGCTTCTACTGAAGGATAACCATGGAGTTGTGCTAGACAACCTAGAAATGCCTAGAGAAGTTTTCTCTGATTTGTAGGTCCTCCAACACAATGCTATGGTATCCTTGGGCCTGATGTTGTTCATTTCAGTAGAATTCACTGTCATCTGTGGTTTCCATTTCCATGGTAAGACCAGGAAGATACCCCTTGCAGTTACAGGGATGTAACTATGTTTGTCAAAAATGTTATCTGGCTTTACATTACAGTACTGTTGTGTGCCGTCAAGTCATTTATGACATGGTGCCAAGAAGAAAATAGGATTTTCTGGGCAAGATGTGCTCAGAGGGGGTTTGTCTTTGCCTTCATCGGTGGCTGAGAGAGTGAGGTTGTTAAAGGCCACCCAGTGGGTTTCTGTGGTTGAGTGGAGACTCAAACCCTGTTCTTCAGAGTCCTAGTCCAACATTCAAACCACTACTCCACACTGGCTCTGGTTATACATAGCTATCACCAAACATCATGTGGCATCACCATTTCTCAACTCTGGTCATAAGCATAATTCTTTAGCCAGGGTTTCTGGAAATGGGATATAAAAATATAAATGGTCAGAATTCTTAGCTGTGCTGGAAACACTTCTCCTAATCCAGTTTCGCTACTCCATCAATTGTAACCAGGTGTTAATAGAAATAGTTCAAAGGGGTAAAACAATGCTATAAACCTAGGTGTGAATCCTATTGGTTAGTCCCAACTAGAGTAAACTCATGGAATGAAAGCAATTTACCTATATGCTGGCTCATGATTCAACAATGGATTCAGTGAATCTACTCTAGTTGGGAGTAACCAATAGGATTCATGCCCTTGTGCATACTTTGGATCAAAGAATAACAGAATTGTTAAACAGACTTAGACTAATAGAATCATAAGAGTGGAAGTGACTTCAAGGATCATCCAGTCCAACCCCCTATCCTGCAGGAATACAGAATCAAATCACCCCAACAAATGACCATCCAGCCTCTGTTTGAAAATTTTGTACAACGGTAAAGGATCAACTGATAAGGAGTAAAGAAGCGGGGTAAAGAAAGGAGAGTCTGATGTACTACATCTTGTTTTAAATCATTGACCTCCTACGAAAGCTTGGTCCAACATTAACTTAGATTGTACTTAACCAACAACTTGTCTGAGTCACTTAAATGACTATTTGTTTGAAGCAACAAAAATACATAATAAATTGCGATCCTTGAAGTGCTCAGGATCCCTGTATGCTTCCAAAGAGTCCATGATAATGTACAGAGTGATGATCACTCCTATTATTGAACACAGTCATTCAGTGAACTTGATGGCTGGATTGATGTTCATACCTAGAACTTTCTGATCCAAATCTACTGCTCTGTCCTCTTATCTTTTGCAACCAAGTGTAAAAAGCCAAAACTGACCTCAAGGCAAGCTGAAAGATACTTGATACACAGCTTCTAAGACCCATTACATTAAAACTGCAGTAAATTACATACCTAAGAATAAGAACACAAACGAATGAGAAGTCAATGTGTCTTAGTGGTTTGAGCATTGGACTGTGACACTGGAGAAGATAGTTTGAATCCCTGCTCTGGCATGGAAACCCACTGTGTGATCTTGGACAAGCCATATTCTCTCAGCCTCAGAGGAAGGCAAAAGCAAACACACTCTGAATAAATCTTTCCAAGTAAAACTCCTGATAGGTTTCCCTTCAGTTCGTCATAAGTTGGAAACAACTTGAATGCACACAAGAAGAAGAAGAATTAGAAGAATATGGGGCCAGCATGGTTTGAGTGCTGGCCTATGACACTGGAGACCAGAGTTCAACTCCCACCTTAGCCATGGAAAGCCACTTGGTACTTGACTTTGGGCAAGGAGCATCACAAGGGGGCTGTGGGAGTGCAGGCTGCTAGGTGATCAAGTAACACCCTAAAGGGGAGATGTCACCACTGCTTACCAAACACTTTTAGGAGAAAAGGGCTGTGACATTCGCCTGTGTCCCTTTAAAATGCTGGAGCTCAATGGAAGACATGTTGTCAGTGGAGCAAGATTCAGTGGGAGGAAAAAGGAGAGGCCCTGGGTTTTTAGAAGAAATTTTAAACATTTAATTTTAAAATTATACACACACACACACTCTTTTTAAATTTTATTGTAAAACATCACATCTTACCAAATTTTCACTTTACCCACATGAAGCTATGCACATGTCAATACATCTAGGCTGTTGCCATGATATTGTAATTTAAAGGTATACTTTTAATTTTGCTACTTGTTTATGTCACAACTAGTGCCATTACATTCAGTGATGTACAGGAATTAGAATTTATGAGTAACATGAGTACAAAAAGCATTACTAAGGATTCTATATGGTATGGTATGGGAGGATGTCAATTGGGAATATGAAACCATGAGTTATTGCACAGGATGTTACCAACCTAGTAACGTTACTGCCTTGGGTAAGTCACAGTCTCTCAGCCTCAGTACAAGGCCAAGGCAAACCCTCTCTGAACAAATCTTGCCAAGAAAAGCCCATGATAGGTTCACCTTACTATCACTATAAGTCAGAAATTACTTAAAGGTGCACAACAACAACAAAGTTGAGAAATATTGATTGATTGATTGATTATTGATTCATACCCTTTAGCCAAAAGACTTACAGAGGATCTTACATGGAAAATAGCATAACACTCCCATGCTCTCAGTCTCAGCCCAATACATGATACACACAATGAATAAGGGATATGGAAGGTGGGGGGAGAGTTTAGTGCTTATGATGGCCAGCAGAATGTAAATGGTTCAGAGAGATTCCATGGAGAAAAGATCCCAACCTTGTTGGTGGCCATTATTCCACCTGAGGCAACTGTCACTGCAGCAGCTACTTCAGGAGTGCTTCATGTCCTGTGAGGTAAGATGAGTGGGAAGGAGTAGAGAAGATGCATGAGGGGCATCAGATGATCATGACAAAGATGTCATAAAAATGACCAAAATGGGCAAATTGGTACCAGAAGTTATCATGTTGTGCATCTCCAGCATGAACATGGTATGGATATATGGACATCTGGAATCTAACAACAGCAGACTGCATTGCAAACATCACAAAATTTGCCATGCCGTGTGACAATCACACTTCATGAAGAAGTGATGATGGACTGCATCCCAAAATCACAGGTAACACATACTCCTCCTGTAAGGCATTTTGAATTTGTAGATCTCACTGAGATTCTGTGCAGTTACAGTCACCATGGGAGTGATCATGGAGTCCCCACCTTTCCCAGCTTTGCTTTTTTAACTTTGGATAAGCCCACCCTATTTGCCCACTCAGAATCTTCTAACCAAGCTTAGAGACAACATATATAATTAAATAAAATATGCATATTACTGTAATATGCATATGTGTTGGGTCCTTAAATTGGAGCAGTCAAAGGCTATATTTAGCCACCAAGAAACTGTCCTAATTTTGAACACAGACTGTACACCTGCAGCTCCCTCAGCAAATCATGAAAGACTAGGCTCTCCAGTCAAGGAAAATAAAATCACAAGCTGTTATCCTCTTCATGCTTACCATTCTGGGCAAGAAAATGGCCATGGTCACAGTTTGTGCCCACAGTTTGTGCCCACAGTCTGTACCTATGTTCATTATTGAACTCAGAGATATTTCTGAATAAGTAGTATGGTGGAATCTTTGCTAAGAAAAATAGGAAGAAGACAGATGAATCCTTGCTTTCAAGAAGACCTATCCTTGATACAAGAAATAGAGAAGATAGTTCTCTTACTATCCTACTCTTCCACCAAGAAAATATTTTGCACAAAAAAAATACAGTGCACAGCGAAACTGATGAATTCATTTCCTTGAACTGGCCACCAACCTGGGTGGTTTTTAAAAGGAATTAGACAAAGATATGAGGATAAGATTGTCAAAAATATACTACTTCCAGGATAGAAGCAATTTTCCTTTCATTTCCAGTTGCTGGAAGATGCTCTTGAGGTAATCTCTGGAGATCATGCTCTACCTCGATGTATTTCATTGGCCAGCCCAGAAGAATAATGCTAGCATGGTGTCTGGTTTGGTCCAGTAGAGATTTGCTTCTGTTGTCATGGTGCACTTTCTTGTTCTCTCCTAAATTGAAATGAAGATAACTGGGACCTTTTCACACTACATAATTCTAGCTCTGTCATTTGTCTTTAGTTGGTATGGCTGTTTCCTATGGAATCCTGGGATTTGTAGTTTGGTGAAGTACACAAGCTCTTCGACTGAGAATCCTAATTGCCTCACTCTAAACTGCAAATCCCATGCCAACAGCATACAGAGTTTCACCACCCACATTTTATTTTCACAACAACGAGGTAGGTTGGCTAAAACTGATGACTGGTTAAACCTCACCCTGCAAAGCAACAAGCTGAACCCAGCTTTCAGCTGTGCATTCAACTCTATCTGCAACACAGCACCAGCTCTGTGATTAGAGATGGAAAGAATACTCTCTATTATTTGTTTTCTTGTCAAAGAATGGGTTTCCCAACAGTTGGGAAGCCCTATTGGAAAGAATAACAGAGCAACAAAGCTTTCTATGAGTATTTCACTGTCCCAGAGTGTTCTGGAATTTTGTTGTTGTTTTGTTTTTGTTTTTTGCACAAAACCCACATTTTCTATGCAGTGTTTTGCAAGGTGATAATGGCAAGTATTCTACACCAGCTACTTAGTTAAATGTACTAAGTAACTTCTTCTGGCCTGAGCTTTTCACCCCAAAACTTGATAGAAACATCATTCACTCATGCTCCAATCACAAGCAAAAATGGACTTCCTTCTCCTGATACATCTGATGCCCAGTAAAGTTAATTGTTGGGGAGATTGTTGTGGCTGCATCATTAGGCTTCAACATCATATTTCTCTTGTTTATATTGCACCTGGCAGTACATAGGATCGAATGATGCTCTGAGTGACACAAAACCTTTGTTTGAAAGTAAAAGTTAGATGGTGATGAGTGTGTGTGTGGGACTTTGTGTCTCCTCATGGTAAGCATAGGCAACAGTGCTTCCAACCCTCAAATAGGTAATGACCAGAGGTTACTCATACTTGTTTGCAATGAGAGAGGGGTGCTAATGTGTTACCCTACCACCTGAATTGTACCACTCAGTAACCTGTATATTTTTATAGTAAAATATTTGCAATGAAATACTTCTCATTTCTGATTTCTTTTGTCTTGTCACTTCCCTTATTTTGGAAATATTAATTTCTATTTTAAATACATGGTCTGGCACCAGATTGGATAATTATGTCATTGTAAACTGATGTGTGTGTGTGTGTGTGTTCAACTCATTTCTGACCTATGGTGACTCCAAGGTGAACCTATCATAGGGTTTTCTTGGCATATTTCTTCAGAGGGGATTTGCCATTGTCTTCGCCTGAAGCTGAGAGTATGGGACTTGCCCAAGGTCACCCAGTGGGTTTCCATAGCTCTAGACTCATAGTCCAATGTTCACACCATTACACCGCTCTCTCAGAAAGTGGAGACATTGCCATGCCATCAGGACCTTTACGTAGCACCTAGGTTCTCAAACAGTGGGGTGCACTCCTCCAGTGTCGGTCAAAGTTTCTCAAGGGTGGGCATGAATCTCTGGTGCTGATTAGCTCACCTTCAAGGGAAGGGAGGTGTTTGAAACAGTTTTCCAGCATCCCCTTCAGCATCAAACTATGTGGCAAAGTGAGAGAGGAAGAGAAGGAAGCAAGTGGTAAAATGTGGCAGAGTGGCTAGGGCTTAGCGGTGGTTAGGGAGGGGGTTGGTGCAAAGGTTACTACCCCACCATTACACCCAATGCATGAGCTTCAGGAGGGAAAAGGAGCAGCGATCACAGCTGCCTGCTGCTTACCAAGCCCACTGCTGAGTGCACATTCACAGAATAGCTGGCTTTGGTAAGTAGTTGACCTCTTGGTAAGGCACTGACACATGCAATTTGGGAGAAATGGCTGGAGCAATGGTTGCTCAGCTGCCCCAACCATTTCTCCAAAATGAGGAACTACTGTTGGCCCTCCATATCCACAGAATCTTTAGGCACAGATTCAAGCATCCGCAGCTTGAAACTGTTCAAAAAAAGTATACATGCCAAATAGCAAATCTTGATTTCACCATTTTATGTAAGGGACACTAAAAGATTGGGACTTGAGCATCCATTGATTTTGATATCCATGAGGGGTCCTGGAACCAAACCCCAGTGGATAACAAGGGCCCACTGTACTCTAAAATGTACTCTGAAATTTTAGTACTCTGAAATTAGGAAGAGACACTGTCTAAACAAGGGAACATTAGAAACCAAATAGCTTTAAATGAGAGGCATAACACACACTAGAAAACAAAATACAGTTGCCCCTCCGTATCCACGTATTCAACTATCCAGGGCTTAAAATATGTTTCTAAATATAAATTCCAAAGGAGCAAACCTTGATTTTTCTTTTTTATATAATGGACACAATGCTACTAGGCCTTTATATTTCATGGGACATGAGCATCCATGGATTTTGGTATCCACAGTGGTGGTGGTAGTGGTCCTGGAACCAAACTTCAGTGAATACCAAAGACCCATTGTATTTTTATTCATATAGGTTACTGAGTGAGGGGGGCATGTACATGTAGATGTAAAGGGGGGCTGGGGGGGGGGAGTTTGAGAATCAGTGCCTTTGCAGACCCAGGAACATAGCCACTGCACAATAATCACAATGCATAATCTGTCTTGGTCCTGGTTTAAATATCTAATTATTACAAACTGAAACTGGCTCCAATTTCAAGGTGGATTTGGAGGTTCCTGATTTTGGAGTGAAAGGTCCAATACATGTAATGGAAAGAAAAAAGTAAAACGACTCACACACCAAGAAAGCAGAGGCTGCATTTGCAGTGCAGAAACAATGCTGTTTGACAGCACTTTAACTGCCATGGGTCAGTGCTATGGAATGCTGGGATTTGTAGCTTGTTTTGCTCTCTGACAGAGAAGGCTAAGTACTTCACAAAGCTACAGATCCCAGAATTCCATAGCACCAAGCCATAGCAGTTAAAGTGGTTTCAGACTGCATTATTTCTGCAGTGCAGATGCAGCCATAAACATGGTCCGTCTCAGATACTATGTTATCTGGAGAACAAAGCTGACTAGATTGACAGATGAATCTTTTTTTAATAATGATAATGAGAGAAAATATTTCACCATGCTTGAAGGCAGAGGCCCAGGAGGTGCTGAGCAGGCTTTATGTCACCTATGTCTACCTACTAAAACCACCCTGCTGCCTACTAGCATATGGCAACTGAAGTGAACTCTTCAATCAGCTGAATGGTAAATTTGGCTTTGTATTAGTAAAATATCTCAAAAACTGGGGAAGGGGGGATGACACATATCTCCTTATTCAAACATTCTTGTTCTGAATGCTTGACTGCTTAAAATACTGTCATTACAACAAAGTGATTACCTATGCCATACATAGTGGAAACCTTTTCATGCTACCTTTAGATTTGTCATTTATTTACTGAACTAAGAGATAAGTGTTTATGGCCCAAGGTAACCAAAATGCCATTTCAGGTCATTTTCAAAATACAAAACAGTTGCTGATTGCATTGCACACGTGCAAGGGAAATATATATATATATTTTTTAGGGCGGGTAAGAAAATTGTAGTTATACAATTAGAGCCACAAGAGAAGTGTTAGTGTTTCTTCTTCAAATCTTCTAGAATCCAGACCAAATTGTTTGTTGTTGCTGTGTGCTTTTATGTCATTTCCAACTTATGGAAATCCTAAAGCAAACATATCACAGGTGTTTCTTGGAAAGATTGGTTCAGAGGGGGTTTGCCATTGACTTCCTCTAAGAGTGAGAGAGTGTAACTTGCCCACATGTTTTAATGGCTATAACTGGGGACTTACTTTATGCAAAATTCACAGGTGGTGGGTGAAATTTTTCTGCACAGCAAAAACATTTCTGCATAAAAATATGATTTTCTGCATGAAAAATCCTATTTTCTGTGTTGAAAATGCTGTTTTCTATGCAAATGATTTTGCCCAGAATGAATCCTGAACTTTAAAGAGCCTTGCCAGCTCAGGATTCTTGTCAGGGTTTCTTGATCCTCAAAATACATGATTTTTTAACGATTTTTGAAATATTTTTGAATATTCATAGCTTTTTAGCTTAATCAGCCAGTCCAGCATGGTATCGTGGTTTGAGTGTTGAACTGAGACACTGGATGACCAGGATTTGAATTCCAACTTAGCCATGGAAACCCACTGAGTGACCTTGGGCTCTCTCAGCCTCAGAGGATGGCAAACCCTTTCTGAAGAAATTTGCCAAGAAAACCCCACAATAGGTTCACCACCTTAGGGTTGCCAGGAGTCAGAGACAACTTGAAGCTACACAGTCTTCAGCTGCTATTTAAATTCCCCAGTGTTGCAGCCTTTGAGGGCATTATGGGAATTAATGATGATGCAAACCACTGCCCACTTGAAGAAAGGAAATTCCAGGATGTTCCAAGACACAAACTCGCAGGTGGTATGGAAGATTACCAAGATGCTTCAAGGATGGTGACAAGTGTTGATATCTTGTTTGACAGTGGAAATTCACCCCTTTCTGGTGCAGAAAAGGATTGGCCCCTAGCCTAGTAGGGGAAGCATACCTCCTAACCACACATCCCTGACTCTCTTAACACCTTCTGTTTTAGCTATTGTACTCAACAGTTCCACCTGTGTGTCCATTTATATCAGGTTTGTAATTTGCTGTTGTCCAGAATCCTTTGTTGTTGTGTGCCTTCAAGTCCTTCCCAACTGATGGTGACCCTAAGACAAATCTATCATCATGGGGCTTTCTTGGCAAGATTTGTTCAGAGCAGGTTTGCCATTGCCTTCCCCTGAAGCTGAGAGTGTGAGTCATCCAAGGTCACCCAGTGGATTTTGTGGCCAAGCTAGGAATCGAACCCTAGTCTCCAGCGTCATAGTCCAACACTCAAACCACTATGCGATGCTGTCTTACTCAGAATCCCAAGTAAATTCAATTGATTCAATGGTTCTGCTCTAGTCAAAACTCCTAAGATTTATTTCTCTGCCTTCTGCTTTACTGTTGTCCTATCCAGCAGGGGGAGCTGCAAGACATGATTTCTAAGCTACGTTTTACTGACAGTGATATGTGCAGAATGTTATTCATCTTTGCATGCTCTTTTCCAGTTTGTTTCTGCTCATCTCTGCATGACAGCAGCATATGCCTCTCAAGCCACCTGTAGCCAAGGCAGAGATTACTGGATGTGAGCACAGAGGTGGTTAACTTCAAAAGACTCAGATGAGGTCCATATAAAACTAAATGATCATTTTAGGAGCACAACTGAATGGCCTTCGCCACTTTCTCTTAAGCTCTTGAATTTCCTGCAATATAGATGACTCCAAAACAGGGAGTTCAGCTGAGTACACTTGGGTTCAAATCTAAATTTTTAAGGGTTAAGCACTTCTGTCAGTGGATCGGGTTGTAACAAGTTATCCATTTTGGCTTCTCCCACACATATATATATATATATATTTAAAGCCCATATTCTTTCCATCCCAAAGACATAGCAATTTGTACTAAAATTTGGCAAATTCATATTTAAAAATCTGCAACAAAAATCTCTACTCAGCCCCCAAAAGGCCAACAGGAGCTGGCACTAACCACTGGTCACCTTAACAGGAAAAGAATGGCTGTCTGGTTTAATTCTTCAGATGCAGTGTCCCTTTACAAACTGTTTCTTTTCAGCAAACAGAATTTTCACCTCTATTTTTAAACTAGAAATGGGGAGGGGGGGAAATTAAGTCCAGAGTTCTGTATCAGTTGCTTAACCAAGTAAACTCTCCTGGCTCAACCTCCCAAACCCTGATGGAAACATCATTCATCCATGCTCCAATTGCCAGTAAAATGGACCTTCTTCTCCCTATACAGCTGATGCTTGGTAAATTAGGTTGAGGTGGGAATTAGAATTGTAGCAAAATTATCACAATTGTGACTAAGGCCCGGTACATACCTGACTTGATGTCCAGAGTGGCAGTGGCATTTTTTTCCTCCGCAGGGAAGCCACAGCTGCCAAACCGCACAGCTTCCCTGTGGAGGAAAAAGAACCTGCAAAAAGTGGGTTCTTTTAAAGCCGCAGGGGCGGCGTAACAAGTGCACCACTTGCGCACTGGTTATGTAAGAACCGTATAGCAATGTGCGGATGCTGCGCTGTGCTTATGTAACAATGGCAGTGCTCATATATACAGGGTGCCGCCATTGTTACAGCACCGTGCCATACTAGGGTTAAGGACCGTGCGGTTGCTGCATGGCCCCTTAACCCTAGTACGGCGCCAGCACGGTGCTTTAATGCTGTGTGTACCATGCCTGAGTTGCAATTGTGAATATGAAACGGTTACAGATGAGTAAACCTAGGTAGCTGTTTCATGTTCACAACTGCTACTTAGTCATGATTGTGACACTATTGCCATAATCATAACTCCATTCTTCCAGAGATCACAGCATGGGTGAACGGTGTTTTTAAATCAGGGTTGTTGTTGTTTTGTTTTTGGAGAGGGGAGGGGAGGGGAGTCTGGCCAGGAGAGATTACTTATTTAAGGAAGAAAAGTTTATGCTATAATATCTTTCAGTTATTGTCAAAAGTGCTACAAGAGCTCTTTGTATACTTATACTTGGTTAAGTATATTTAACTTAAGTATGCTTAGCTAAGTAGCTGAAACAAGATTCCAGCCCAAAAAAGGTGTTATTTTTGCATAGTGGTAACCAAGTGGGTGCACAGAATAACTGGGGATGGATTATGCCCATAGTTTATGTGAAGTGAAAGCAGAAATGCATAGTTGAATGTTGACATTCGATTGGTTCTGTACTGAGTTGCTGGAGAGAAAGCAAAGAGGATAGGAAGTCAGTCTGCTTTCCAAAAAGAAAATGAAATCAAGACAGGTAGGTTTTAGAAAAGGCACAGCAAGGCAACCCATCCTTGTGGGCCACATCCCTCCACCAGACAGTGTGCTCAATTGCCTCCAATTGCCATCGAAGCCTTTATCAAAATGATAATAGGAAGTCATAGAATCATAGAATTGTAGAGTTGGAAGAGACCACAAGGGTCATCCGGTCCAAACCTTCCCATGCCGGAACTCATAATCACAGCATTCCTGACAGATGTTTAAAGGTCTGTTTAAAGACCTCCAAAGAAGGAGATTCCACCACTCTCTGAGGGAGTGTGTTCCACTGTAGAACAGTTCTTACTGTCAGGAAGTTCCTCCTAATGTTGAGGTGGAATCTCTTTTCCTGTAGCTTGCATCCAATGTTTCATGTTATAGTCCCTGGAGCAGCAGAAAACAAGCCCACTCCATCCTCAATGTGACACCCCTTCAAATACTTAAACCGGGCTATCATATCACTTCTTAACCTTCTCTTCTCCAGGCTAAACGTCCCCAGCTCCCTAAGTCTTTCCTTACAAGGCATGTTTACCAGAACCTTCACCATTTTGGTGGCCCTCCTGTGGTAATGCTCCAACCTGTCAACATCCTTTTTGAATTGTGGTGCCCAAACTGGACACAGTATTCCAGGTGAGGTCTAACCAAAGCAATATAGAGTAGTACAATACTATTGCTTCCCTTGATCTAGACATGATACTTCTATTGATGCAGCCTAGAATCATATTGGCCTTTTTAGCTGCTGCCTCACACTGTTGACTCATGTTCAACTTGTGGTCTATGAGGACTCCTAGATCCCTTTCACATGTAGTCTCATTAAGCCATGTTTTCCCCATTCTATATCTATGCATTTCATTTTTCTACCCTAAGTGCAGTACCTTACATTTCTCTGTGTTGAATTTCATTTTGTTAGCTTTGGCCCAGCTTTCTAATCTATTAAGGTCATCTTGAATTTTGATTCTGTCTTCTGGATCAAAGTCCAGTGGAGGTGAACTCTTCACCATTGTCTATGCTGGTTAGAATTGCTGGAACATGCAGTCCTGCAACCTGCACTCTGGTGCATGTGTGGTTTAGGAGTAGTTGAGCAGGGAAGAGAACAAAGAAAGGGGTGATGAAATATTTTAAAAATTGGTCTCAATATATACATATTTGATGTTGTTGCTATTGTTGTTGTTGTGTACCTTGAAGTACTTTTTGACTCATGATGGACCTAAGATTTGCTCAGAGGGGATTTGCTCTTGCCTTCCTCTAGAACTGAGAGAGTTTGACTTACTCAAGGTCACCCAGTGGTTTCTATGGCCAAGTGGGGATTTAACTCCTGGTCTCCCAGAGTCCTGGTCCAACACTCTAACTACTAAACTGAGATTGTTCTCAGAGGGGCGAGATACAAATTATTATTATTATTATTATTATTATTATTACACCAAGCTGTCTCTCTAAAACACAAGTTCAATGACATATTTAGATTATCAGCTTTTATGCCACCTTGCATAATTTTTGCTGGAAATGACAGTAATTTCTGTCTAGTTTTGCCTTTCTTTTCTTTTTAATAGCCCTCCCTTCTTTTTCATCCTATAAATCCATTAAGAAAAGTTGGGAGTAAAGACACTGGAGCAGGACCATATGTGATATTCTGTGGGGATGTGCCTTCCAGCTTTTGAAACAGCTTCCCTCATGAAGCGATAGCAACTGCTTGAACAGAAGTTTCTCCCCTCTTTGCTCACAGCTGCCATTGACACACATAGCCTGAAGGAGCTATCAGTATACAAAGCTAAAGATGGTTAAAGACATCAAAAATTATATTATGTGAGTACCAACTCAGCTAGGCGCATGATCACAGAGTGAGATGCATTGTGATGCATTGGGCAGAGGAGAGTTTCTGCTGACATTGCATATCATGGCTCTTCGGTCAGAGATGTTTTTTAACGGGGCATGAAATATACATAACCTGACAAGCTGTACATAAGGTGCATAGGTATTTACTGTAACATACGTACGAGTTGCAGATGCACCATTTTATATAACTTGCGTGTGTCTGGTTCTTGTCAATTGTCCTCTGTTTGAAACATCCACCCGCAACAATAAATATAATGTTCATCTTCCCAGTTGAATTGTGTCTCCTTTGGGAGCATTCATCACCAAATGTGATGATAGAGTTGATTGTATGAGTGATTTTTTTTCAGCGTTTGGCTTTTCACATTCTCAGCACTCTATTGAATATCCCTCTTGTGCCTCTGGACTGCTGGGTTTTGCAGGTACCTTTCATGGCTCTTGTAGGCTAAATAATAAATATCCCACTTAGAGGAAGGTTGTAAATCTTGCCACAAGGCTAGGACAATTTGCATTTTTCCACTGGGCGACACTGGTGTTTTGTAAGTATATAATTTACTTCTGGAGGCAGAAAATGGACTCTGTGCTAACCAAATGCTTTAAAGGCATATGGTTGTTTGTTATGGATCATACGCAATGAGCTCCAGAGTAGGCAAGGTTACCGTACTTATCCTACTTGTAGCAGAATGATTTACAACAGAGGAGTCTTAATTTTTGTGCATTATGCTGTACTTTATCCTTGATCTAGTCTAAGATTTTTTCCCCCTCCATGTTTGCTTTACCAAACTTAGTTCTTGCTGGATAAAACTTTTTTGCAGGATGGGTTTGTGCTTAAACAGCAGCTTGTGATAGAAGTTATGCAGGGAAGCAAGACACCACCATCAAAAACTGGAAACATTACTTTTTGGACTACAGATCTCAGAATCCTCTGGCCAGCTGGATTGCAGTGATGTTTCCAAGCTCTGGCCTCTACTGATGATCCACAAAAGATTAAATAAGACATGGATCTATTATCCTTAGGAGACCAGGGTTGAAAAACTGTCATGGTTTGAGGGGATAACTTTGGCTCCCCCAAAGAACTTGGAAAGCAACACATCTTCCTCCCCCTAAACAAATGTTATTCAAAAAAATATTCAAAATCCCTTCATGTCCTATTTAAAGTCAGAGGCATTTTCACTATATTTTGTTTCCCCCTGGTCCATGGAGATATTTTTTTACATCAAAAAGAGGTTCCAAGATCACTGCTTTTAAAAGGGGAGGGGGCTTTTCTGGACCTAAAATGTTGGGAAGGGGAAGCAAAAAATGTCACTAGAGGTCATCTGAGGAGGAAAGAACATCGTTTGATTTTTTTTTTTTTTTAAATTGTGTTTGAATTCTGGGTTGCCTTGTGGGGCACAGAAACAGCCCTAGAGCCTACACTTTTCCCACCTCTGCCATAAGAATTTTCATGACATTGCTTGTCTAAGGGAGAGCTCTTAGAAAGGGAGATGTGGTTGCAGAGAAATCCACAGTCTAGTTCTCAGGTAGAAGAACTCCAGACCTGGACAGGGAAATCAAGCTGTATTCTAGGGCCATATTGGGAAAGGCCAGATTGCTCTTGTCCTTTCAACCCATTATTGTTTTGGACTGAATTTCTCCAAATCCCCCAGTCAACAAGACTATTTTTCCAAACTCTGGTCAACACCATGTAACCACCATGCTTCTGACTGGATATCAGTACACCAAGTACGTACAACAAGTAGCAAACCCCCTCTGAACAAATGTGCAAAGAATACCCCATGATAGGTGTGTCTTAGGGTTGCCATAAGTCAGAAACAATGTGAAGGCACACAACAACAACAACAACAACAACAACAAGGTATAGGCTTTGGTGTTCATTTCATGGATTTCACTGTATGGTTTAAATAGTTTAGGCTGCAGTTATACAACACATGCCCAGGTGAGAGTAGTTTCCAATGAACTCAGTGGGGAATGATTCTGAATTGATAATCAAACACTTGCACTGTTAGTGCTCACTCATGTCTTTATTGCCACCTTGTTGGTAGGGATGCGGAGTCTTTTCACCATAAGGTACCTTATGTAATTCAGTCTTTGCAAATTGCTAAGTGAAATGATCCAATCCACACTTGGTGATAGGATCGGAACTTTACTGTCCATCAGATTTCATATGTCTACAAAAGTTATAGACAATTCTTGACTCAAAAAAACATATCCAGAAATGCATTTAAGAATGCAGTTTGAGAGAAATATATATATATATTAAATATGCAAATACACATTATGGGTAGTGGGGGGGACCCATGCATTTAAATATGAGTTTAATCACATGTAGCAATAAAATTTAGAGAGGCTGTATTTTTTAAGAAGTCAAAACAGTTAACACAAAACTGAAATAGGACAGAATTATGGGTGGGTGGATGTGTGTGCACGCGCGTGCGTGCGTGTATGCAAAAATGACACAAATGAGAAACTGACAGATTTGCTCATCCCTGCTCCCAATCAGTTTCTGCTCAGTGATGGTGGTCCCTTGCATCCTAACATATCACCTCAATCACCCACTGCAGTTTTCACATTGCAAATGTTCTTGGGAATGGCTTGTCGTGCGGTAAGAATCATTACCACTTCCTGGTAGATATAATTTTTCACAGGGCTTCAAGGATATGGTAAATAGCAATCTTTCTGAGGACTGTTTCAAGCTTCATGTGAAAATTGACCTTCCTTCAGCCAAGCCCTGATGAATGGACTCATGTGCATTCAGGCACACTCTTTGAAGAGCAGAAATGGGTAGCTGGAAGCCCTACAGATACTTTACTCCAACTCCCATCATCCCTAGTCAACATAGCCAATAACAAAGGATTACCTGAAGGACCACATGGTAAGTCCAATCCAGTTTCAACACCCCTATTGTAGAGTTTGGATGCCACTACCTAAGGGGGTGTCTGTGATTTTTCTTCAAAGGAACATGCATGTGCCATCCATATTTTGCATGCTTATTTCAGGAAATTGTGATGTAATCAAAGAGCCCAGAATATTTAGTATACAGTAGTCCCTCGGGTTACGAAATTAATTCGTTCCGCCGCTCCGTTCGTAACCCGAGTAATTTCGCAACCCGAAAAGGCTAGCGGCTAGCGCTGGAAAGCCGCTAGCCGCGCTTTGCGGTTTGAATTTTGCGCCGAAAAAAATTCGTAACCCGAAAAAAAACATCGTAACCCGGAACAGTTTTTTCCTATCTATTTTTTTCGTATCCCGGAAATTTCGTAACGCAATCAATTTGTATCCCGGGGTACCACTGTACAAAGGATCCAGGATCCAAGCCTTGACATCTCTAGCTAAAAGGTTCTGGCAGTGGATGATGTGGAAGAACTCAGCTGGAGAACCTTTGTCAGTCAAGATGATGCTTATCTGGATATACAAATGTTTTGACAGGTTGAAAGGCAGCTTCATAGCAAAGACTGGAAAAGCTGCTGTTTCAGACTACAACTCCTAGAATCCTCCAGACAAGATGGTCAGTGCCCATGTTGGCTTGAGGCAGGGTTCAATTGCAGATCTTCAAAAAGACTCTAAAATCATCATCTTGGGTTTTATAAAGGAGCTCTAGGCTGTAGAGCAGATTTGGAGTCAGCCTTACAGCTGGGTTTAAGATCCCAAGTTCTTCACTCCACCTTTACTGTATATATGCTGCCATTGCCACTTCTGTGATTCACATATAACTGTTATGTGGGACTGGAAGGAAAAAAGAGACAACTTGAAACCTGATGTATATTCTTTTCAGTCCTTCAAAAAGTTTATATTTTTGTCACTATAATTCCCATACAATCTGGGGGATTCTGGAAGGTGTAGTCCAAAAAATCCTACTGCGCCAAATTTTTGTTCTTGCTACTTTTGAATTACTGGAATGAGAAATGGGAAATGCAAGAATTAATTTAAGTTTCTTTGGTGAATACAACCACCATATGTTTATTGAGTTTGTTACTGCTGCAGTTTGAGACAGTAAAACTCCTAATATCATTAAAAAAAGCTACTCGAATATACTTTGTCTAACAAACTAGACCACCAAGCAAACATCTTGTACATTTGCATGGCTTTGCCACTTTGAATTTAAAGGGCGGAACAGAACAGGATGTTTCCTATAAAAGTAAAAGAATTGTTGAAGCTGGTGTCATTATATGACTGTAGATCTTTCTGTACTCTGCCTTACTCTGTTCTACATGTTCCAGCCATGTAAGACTATTTTGATTCTCAATTGGCATACTGGGCTAAGGATTAATCCCTTGTACTTCTCTGCTGGCTGCAGACATTTTGCTGCAAGTGGGGTGTGATTCTAATAGTGTTGTAATTAACCATACCCTCCAACATTTCACAGATGAAAACTGGAACACATATAGCCAAGCAACATCAGAGTGCGGTCAGGATAGTAAAAATTATTCATGGGGAAGAACTGGGAAGGTCAAGATTCCATCCCCTTGTGTCCTCTCTCCATTACTGAGTTCATTGTTTGAAGAAACAGCAATGGGTGTAAGCTGAGGATAAAGGGAGTAAGTGGGAGGAGGAGAGAGAGAATCTGGGACTCTTTAAGAACAGTAGGAAAAGTGAGATGGCAGAGAAGTAATTGGGACAGTCCCTGCCAAATCAAGACAGTTCAAGGATATGGATCTCAGGGTTTTATTTTGTTTTTAACCCTGTTTCAATAACCACTGTCAACAGAGACAAAATCAAATGAGGACTGATATCCTGGACTTGTAAACTGGACTTACAACAATCCTGACTGTTAGGGGCTCATGCTTATGGTCACTAACAACAAAATGTGACATCCAAAACCTACTTTTGTAGCCCAACTTCAACCTGAATGAAGTGTTTCTGGGGCACTGGAGACTGACGTGCTAGGAAATTATGCCCCCAGTGTGTGGTGCTTTGGGAAAAGCAGCTATGGCAGGATCCTGAAGCATCCCTCTGGCTGCTTGTGAACCTATCATGGGTTTTTCTTGGAAGATGTTTTGCCATTGCCTTCCTCTGAGGCTGAGAGAATATGCCTTGCTCAAGGTCACACAGTAGGGTTTCATGGCTGAACAGGGATTCAAATTCTGGTCTCACAGTGTCCTAGTCCAATACTCACACCATTGCACCATGCTGTCTGTCATGATTCTAGTCTGTATTTAGTCACACCATGCAGACTCTTCGGTACTGATCTGTTTCAGCTACTGAATAGTTTGTCCATGACATGTAGCTCAGCACCACTCCCCAGCAAATTGCTTCTGGTTATCTGGGATGCTTGCCTCTAAATCCAGCTTTGAAAGTCACCACCTAACCCACCCCTGTATGACAGACATAACCATCCTGCTTTTTTTGTGCATGAACACCATTAGTGGTCAAGAAGCAGCTTCCTTGTAGATTCATTGTAATAAACATTTTAGTACAGAATCAATATGGGGGAAAGCAACTACATGGAAACATCCGGCCTCAGTTATTATCTTCCTTCCCAAATTAATATTTCTGTAGGAGCCCTTTCTTGCCCTCTCAAGTGCATTAGATGGAAGGGGGGGGCTACACAAGTTTAATCTTGCTGTTTTAGCTCTGTTTAGCAAAAGAAACAAACCAATAAAACATCCTTCTCCTGATTTTGCCAAGCTGGTCTTCTTCATCACCTTCCTGCCATTAAAATTCATTTTCTGATTCTACACCAAACTTAAAGGCCATGAGTTGAATTCATGCAGTCTTGCATATGAAGTAGGATTGAAGTTACCCGTCAACCGTAGATAGCCCCTAGAGGTCTGAACTAGGGGAAAAAATAACAGCAGCCTAGGGCAGGCATTAGTAGTGTGTCCCACTAGAACATTGCTGATCTAGCAGATGTTCATAAATGCCAGTTGCTAATACTAGTCCTACCTGAGTGGGAAGTACTACAATTTTCTGTATGCTGATACCCATGGGATATTTGATACCCAGACATTATAGGCAAGTGATGGCTTCTTTTAGCCCACATGACAATTTTGCTTGGCTAAATATAGCAAAACTTATGTTGGCAAAACACCCAACGGCACCAACGATTGTTCAGTCTGAATCAGACCCAATTGCTAATAAGTACGGCTGAAATTTTCCTATTGATCGCCATGCAGTCCTGTTGCAGAAAGCAGCCAACTTTCAGGAGTCACCTTGCCAAATATCCCATTAAATGTGCACTGTTGACATCTTGTCATAAAACATTGTGCAGTTATATTAGAGTGACCATATAAAGTTTAGGGGAAGCTAAAAGCAACCACCTCCTGTCTTCAGCTGGCCATTGAGATGAACCTGGCTTTTTCTTCTTTTTTAAAGGCTACATTTCAATTGTTTTTACTATAAACTAGATTAGATTACTATCTACAAATATACTGAAATGGCATGGCTGGTATGACTTCTTGGTTGCTTACATAATGGTCAACATATACATCTTTTACCCTTGTGAACTGGGAAAATGTCTGGAAAAAGAATTTAAAGCTTACAAGATGCAGTAATTTTTAAAGATTTTTTCAGGTGGAATATGACACCTTCAAAGATAGCGAAAATAGGGAATAACGGTAACAAAAACTATTGGAAATGTAGGAAGAAAGAAGGGACTCTATACCACATGTGGTGGCAATGTAGCAAAGCAAAAAAAAAAATTTGGAAAATGATTTATAGAAATATTACACAAATTTTAAAGAAAAATATCCCACTAAGTTCTGAACTCTTTTTACTAAATATAACCAATATAATAGAGGATAACATGGGAAACAGGAAATCCAGTATGGTATTCATATCAACGAAGTTAGAGAGGTAACAAAAGTTAGATTCTGCTTAACAAATAAGATGCAACAAGAATTATATTGACTTGTAAACTGTGTTTATGTTGAAAAATTTAATAATAATAAGGAAAAAAATCTACATATTTTGACCATATCGCTCCTGCTCACATGATTAAAATGTGTTTACACATGTAGTAGTAACCTTACACTTCCTTTGTGACTTCCATCACCATCTGTATATGGAGGGCTATTGGTTGGCTCAAGGATTCTGGGATTTCTAATCCTAAAAAGTTATTTTACTGAGCTTTGGAAGGAGGTTTTATGCAGTTTTTGTATTATTTGTTTTTAATCTTGTTGTATTGTTATGTTGTGTTTTAATATGTTGTAAACCGCCCAGATCTTTGGAAGGGCGGTATAAAAATAAAATTATTATTATTATTATTATTATTATTATTATTATTATTATTATTATTATAGTAACATGATAGCCATAATTACATGATAACCATAACATGATAGCCATA
This sequence comes from Sceloporus undulatus, assembly GCF_019175285.1. Taxonomy (NCBI): domain Eukaryota; kingdom Metazoa; phylum Chordata; class Lepidosauria; order Squamata; family Phrynosomatidae; genus Sceloporus; species Sceloporus undulatus. The sequence continues at coordinate 12,160,567 of NC_056525.1, read as the reverse complement.
AATACACACTGTTGTTATTGTTGTGTGCCTTCAGGTCATTCCCAACATATGGTAACTCAAAGGCAAACCTATCATGGGGTTTTCTTGGCAAGATTTGTTCCAAGGAGGTTTGCCATTGCCATCCTCTGAGGTTGAGAGAGTGTGACTAGCCCAAGTTCAGCCAGTGATTTTCATGGTCAAGCCAGGATATAGACCCTGTTCTCCAGAGTTGTAGTTCAACACTCAAACTACTAGACCACTACACACACTCTGTCCTAGTCATGTAACAAATGTAGCTTTTTCACAAAATGGTAGGAGCAACCACAGAAGAAACGTACAAATAAGTTTAACATTCATGTATAGAAACTGAAAATTCAGACCCCTCTTAAATGTTCAAATTTGCAAATAAAAGTACCATTGGCAGCAGCAGGGATGGGGGTGTTAAATCACACCTCTGGCTGAAAATTAATTTAATTTGCATCGGTGGGGTTCAAATTGCTCTCAAATAGCAGAATTCAACAAACTGTTCCAGACTGCAGGCTTAAGCAAGTAAATAATGTGCACTTCTACGGAATGAGCTCCCACATTTTCTTCCACCACATGAGGCTGGTGATGGATAATGAATTTTTAGAGGAACTTACTTGCAAACACTTCTCATTTGACCTTTCACAGCTTCAGTATATACCTCTGAAAATATGCCTTCTGCACCTCACTACTTTTAACAAGCAGACCTGCAGGACCAGGTGCTATGAGCCAGTTGCTGTAATGCTCTAATATCTGAAGTGGGGTTTGATGATACAGAGGATGAAGAAGACTGGCTTGTAGAAACAATCTCCCAGGGGAGGCAGAAGAGACCCTGTGTGTGTCTACACTCCCAAGTTAAAATAGTATGATGCCATTTAACTATCAGGCATGCATCCTAAAGAATCTTAGTTTTGTTGAGTTTCTGTAAATCCCAGATGCATTTTCTTCTCATCCCTTTTTCATATCAGAGTTGCAAGACTTTATGTTTTCTTCTCATACTGAAATTTATACACGTATTGTACACAATTTCTCCCAATGTGGGTATTTGTGTAATTTATCGAATTTATACAACTATTCCCCTTTGCTTAGAGTGTGCTTCTGCTTTTTTTTAAAAGCACATTTCATTGGTCTGTATTGTTTTGTGGGTAGCATCTGAAAAGACACAAGATTTCTTGGAAATGGCCCATAAAGTTCACAAATGTGCAAATGCTTAAAGTGGGATGTACATTATCTCTGAAGAGGTCTTTGTAGATGTGAAAATGCTGCTTACACCAAGAATGTTGAGTCCAACAAAATATCTTTCCTTCTCTATTGGTGAGGGACTTAAAATCCTTTCCTACAAAGCTATACTGCATTCCCATGAAGAGGTCTAGAGGTCTCTGGCAGATAATTCCAAGTACCTCATGGAACTTCAAGTCCTCCAGGTCAATCTCTTGCGGTCTCTTCCAACTCTATGAGTCTATGATTCTATGAAGTTTACTTTGAGCCAAGCCACAGGCAGCTGGTGGTTCCCATGTTGATGCATGTACTCCTGGGTTTGATTTGGACTTCATAGCAGAAGCTGAACTCCTCCCCAATTTGCTAGGGACAAGGGAAATTTTATTTCAGTTTTTCTTTTTGCAAGCATTTCGTCCAATTTCTTTATATTAGAGATGGAAAAGAATTCCATATTTTTTTATTTTAAAAAAAAAAATGAATGTAGAAGTAATCGACACTGATAGAGTTGTCCATCCAGGTCCATGGCTTTGAGTGCTTGATTCAAAATCATGAGTGTGAATCCTTGTGGGCTCAGCCTTGTTTTTGGTCCTGAATTAGTCACCAACTCTTTTTGCCCCTTGGGAGCTCTGCATCATTAACAATGATATGCCAGAATACTAGAAGATACTCTTCTCTATACTGGGAATAGTTGTGTAGTCATTGAATTTGGCCAGTGAGTGAAATATTTGAATCAGTTCATCTTTGAAGAATGCCCCAGTCACATTCAGACTGCAAGATTTGTGGAGATTTTTGATCAATATTTGGAAAAGCATAATTTACAGATTTTCTTATCCTTAATCCCTACAGGCAACAGTCCAGAACAGTACTACTCAGGAGTGTAACATCGAGGGGGGAGGAGCTCACTGACCCTCTTCACGATAATAATTCTCCCCTTCTATTAAGTTTCTCCAAATTTATAGCACTGCAGAGAGTGAGACACTGAAAATCATCCGCTCTAGAACTCTCATAATTGGTGTGTTCACATTCCCTTGGGAACTTTGCCCTTTTCTTTGGGTGCCTAAACTTTATTTCTAAATGCTCAGCTCACATTTTAAGCTACTGAAACATTAGAAATCTGGAGACTGAAGGAAAATTTCATTGCGGGTCCAGAACTCTTATTTAGGGGGCAATACCATCATTTTACACATGCACCCCTTAGTAACACTCCTGGGATCACAGCAAGGCTTTCAACTTGTGTTCTTTCTCTCTCTCATTTGATGGCTTTCTTCATAATGAAAACAGATGTTGGGTTGGGTACAAACTATTAAACAAAAATATATAGCATAAAAGCTTTGGCCAGGTTGGGCATGTGCCAAGCCATTTTTGACATCTGCCAAACCAACACAGGCTGCACTGTAGTCACCATCATTTTCCATGACTAGAAAGGACATTGCATCACTTTCAATAATGTTCAAGAACCATTTTTTCACATTTTTATAGAGGGAGGAACCACATGTTAGTGTAAAAACATACCCACAAGTGATTTTTCAGCCTGTTCCCAGTACTAGTACTAGTCATCACCTTCAAAAGCTCTATATGGCTTGAGTCTATGCTATCTCAGAGACCATATTCCCTTTTATGAGCTTGCCTTTGAGATTTTCAGGGGAAGGTTTTCTCTTAGTCCCACCACCATCACAGGCACATTTGGTGAGGATGCAAGAGACAGCCTTCTCAGCAGCTGCTTCCAGGTTATGGAAATTCCTTCTTCTGGAAGATTCAGTTGGTTCCCTTTCTCCTTTCCTTTCACCATCAGTCTAAGACTTTTAAATAAGAATGCCTTTGGATTATCATTTATCTGACAAAAAGAGCTTTTAATGCAGTGGTGTTTTTAACCTGTTTTTATCCTCATTTACCTCTTTTATCTCTTTTTAATCTATGTTTTAATTGCATGTTGTTGTTTTGGAAATTTTAGTTTTATGGTTGAAAATACATTGTTATGATAAGCACCATACAGCATACAGCAGTTGCATCCAACTCCCAAGGTATATTCTTCTAATCTTGTGTTCTTTAAACTAACCTGATATTTAGGGTTTTGTTTTTTTTAATGTTTGTAAGTAGTTGTTTTAAGCTTTGGACTATGACTCTGGAATCCAGGGTTTAAATCCCAACTTGGCCATGTAACTCACTGGGTGACCTTGGGTCAAGTAACATTCTCTCGACCTCAAAGGATGGCAATGCAAGCCCCCTCAGAAAAAATCTGCCAAGGAAAGGGTCACCGTAAGTCAGAAGCCACCTGAAGGCACACACACATACAAGATTTTTTTAAAATCCTGTGCCATGTTTTGTTTTGTATTGTAATCCTGAGAAGCTGCTTTGGATCCTGTATTAGGAGAAAGACAGGATATGAATTAAACGACTAAATAAAACAAAATATAAACAAAATAGAGGGGGTGCTGAGGGACTGGGGGTCAATGAGGGTCAAGAACTGTAGGAACCCCTTTAAAAGTCTCTCATGCCCTGCTCCATTCATATTTACTCCAGGCAGGGGAATCGTGAAATTTATTTTGCCTCTGATTTGCACAGAGGTGAAACATGAAGTTGAATCAAAGACTATTCCACCTATAGGAGAAAAACAAATCTGGGTTTGCCAAGGAATGAACGCTGAACACAGAGTGATGAGCCGTTGAAGTCATATGTTTTGTGGCTTCTTCAGCCACATCTATAGCTGAGCTTCAGGTCTGGACTCTTGAGGACTGGCTTCATGCCGGCAATATTTAATCGCACACAAATTGAGCCAGTAGGCTGAAGCAAGGTGATCCATCTTTTAAATGGAAAACTGACATGATTTTCCATCAGATAGCTGCTAATAAAGCATACTTCATCGGCTAATTCAGTTTTTGGTTGCAAAGTGCCCCTTACGGTATATAAAAATATCAAATCGATAGCAAAATGTTATGTAAAAATGAGGATGAGCTATTGGAAATAAGGAGAAAGATAGTTATAGATGTCTTTTAAAAAAGGCATCAAATTTCAGCTTCCAAAAAGTCTCACTCAACAGCTCAGCCGGGACTTAAACTATTAGAAAAATGCAGGTGTCATACATTTCTCAGAGGGGGGGAATGTATAACTTGCCACCTGCATGGAAGTAATGCTTTCAAGGAAAATATAAATCCTCCTGACACCCTTTCTATTTTCAGAAACCACCTAGTACGCACTGTTTTCTCCCAATGGTGCAGAGCAAGAAAAGAGAGAAGTGATATAGATCCCAGCCCATAGGATATCAATACTGGAGCATACACATCCAGGAATTTGGAGAGTTGTGATACAAATTCCAGTGCAGCCTGGGTGGGCAAGTCTAGCAGAGGAGAACAGAAGAATTTAAAGGCAGTCAGACTTTTTAAAAAAATAATAATCCTGCATCTCCCTCAATTGTGCATTGCACTCAGAGTTGGATCCTCATTTGCAGAGCAAAGAAGGTGCACAGATGAGAGCAAAGCAATGCCCTCCAGTCTGATTCTGGGTGCATCTATACTGTAGAAATAATGGCATTTGACACTGCTTTAACTGCCATGGCTCCATCCTACAGAATCCTAGGGTTTGTAGTTTTATCAAACACTCTTTGGCAGAGAAGGCTAAAAAGTCTGTAAACTAGAAATCCCAGGATTTCATAAGCTAAATATAGAACACTTAAAGTGGTATCAAACTACATTATTTCTACAAACTGGACATTATTTCTACAAAGTGGATTCACCCATGGATTCCTCTGTCCCATTTGCTCATGATGTGGAGTGCTAATAATAAGATGAGAAGATCCTGAAGAAAAGAGTTTCTGCTATACTTGCAGTTCTCGACCAGTTTGCACAATGTTGCTTGAACCTTGGAGAATGTGCTTTTTCCATATGTGCTTTTCAAAACCATAATATCCAGCAGGAGGCTTCCAGGTTTAATCTTGTCAATGTTTTTGGTTTGAAATTTAATGGAATAAAACCCAGGGAGGAGAGTCACCACTCTCCTGACCTGGGAGCCTGCCGACACCATTCATTTGTTTAGATATTTTGTGAAATTCAGCAGTTAACCTATTCAGGCTTCGGTAGTAAAAACTCAGCAAACCTTTATTCAGTAACTAGGGATGTGGTGGATTAGTGGTTAAGATGCCAATTATGATGATTGTAAGGTCAGAAAGCTGGCAGTTAGAGGCCCAAGTGCTGCATGATGGGGTGAGCTCCCATCCCTAGTCCCAGCTTCTGCCAACCTAGTAGTTTGAAAGCATGCAAATGCAAGCAAATAAATAGCTACCATAGGACTTTTGTGAGTTATTCGGGCTATGTGGCCATGTTCTAGAAGATTTTCTTCCTGATGTTTTGCCAGCATCCTCTGAAGATGCCAGCCACAGATGCTGGCAAAACGTCAGGAAGAAAATCTTCTAGAACATGGCCACATAGCCTGAAAAAAACCCCAAAACTATGGATGCTGGCCATGAAAGCCTTCGACTGCACAAACAGCTACCACTTTGATGGGAAGGGAACAGCATTCGGTACAGTCATGCTGGCCACATGACCACAGAGATGTCTTCAGACAATGCTGGCTCTTCAGCTTAGTAACAGAAACGAGCACTGTACCCTACAGTCAGTTATAAATAGACACTCATGTCAACCTTTACCTTTATAGGTCTACACCAGACACATTCACTGTCAGAACTAAAAAGCAAGTATTACCAATGCCTCATTTAGATCACACATAATTTCAAAATATTGGTGGATTAATTATTTTTTCATTACAAAACTCAAAACAACTTTGGTTTCCACATTTCCCATACTGCCCCCTCCTTGTTCTTTCAGCCAGTTTCTTCCCAGCAAAATGACTTTGGACAGTTTTTAACTCCATGCATTTGAGGAAGAAGACCAAGCCTATGAAAGGTTATGCTACAATCTCCTTCTACACAGTTAGTCTTAAAGGTGCTACAAGATCCTTTCGGATACTAATATTCCAGACTAATATGGCTATGTCTTTGAACTTTACTACAGGAATGGACAACCTGTGGTCCACAGCTTCATACAACCAACAGAGGTCACCTGTACAGACAATTACTTTGGCCTCCTTCTCTTAATTCTTACCAGTGGTGGCAGGAGGCTTCCACAGACAATGGAGTTTATCAAACGGGAGGAATTTCTCTTAAATTCAAATGAAAAGAAAGTGGGGCCAAAACTGCTCTGGGTTTTAGTCTGGTATTGTAGTGTATTGTACTGTAGTGTGATACTGTCCTGAATTTTCAGGGTCCTCTCCAAAGGGCTCAAACGTATCCCCAAGATAAGTTTAGCACCTTGAACAGCTCCTTTAAAGTTCAGATTAAGGCCCAGAGATATTTTCACTGACACATTGACACAGCAGCTCCCAGTCACCACAGATTCATGGACCACAAACCCAACCACCCAAGAGGTGTAGCTACAGGTCAGGCAAAATTAAAGCATTGCCCCCCAAATAAGAACTCTGCCCCCATGAAATTTCCCTTCATCCCCCAAATACTAGAAGTTTGGAGACTGAAGGAAATTTCATGGGGGGGGCAGAATTCATATTCAAAAGAGTAATGCCTTCATTTTGCCCTCTCCACAGCTACACGCATGCCCCATTACCATGTCACTTCCTCACAGGGTGCATAGGGCAGCATCAACCTCATGCACCCCATTTTGCAAGGAAAACCAGGTTCCCATTAGACCTCCACACACTCTGAGAATGCAAACTAGGGGAAGTAATGTGTGGGAAGCAGCCAGTAGATATATTATTTCAGTAAGGAGTATGGAAATCTAGTATTAGGTGATAGACGATACAATTTTGGGATGCTTTGTTCAGCTGGCTTTTATTTTCTAATGTTTTGACTCATTGATTTGATGCCTCTCCATTATGCTCACGCTTCTGCAGATGTTTCCAGCAATGATTATGCTTTGCATTGAGTGAGTGAATAAAACCACTACAGAAACTGCCATTAGAGATCACAGGATCATTTTGCAAATCATTGTCTTTCAGACAGAAGAAATTCTGTTGGGAGGCCTGCCAACTTTTCATCCCTCATTTTACTGTGGAAGCTGTCCCACAATCCAGTTACTGCTGGATTGTTATTTTTTTGAAACTGATAGAAGTAAGTGCAGTGGCGCTGCAGTCTTAAATCCAATGTGGTTACTAAGGCCAGGAGCAGATGGAGGGGGAAAGCCAGCTTACCCACAGTTTTCTGATTTGCAGGGAGAACCCACTGACTGCACCAATGGCTCTGATACGCAGTCCTTACTACCTTCCTCCCATTGCAAGGAAGGACCTGCCATAAGGAAGCATTTGCAGCTATAATCTATACCATTATTTTTCCATTTTGTTGCAAACACATGTGAATAAGCACAAAGATGCTCTGCCAGCAGCGACCAATCCCTCCTCCCTAATCTGCTGAGCTGTTGGCCCATTGGATACTCCATGCAACAGGCCATGTGACTGGCCACTTGATCACTTGATCAATCACATGCCCATATGGCATATCAGTGCACCCAGTGACCCATTGGCACAGCATGATCACAGTGCATCCTCTGCAATACCCCTTTTCTCCCCCATTCCCCCATGACCCCCTGTTGGACCAGACAGTTTATTAATGTTTTTATTAAATCCAGTTTATTGTTGGCAGCCTAAAGTGTTTGTTGTTATTTCACGCCATAAAGTGTGCAGTGAGTCAGTGCTGTGGCTGTTCACTTATGCACATGTGCAATTAGTTGTGAGCACTTCTCCTCTCTTCTCCCTGCTGGTTGAATTAATTGAGGGTAAACTGCTTTTACACTTTGAACTCAGTTTGCAGTAACAAAAGAAAGCTGAAGACAAAAGGGAAATGTGGGAGGAGAAGAAAAAAACTGGGACACTTTAAAAGCAGATGAACAAATGAGATGGTAGAGGATTACTGGGGACTGACCCAACCAAACTGGAATATTTGGTGAGTATGTGCTTCTTCTTTTCCCCAGTTAATAGTGTGAGAGTTTCTGCTCCATACAGATTTATGTGTTGTCTCTTTTTATGATTTTACATAGTCTCGGAAAAACATATTGGGAGTTTATATAGACTGAAATGTGATGTTTTTTTTAAAAAAACAACAATAAAACATCAATCAATTGAGCACCTGGAGACATGTATCCAATCTCTTCTGTGAGTTTTATTGGGTACTCCCCAGTTTTTGCTTCCTTTGAAAATCCTACAGCCATGAGCAGAAGTTGATATCTGATGATTACTCAGTAACAGTCACTCATAACTTTCAAATTATTGTATATATAATAACCACTGTCTAATATCTTCTTAGTGCATAGTCAAGCATAAATTAACTCTACTCCAGCATATATCTGTTTTTAATTACTGCAGATGTTGGTATTCCCTTCCTCTTTCTTCACTGACCTAAGATACTCCAGATCTACAGTAGAGCTGCTGAATCATCCCCACCCACAGTTACTGGAGGAGAATAATGGAGTAGAAGTGTCTGGGTATGGCTCTGCAGCAATGTACAAAGCAATTACATCAGTTATAATACTTATAATAAGGTATTATTACACCAGACTCTCACAAAATTCAGAAGATCTGCTTTGCATCTGCCCATGGAGACAAAGCTAGGGGCTTCTGTAATGCCCCACATTCTCCTTCAGGCATAAATGATCTTGAGTGGGCATAGATGCTCTATGATAAATAATAGTCCCACCTCTCTGTCAGTGACAATTGGGGCAGCTAGGTCTGGGGCATAGTTAAAACCTCAGTGTAGCATAGGCCCAGTACATACTTTCCTTGTTGTCCAGGCTGGCAGCAGCCTTTTTTCCTCTGGCAGGAAGCCACAGCCGCCAAACTGCACGGCTTCCCTCTGCAGGAAAAAGAACCTGCAAAAAGTGCTGCCATTCTTACGGTGCTGGACGGTTGCTGCACAGTCCCTTAACCCTAGTACAGTGCCAGTATGGCACTTTAGCGCTGTCTGTACTGCACCACAGTTTCACATGTGGACCTATTACGCTGTGCTGAGCCATGGAGGATTACAGCTGCAATTTGATGGTATCTAACAACATGTGGCAATACTCCATGTTTTTCTGTATCTGACCACTAACATGCAATAGCAGCCAAATTTGGATGTTAGGCTCATATAGTTTAAATTTACATGAGTGTGTTAAATGGTGGTTGTATTGCACTACTCTTCACACTTACATTGCACAGCTTACTGAATATCTGCAAATGTAATTGAATATTGGGCAATGAGGAGGGCACAATGGCTGTTTTTATAATCCTTGTGGTACATTGAAGGGACTGAAAAATAATTATTATGCACTGTCTAGGATGCTCAATGATTATACTTTCAGAACTCTGCTTATACCACAGTGAACAGCATATGGGTGTTATTCAATGGCCAAAAAAGTACAACCACATCCATAAGTGAACTTGCACATGTGCAAAACACCAACACAATTTCAGCCACCATTTAGTAAAATCAAGAGCAAAAGCCAAATGCTTCACTTTCAAGTTGTGATAGTAACATTTTCTAAATCTCAAAGAGGAAGGTTTTGGATACATGTGAAATAATGTTGTGGAGTGTACATTTTGAAAACCCGACTGAATTTTGCATGTTTCAAGATGTCATTTCAGTTCTTCAGCTTTTACTTACCTCAGATCTCTGTTGAATTTTATTTATGTACGTTTTACTCCTAAAGATAGATAGGAATATCATAGTCCTGCTTTTTCCTTCCACTCAAACCATACAGTTAGTAGTTTCTATCTAAAGTAGAATTGGCTAAGTGGGGTACTTCATAGAACTAAAAATAGAGAGATAAGGAAAAGGTTGTCCAGAGATGTTGTGTTTTCTTGATGAACATGGATGACCCATGATAACTAGCAACCATGTGAGATACTGGCCTGAAAGCCTTTTCTCTGTTGGAAATCACTCTTGGGAGAAACCCCTTTGCTACACAGTGAGTAGAGGAAAGAAAATGGGTGCCTGATACTTCTTCTTCCTGCTGCTTTTATCTAAAAATGCCCTGCTCTTCCCCCTAATGCTATGACTGCCAATAGCTTGGAACTGTTTTTATCTTACAAACAAACCAAAATCCAGAACCACAAAGAGAAGGCTGTAGCTATTAAAGAAAAACTATTTCTGGTGAAAAGCCAGCTGACATGCCAAGGATTAAGCCACTTTCCCAGCTAGGAAATTCTCACAGGCGAAGTGGGGCACAGTGTCTAGGCAATCAAAAATGCTCTCCACTTCCTTTCAAACTGGGGCAATTCCCTTACTTATAACATAGTACATTAAATCAAAAAGGAGACTTGCTATTCTGCATTTGAGGAAAAATATGACCAAAATACTGCATCTTTTGGTGCTTACTTTGAGCAGGAATGCTACCACCATCTTCCCAAATCTGCAAAACACAGCCTTCTTCTTTGACTTCTTTTTCTACAGAGTCTCCCTATGGTCTTATGTATCAAGCAGAGGTCTCATTAGTTCATTTCTGAATCCTCTGTGACAGTCTCTGCTCTCATTTATCAAGTTGTTTGCTGGACTTATTTAACAAAGGAACTATCACTCGGTATTGGACAGGTAAACATGGTTCCAGGCTGCATTTTTGGAGCTGTATCTAACGATCAAGTCTGGGTCTGAGTTCACTGGGGACACCATGAACCAAAGCCATTGACAGCTAGTGACTCTCATATCAGTGGAGCAATAAATCCACCCTTGCTTTTAATTTGAAATTTAAAGGGCCTGGACCAATTTTGACAATAAGGTTCAGCACTTAGGACAGCTCCTTTGAAGGCCAGGCTGGAAACTGGATGGGATTTACTGCTCCACTTACAGGAGGAAACCACTAGCCACCATTAATTGATGCAAAAGTCCTGGAGGATTGGGACCAGATTTAGGTGGAGCAATAGCTCAGATCCCAAGGAGAGTCAGAACCATGTATGGGAAAGCCTACAACTTCCACTCTTAGCTAGTATTGTTTCTGGCCATGTTGACTGGAATGAGCCACCAATTCCAAAGAGACATAGAGTTCAGTACAAGCAGAAAGTCAAGTAAGGAAATATTGGAGTTAATAGACTGGAGGAAAGTCAGAAGAACAAGTCAAGAAAGCTGAAGCACAGTTAGGGCCATTGTCTTTTTATAGGTATGGCTTGACCAAATAGAAATAAAAAGACAATGGAAAGAATACACTGGAAGATTATATAAAAGAGATGGAAGGATGATAGATTCATTGAAGGAAGAACCATTTGAAGATGTAACAAACATTTTAGAAAGTGAAGTGGATGCTGCACTCGGAGCACTTGGGAGTCACCAGGAAAGACAGCATACCAATAGAGCTGCTTCAAGCTACACAGACAGAATCTACTCTGGTTTTAACTAAAATCTATTAAAAAATATAGAAAACAAAACCATGTCTCATGTATTCCTGAATGGTAGAAAGCTGGGCTGGATGGCCATTATAGTCTCTTCCAATTCTATGATTTTATTTTTATGAGACTATTTTATGGGTCATGTTGTCTATGAGCTTCATCACTCCTGGAACCTCCTTCCCCCATGAGAAGCACGGGTCATCGCTTCTTTAACCAGTTTCAAAACAGAGTTGAAGACTATATTGTTCAGGGAAGCATTCCCAGGCATTATGTGTTATCTGACTGTTATTTGATATTTGCTTTGATATGGGATATTCAATGTTTTTAATTTGTTGCTTGCTTATTTTATCTAATGCTATCTTGTATTATCATCTATTGCTCTATATGTATTTTTTATCTAATGCAATCTTGTATTATTATCTATTGCTTTATATGTATTTTTTATTATCCTGTAGAATGTACACCATTGCCAGGTTTCATTTTTATCGGTTTTTTATTGTATGTACAACGCTGTGTAAATCTACAGCGTTATATAAATAAAATTTAATAATAACAATAACAATCAGAGCCTCCCCTGCCAAATAATCCATTAAATCTCAGCTCTGGTAATTTTAAGTAATTAGAGATTTGAGGGCAATCAGCTCCTCAATTTAAAAAAAAAATGAAATTGGAAGTAGACCAGAAATCACTTCTGGTTTGGTTTCATTTCTCTCTCTTTTCTAGGCTTGAGGCAACCCACTGAGGGTTCTAGTGGCTAGGAAATATGGCCCCAGAGTCAGCAGAGTTGTCAACTAGGGGTGCTAAATCTTCATAATGGTAACGTTAATAGTTTTACCATTTTGCTCCCCACTCTGCAGTTTTAGAGGACTGTTTGCAGTTTGGAGTTTGTTCTGCAAGTAAATAAAGAAATAAATTCACTTGTGCTGTTTTTGCACAGGAAATGTTTTTAGGGCCACCAGTGCCCATGAATCTGGAAGGGGGAAAAAACAAAACTCAGTGGGATCAACCAAAGACAGACAGACAGACAGACAGACAGAAAAGTCAGTGCAAAACAAACAAACAAAACCAGGCTGTATCAACAGGAGCATAGTGTCTAGATTGAGGGAAGGAGTAGTGCCACTCTATTCTGCTTTAGTCATGTCTCACCTGGAATATTGTATCCAGTTATGTCCAGATATCAACAGGTTGTGTCCAGAGAAGCTGCAACATATCCACAGAACATGCCACCAAGATGATCAAAGGTCTGGAAACCAAGCCTTATGAGGAATGACTTAGGGAGCTGGATATTTTTAGCATGAGAAGAGAATACTGAGGTGACATAATAGCCATCTTTAGACATTTGAAGTTATGTCATATTGAGGATGGAGCAAATTTGTTTTATGCTGCTTCAGAGACTACAACATGAAATATAATAATAATAATAATATAATTATTATATTATATTATTATTATTATTATTATTATTATTATTATTTGTTATGTCTACCTCTCCCATGGATCAAGGTGAGGAACAACAATTAACAAACACTCAGTTAAAAAGACATCAGTTAAAACACACATCAATTTAAAAAGACAAATAAGATGGACACATATTAAAAGAATCCATATTTAAAATTCATATTTTAAAATTAATCATTAAAAATCATCTGGATAAGTCTGCTGGAAGAGACTGTTTTTTAAATTTAGACAGCATGTTCAACTGTCAAATCTCTTCGGCAGGTTATTCCATAGTCTAAAGTCAGCTAAAGAAAACACTCCTCGCCTATAGTTGCCAACCTAGTCTTGGCTGAGTGGAGTAAAAATCTGCCAGAAGATCTGAGTGTATGCAGTGATATTTGGAAGGAGATGCTCCCTGAGGATAACCTTTGTACCCTTGCTCAGAAACTAATGTGGGGCCAGTGGAGTGATTTTAATAGTGGTGCAGTATGATCACTCCTGAATGTCCCGTTGAACTAACTGAAGTTTCCAATGTGGTACAGAGGTAACCCAATGTACAGCATATTGCAAAAGCCCCAGCCTTGAGATTACCAACCTTTCTAGTAATTTTATTCAATTGCAAGAAAAGAGATTCCACCTAAACATTAGGAAGAACCCTTGACGGTAAGAGCTCTTTGACAGTGGAACGGACTTCCCTGGAGTGTGGGTGAAGACTCTTCTTTTGGAGTCTTTAAAACAGAGGTTACTCTGTAAACTGTGTATTCCTGCATGGAGAGTGTGTTGGCTATAGGTCTTACATCCTTCAAAACACTAGGATTCTATGATCCTAGGGGATCTGGTTCAACAAAGAAAACAGCTTTAGATTCTCAACTTTTTGAAAAAAAATAGTGAAACTTTTATATCTGTTCTTCCATGTTTTAAAATGTTAATACTATTTCTGAAGGTAAAGGGTTCACACACTGCACTATAAACTGTTACACACACAGTAAATTCATTCAGGTTTGCAACCGGGATTCCTTCCCACCCTGTCACTCCAAAGGCATCCAACTGGACTCCTATCCTCACTTTCACAGCCTCATCACCATACTCAACCAGTGTTGATACAAATAGATAGATTGCTTGTGCATTCTTAAATAATCCATCCACATGACACTGGTTCTGAGCAGGTAATTAAAGCTTCTCATTGTGATCAACACGAGCAAAAAAATGATTAGCAATATCCCTGCAAGCGCTCTGATCATCACTGCAATTTAGAGGCATTAAGACAGCTCTGTTACATAAAATATACAAAAGAGTGCTTGTAATGTGCTTTAAACAACCCATTTACTCAAAGTTACACTGATTGCATGGACACTAAAGTGCATTTCCATGGACTACTCATGGACACTAGGTGCTGTTTGTGTAGATGACAAATACAAATATGTATGTTTTGCAGATCCTACAAACATCCAAGTGAGATTTGGCACCTGATCACATTTTAACAGATCCTCCACTGTGTCAGCTATTTTCACTCGCTACTGCGCGAATCCACATGACCCCCCAATCCCTAACCTGCCTCTGTGTTTCAGGTTGTAGAATTTCTTCTCCAACGCTTTGGACATGCAAATATTTTGGATCAGCTTTCTAAATTTAACATCAGGTCAAAGCTTTTGCACTAGCAGTCGATCTAGTATCTCAAAGGAAGGGGCTAGTGTCTGAAAGAATCTGACCTTTGATGACAAGTCAGTCCTTGGTATACCGCGGGGTATCCGTTCCGGACCCCCCGCGTATTCCAAAATCTGTGTATGCTCAAGTCCGTTGTCCCCAACTCCTTTCCCTCCCTCCTCTCTCTCCCTCCTTACTTACCTTTTCACCGGTGCCGCGGCATCGCTGCTGCCACTGCCACCGCCCGGCCCGTAGCAGGGGGAAGGCCCGGGGGGGTTTTGGAGGCAAAGAAGCCTCCAGCCCACCACAGCCCCTTCTGTGGCGGCGGCGGCGGCAGCGGGAGGACCAGTGGCAGAGGCCTCTTCTGCCTCCTCTCTGCTGGCGCCAGCGGCGGAGAGGAGGCCGAAGAGGCCCAGCGCGTCGTCGTCGTCGTCCTCCTCCTCTCCGGTGCCATTGCCGGGGGAAAGGCCGGATGCTGCTCCTGGAGGCCTCCAGGAGCAGCACTCGGCCTTCCCCTGGCTGTGTAGCTGCGGAGAGGAGGCCTCTGGCGCTGGTCCTCCAGCGCCAGAGCCCTCCCTCCCGCAGCTACATTCAGGGAAAGCCGGGTGCTGCTCCTGGAGGCCTCCAGGAGCAGCACCCGGCCTCTTCCCAGGCAGCGGTGGCTGCAGAGAGGAGGCCCTAGCGCGTCCGCCAGCGCCAGAGGCCTCCTCTCCGCAGCTACAGCCAGGGGAAAGGCCGAGTGCTGCTCCTAGAGGCCTCCAGGAGCAGCATCCGGCCTTTCCCCTGGCAATGGCACCGGAGAGGAGGAGGAGGACGACAACGAGTGCCTGGGGCCTCTTCGGCCTCCTCTCCGCCGCCGGCACCAGCGGAGAGGAGGCCGAAGAGGCCTCTGCCACTGGTCCTCCACTGCCGCCGCCGCCGCCGCCACAGAAGGGCCGGGTGGTGGGCTGGAGGCTTCTTTGCCTCCAAAACCCCACCCGGCCTTCCCCCTGCTATGGCTGAGGTGGCGGCAGCGGCAGCAGTGACGCGGCACCGGTGAAAAAGGTAAGTAAGGAGGGAGGGAAGGAGGGAGGGAGGGAGGGAAGGAAAGAGTTAGGGGGAGGGAGGGAAGTTGTCCCCAATGGCGGCGCGTGTGCACGTCCCCGGATTTGCCATGCGCGTATGCTCAAATCCGCGCATGGCAAATCCGCGTATAAGGAGGGCCAACTGTATAGTGTGATTTGATGTTTATTGATCAATTACATGTTGAGTCTAGCCTTTTCCCCAAGTTTCTCAGGGCAGCACTGACGTTTTTTGCCTCCTTTGTTCATCCTCACAACACCCTTATGCGGTAGATCAGTCTGGAGCAGTTTCATGGCTCGATGAGAACTTGGATTTTCCAAGTCTCAGTGCAATGCTTTTATCACTAGATCTCGTAGTCACTGTCCATTACCTAACAATCCAGTGAAAGATGTGAAGGAGAAACAAAGAAGCAAAACTGCTCAATGTGCATACAGTTCTTTCAACCCCTTTAATCTTTCCACCAAATTTTGAACTCATTGATCCTAGTGTAGAAATATGAAGAAATATGTATTCCATTACTAATATGGATTCCATTACTAATGCTCAATGAGACAGGGTCTTTCAAAACACTGAGACAACAGACTATCACATGAGGGTACCAAAATGGATTTACAGCAAGATAGTGACATCAGAATGCAAACTGCAGTCAAGAAATCAGAAGAAAACTAGGAATGAGGAATGGGGAAGGCATGAAAGAACTAGAAAAGATTCTAAGGACTAAAGAGATACAACTAAGCACTAAAGTTAGAATCATACAAGCAACTGTATTCCCAAATTGCCATGTACAGATGTTAGAGATATACAGTGAAGAAAGTGGATAAGAAGAAAATCAGTGCATTTGAGATCTGCTGGAGAAAAGTGCTGAGGATACTGTGGACAGCCAAAAAGACAAACACATGGGTCCTTGAACAGATCGAACATGAACTCTCTCTAGATACCAATATGACTACATTGAGGCTATCATACTTTGGCCACATCATGCGCATGCATGATTCACTAGAAAAGTCAACAATGCTAGAAAAGGGTAGAGGGCAGAAAAAAGAGAAGAAGGCCACATGCTAGATGAATGCACTCAATCAGAGAGGTCACAGGTATGAATTTGCAGGACCTGAACAGAACAGTGGTGGACAAGGGGGCTTGGAGATGCCTCATCCACAAGGTCGTCATGAGTTGGGGTTGACTTGAGGGCAGTTAACAACAACCACAAAGTAGCATCTGTGGCTGTACCTTGTCAAATGGCTCTATGTCTATCTTGTAGCTGCTTCATCTTCCAACTGTTACTGGAGCGCTCCTTTTCATTGATGGGAGAAACCTGTTCATGTCTCCCAATTGTGTTGTTTTTCCACTATGAATTCACATTTGCAGTTCGTATATGCAAGCAGTCACATGGTGTGAGTGGGCATGATTCTGCTCCTCTCCCCACTTCTCCTCACTATTTCCAAACAGGCTCCCCCCCCAGTCTTTTCTGTTCCTTACTTAATTAATTGCTGTGACTAGACAACAGATTTCTTTTTTACAAAAATATAGACTGAAAGGTGTGCTGGGAAAGGCAAAGGGCAGGAAGTCAGTGTTATAAGGACTGGTATACAGGAGACTGGTGGGTTAATCTAAAAAGCTATAAGTCATGCAATGCGATTGTTAAAATCTATGCAACAAGAAAAAGGCTGCTGAAGCTGAAATACATAATAGATGTTTTAATAGATGTTTTAATTGTAATTTGTTTAATCCTGTTTATGGGGGGGGAATTGGGGACATAAAGTTGTAAATGTGGATTTTAACATGTTGTAGCCACTTTGACTGTCTTGTCACAGAAAAGCAGGATATAAATAAAAGTTGTATTATTATTTATTTATATTCACCCATATAAGTCTGCATGTGTTTTGAAACCTTGGTCCAAAACACACTGCAGAAATCATCTAGTTTGAGACCGCTTTAACTACCCTGACTCAGTGCTAGGGAATCCTAGGAATTGTAGTTTTTGTGGCACCAGAGGTCTCTGACAAGGAAGGCTAAATGTACTGCAAAACTACAGTTCCCAAAATTCCCTAACATTGAGGCAGGGCAGTTAAAGTGGTCTGAAACTTAATATGGGTAAGTTTCTCTCTCTGCCCCACCACTTTCACAGGTGCATCTGGTAGGAGCATAAGAGAATGCTTTCTTGGTGCTCCCTTCCTGGAAAGGTTAGACTGGTGCCCTCCTTGTAATCTACACATAGGCAGATGAATATTATTTGTTTCAGCAGGCATCTGAGCACTGATGGCTTATGGGGAAACTATGTGCTGTATTGTCTATTGTTGTTTTTCTTTTTAGTGGTCATATTTTTATCTCCTTTTAATTCTCTCAATAGTTTAGAACTCTATTGTTAGTCCTAACTAGAGTGAAGCCATAGAGTCAATGGAATTTATTCATGATTTTGACTCACCATTTAACAACAATCAAGTGGGTCTACTCTAGTTGGGATTCCAGCATACAGTGGTACCCCGGGATACGAATGCGCCGCCTTACGAAATTTCCGGGTTACGAAAAAAATCAATTGAAAAAAACTGTTCCGGGTTACGAAGGTTATTTCGGGTTACGAAAGAAATTTTGGTGCTTTTCGGCGCTTTTTCGCACCAAATCGCGGCTTTTCCCCATTAGCGCCTATGGGTTTTCGGCTTGCGAAAGCTTTTCGGGTTACGAACGCGGCGGCGGAACGAATTAAATTCGTAACCCGGGGTACCCCTGTACTGTATAGTTTTAACATTTGTATGATGTAGAGTATTTATATAGAAATATTATAAAAAACAGTAACATCATGGAATCATAGAATCTTAAACTTGGAAAGGGCCTAGTCCAACCCTCTGCCATACAGGAATACCCAACTAAAGCACTCCTGAAAGATGTCCATCCAATCTTTGATCCTATTCCAATGAGATGGAAGATAGGCAGGCCAGCTTTAGGGCTAGCATACAGCCCCCCCCCCCCCCCCGCCATTCTAGATATGTGTCAAGACAACAAACAAGACTTAAATGCAACCAACCCAAAGATGACTGTGCCCTGGCCTGGTTGAATTGGTCTCAGCATGCCCCCTTTCCCCGCATTAACACAGTGTAGTGGGCCTGATCCCTATCACCAGGCAAAGAGATTGTAGAATCTTTTTCTGAACATGGCTGAATGTTAATAGCTCTCCAATGTCATGGAAGGGTCGATTTGTGTTTAATAGGCCCTGCTAGATAGTTTCACCTTAGCTTGGCAGTTCAAGGCTGGGAATAGACCAGAAGCTAGGACATGACGAGTGAAGTAAAATTTCCTTTTAGCAGTGTGCTTGTACTCAGAGCTATTAGGATGGGAAATAGGCCATGTCTATGCACTTTCAACATCTTTGTTTGTACTAGTCACTGCTGATTCATGAAGCTCACCAGGGAAATATTGATGTTACCATAGGCTCTGAACGATAAAATCCTGGGATTTGTAGTTTTGCAAGGCACTTAGCATTTTCTTCCAGAGAGCTCTCATACATCCACTCAGCACACAGAGAGAATTAAGGGGAATGCAGTACAAAATTATTTCACTGTGTGCTGGGTGTGTTTTAAATTGTTTTAATATGTTTAATAGTTTTTAAATTTTGTTAGCCTCCTTGATTCCCTATACATGGAGAAAGACAAGATATAAATAAGTAATAATAATAGGTTTGGTTGTGTAATGGTTCCTGTTATTATTGTTTTAGCTATTTGGTTTCAACTTACATTGTAAGATGCTTTAGGTCTCATAGTGGAGGAAATACAGAATATAAAACTAATCAATCAAAAATCTATCACCAACAAAAAAATTCCAGAATGCCATAGAATCATAGAGTTGGAAGGGGCTACAAAAGGCCAACTAATCCAACTTACTCTGATTCAGCACTACACAATTACATCACTTATTGAAAGATAACCATCCAGCCTTTGTCACTGAATGGAGTGATGGTAGTTAAAGTGGTATCATCCTGTTATAAATGGGCAGTGTGGATGCATCTCAAGTGACCTTAGTCTGGTCTCTTCCTCTCTCACTTTCTCCCTATGACCTACTTCACAGAGCTGTTTTGAAGATAAAATAGGGAGCAGGAGAGTCTTGTATACTTTCTTGCATTCTCTGAAGCAAATGTGGGATATAAACCTAAGTTCCTTAGTCCAATAAACTACTGTACTAGATTTCATTACTCAAACAGATGGACACATCCTATTTAAAAATGATAAGAACAATTTGGCCTCATTGTCCCCACTGCAATTTTTTCCCCAAAAAACAACAACACTAGCTAAGATCAGAGCTGGCATTATGCAAGCTTACAGCAACTGGGGATCCAGGATTTGTGTTTAAAAGTCATTTGCAAAAAAAGTCTGCTCACCCCGTCAAGCTCTGAGCACAAAATGAACGATGATATCAAAGCGGTTGCATTTTTCAAACAGCAGATGAATTTCATGGTGGAGACAATGGCTGCACTGTTGGGAGAGAAAAGTAATTGACATTCCCGGAGGGAAGCCTCTTTAAAAATTCGGGACCTACTTCCCTTGAATTTATTGTCAGCTGCTCAGTACAGCCTCAGAATATGATAATGCTTCTCTCTCTCTCGGTCTTGGAAGGGGTAAAAAAAACCCTGAACAACAAAACCATAAGTTTGATTCAGCACTATCCAAGAAGGCTTAAAAATACATGTGATAGGATGGTGGTGACCTTTGCTTGATCTTCAAGGGGTTTAATAACAAATGCCAGGTGAGGACAGCAAAGCTAAATTAAAACCCAAAAGGTCAATACATAGCACACGGGAATTTGCCTGAAATAAACAGACCATTTAGCCAAAGAAGACATTTTCCTCCTGTGAGAAGGGGACCAATATGCTAATGAAGGCTGAATGACAAGATCAGCATGCAGCCATGACTGTTGAATGCAGTCAGTGCAGGTGAAAGTGTGTGCATTTGTATGTGTGCATGTCCATTTCCATGCATGCACCATGCATACATGCACATCCATATATTAAATAATTAATTTAAGATATTTCTATATCACTGCCCAGCTCACAAGGATTCCCAAGGCAATGGACAAATGAAAGCAACTGAAACAGTACAAAGATAAAAAGAGAGATTCCATTTAAACATTAGGAAGAATTTCCTGATAGTAAGAGCTATTCAACAGTGGAATACCATGCTCTATGAGAAGCAGCTTAGGGACCTGGGTATGTTTAGCCTAGGAAACAGAATATTAAGAGATGACACGATAGCCATGTTTCAATATCTGAAGGGATCTCGTATCGAGAAGAGAGCAAGCTTGCTTTCTGTTGCTCCAGAGACTAGGACATGAAGCAATGGACTCAAGCTACAAGAAAAGAGATTCCACCTAAACATTAGGAAGTATTTTCTGACGTAAGAGCTTTTCAACAGTTTTTTGAAGATTTTTAAACAGATGCTGGATGGCCATCTGTCAGGAGTGCTATGACTGTGTATTCCTGCATGACAGCAGGTTAGACTGGATGTGTTCTCTTACAACTTTATGATTCTATGAATCTATGAACATTTTTAAAACATGTCAAAATGCTCTTTTAAAAATAGTTCTAATATCCAATTTTAAAACAGTTTAAACTGAGCAATTTCAAGCAATGAAGGCCATGTGGAACAGTACCATTTTGGCTGAGGACCAGAAGCTCAAAATAGATGAAGTCAGCCTTGGGTAGGGAGTTCCATAGTTGGGGTGCCACCACAGAGAAAGCCCTATTACTTGTCAATGTATCTTCCTGTACTTATATGCTTCATAAATCTCAGGCTGTACTCTTTTGCTTCTCACCTCCAAACATCAGTAGTTTCAACTACAGTGTGCCCTTGCTTTACATGGGGGATCCGTTCTGGACTCCTCATGTAAAGCAAATTCCACATATGCTCGAGCCCCATTTAAATGAATGGGGCTCATGCATGCGGCGGCGTGGCGGCGCATGCCCCATTACTCCCTATGGGTCACGCCACCCCTTCCTCCCTGCGTGGCTTTCAGTGTATGCTTGTGAATACCAGCCAGCCTGCCTCCTGAGAGGAACCTCTCCTGAATGCTGACCTTCCCTTCCTCTTCCCATTGTTCTGGGATTCCTGGAAGTAGCAGCAGCACCAGCTCAGCAGAGAAGAGGTGGGGCCTGCCTTTCCCCTTAAAGGGCACTGTCTCAGCCTTCTCCTCCCTTGTGAATACCAGCCAGCCTGCCTCCTGAGAGGAACCTCTCCTGAATGCGGACCTTCCCTTCCTCTTCCCACTGTTCTGGGACTCCTTGGAAGAGCAGCAGCACCTTCAGCTCAGCAGAGAGAGAGGTGGGGCCGCCTTTCCCCTTAAAAGGGCACTGTCTCAGCCTTCTCCTCCCTTGTGAATACCAGCCAGCCTGCCTCCTGAGAGGAACCCTCCTGAATGCTGACCTTCCCCCCCTCTTCCCATTGTGTCTGAGAGTAGCAGAGCACCCAGCTCAGCAGAGAGAGAGGTGGCCTGCCTTTCCCCTTAAAAGGGCACTGTCTCAGCCTTCTCCTCCCTTGTGAATACCAGCCAGCCTGCCTCCTGAGAGGAACCCTCCTGAATGCGACCTTCCCCCCTCTTCCATTGTTCTGGGACTCCTTGGAAGTAGCAGCAGCACCAGCTCAGCAGAGAGAGAGGTGGGGCAGCATCCCCTTGGCCATCCCTCACCTGGGAGTCCAGAGGCTCTTATAGACCTTCTCCTCTGTCAACTCCCTCATGTTGGGATCGTCAGCCCATCCCATCCAGACCTGTTGGACTGTACCTTTATTTTTCTGCTTTTCCTTTTCTACATTTTCTCCTGCCATCTGTTTGTCACCAAACCTCCTTCCCCATGGCTCCTCGTCTCCTCCTTCTCCTTATCTCATCCCATCCACCCCCTCCCTATCTCTCAACTCCCATTTCCTGTGCTCTCTGGAACTGCCGCTCCGCTGCCCCAAAAGCAGCGGCAATCCATGATCTTTTTCTATCACAATCATTTAATCTTCTTGCCCTCACTGAAACCTGGCTTCCGGCCCACGATACGCACCTCTGCTGCCTTCTCTTGGCGGTCTCTCTTTTACCCACACTGGCTGCCCTGAGGGTCGCGGAGGAGGGGTGTGGCATCTTATTACAAAGTCTGCCAGTCAGGTTCTCTCTCCTCCCCCCAGCTATTCCTCTCTTCATTGAATTACACTCCATTAGACCTTTTTTTCCTCTGCAACTTCGGGTTGCCATCATCTATGTCCTCCTGGTTCAGCGTCTCAGTTTTCACCAATTTCGAGTCTTGGTGACATTTTTTCTTTCAGATACGGTCCCCTCCCTGATCTTAGGTGACTTTAACACCACCTGACGATCCCAAGAATTCCTCAACCTCTCACTTTAGCACTCTCTTAGCTCTTCGGTTTCCAACCACATTCCAACTCTCCAACCCATTCCCTTGGCACTGCTGACTTAGTTCTCCCTCCCAAGTGTGTCGGTCCGACTAATCGGCTTCTGATTTCCACTATCTGACCATCACCTACTTTCCTTTACTCTTACCACATCCACCTCCCCGTCATACCGTCCTCCGCCAGTTCCGCGACCTTCATTCTCTTGACCTTAACCCCCCACTCAGTCCTGGACTCATCCTTTGCTTCTCTCAATCTTGGGGACTCTGCTGACTCAGCTATGTTTTTATAAATTCACTCTCCTCAACTCTTGACAGCTTTGCCCCAGTATCTACGCGCGTGTCCTCCTCTTCCTCTACGACTAGGCCTCAGCCCTGGATCACTCCCATTGTTAGATTTCTCCGGTCCTACTCCCGAGCAGCCGAACGTGTCGGGGAAAGTCAGGGAGTGGGCCGACTTTATCCATTTAAGTTCATTCTTTTATCCTTTTCACACCCTGTCGATGGGCAAAACAAGACTACTTCAAATCATGATCGTGCAACGAGAGGCGCCGCAGCACTTTTCCCTGTTTCAACACACGTTAAAACCCTCTCCTCCCTCCGTCTCTCCATTATTTCTCCCTCCGACTTCGCCATCACTTCATTACAAAGATCACTACCATTCGTTCTGAGTTAACTCTCATGATTTGGCTCCACCATTAATCTCTCACCCCTCCTACTAATAAACTCTCTGTGTTTCCTTCTGTTTTTTGGAAGAACTCTCTTTGCTGCTGAACTCATCAAAACCCACCACCTGCTCTCTTGACCCACTTCCTTCTCGTCTTCTAATCTCTATAGCCCCCTCTTTGTTACCCTCCCTCTATACTTAATCTCTCTCTCTCCTCAGGTTCCTTCCCCTCAGTCTTCAAACATGCCTAGTTTCCCCATCTTGAAAAAACCCTCTCTCGACCCTTCTTCCTTGGCTAGCTATCATCCAATCTCTCTCTCCTTTTCCTCTAAGGCAGGGGTAGGCAACCTGCGGCCGCGGGCCGGATGCGGCCCGGCGAGGCCTTGGGACCGGCCCCAGACTGGTCCTGCCGCCGATGGCCGCAGGGCCTTGGCGTCTTGCGTGAGGGGCATGGTGGGGCAATTGGTCTAAAGAAGCCTCAGAAACATGCATTTATCTTAACATTTTTAAAAAATCAGCAATTTTTCACGTGTCCTCCATTTTTTTATTAAAAAGTGCCCTCCATTTGAAAATTTTGTCCTACATTTGTCCAGGTTATTTATTATTTAATTTTTTTTTAAAAAATTATTTAATTATTTATTTTTTGGCTTCGGCCCCCCAGTTGTCTGAGGGACAGCAACCCGGCCCCCGGCTCAAAAGGGTTGCCTACCCCTGCTCTAAGGTGTTGGAACGAGTTGTCTATTCACGCTGTCTGAGTTTTTTGAAACCAACCCATTCTAGATCCCTTCCAGTCTGGTTTTCGCCCACGGCACTCCACGAGGACGACCCTCACTAAGATCGCGAATTATCTTTTGGGGCCAAGGCGAATGGCCTTTATTCTATCCTCGTCCTTCTCGATTGTCTGCGGCCTACGACACCATGGACCACTGTCTCCTAATAGACGTACTTTCTGACCTGGTTTCTTGGGCCTTGTTCTCGATTGGTTCACATCTTACTTGTCAGATCGATCTTTTTCAGTGGTCTTGGGTGGTCAGACCTCGTCTTCTGTCCCCTACTGTTGGAGTTCCTCAGGGCTCTGTTTTGGGTCCCCTCTGTTTTCTTTATACACACTCTCCCTTGGCAAACTATCAGTTATTTGGTTTCTCCTACATCTGTACGCCGATGAATCCAGCGGTACCTTTCCACCCTAATCTTTCCCAGAGCTAGAGCAGCAAGTGTCATCCTGTTTAACAGCTTGTCCCCACTGGATGCACCATCGGCATCTGAAGCTCAATGGTCCAAGACAGAGCTTCTTGTTTTCCCTCCTAATCCCACCCTTCACTACTCCTTTTCTATTTCTGTCAATAACGTCCTATCCAGCCGCCAGGAAGCCCGCAGTCACAGTTTCATCTTTGACTCCTCTTTGTCATTTATCCCTCAGATCCAGACTACAGCCAAAGTCTGCAGATTTTTTTCTCTATAATATCACCAAAATCCATCCTATCCAGCTTCTACCGAAAAGACACTGGTCCATGCCCTAGTGGTCTCATGACTAGACTACGTAACCTCCTCTGGCAGGGCTTCCCCTCTCTCATCTCCACCCATTAATTTCTGTTCAGCATTCAGCTGCACGCATTATTTCACTCGCTCGCCGTATGATCATGTCTCCCCTCTGTTGTCCTCCCTTCACTGGCTCCCTTCCTTCCTGCATCAGGTACAAACTTTGCTACTCACCTTTAAAGCCCTGCATGGGCTGGCCCCTCTTTATTAACCGATCTTCTCTCTCCTACATCCCTACTGCACCTCTGCTCGGGTAGCCAAAGTTTCCTCTTTCAACCCAGATCTTCTCTGGCCCATCCCAGATCCGTCCCTTCTCTCTTGCTGCCCCTCATTCCTGGAACCTTCTTCCTCTGCATGCACGGCTCACACTTCCCTAACCAGCTTTAAGGCTGAGCTGAAAACCATATTGTTTAAGGAAGCGTTCTCAGGGAATTTGTGATTGTCATCTGGCTGTCTGACAATTTTGATGTGATGTGATTGTTTGATATTTGATGTTTTTAATTTGTTTTTTCTTTTCTATGGTAATTTTATCTATTCCTCTTTAATTGTTATTATTTTAGAATGTAGCCTTGGGCAGGCTTTTATATTCTCTATAATTTTACTGACTTTGTACACGCTGTGTATAATTACAGCACTTTAGAAATAAAGTTTAATAATAATAATAATAATAATAATAATATGCTGAAAAGCCGCGTAAAATATGCCTACGTATGATACGGGCGCACAGTGTTTTCTCTCATGTGGGTGAGGTCATAAGAGTTTCTTGGTATTTTGAAATAACTATTCACACTTTGGGAATTTTTGTTGGAGGGCTGCTGCCAGCCCCCAACAGCTCCAAGAGAAGACTACTCGGACTCCGGAGCTAATTGCACAGCTTTTAAAAAGTGACTTCCTGCTCTAGATTTGAATTCTAATTCAAGCGGCATCTTGGTCCCATTGCATGGCTTTTGTCTCCAAATCCACCACTGAGACAGCCTAGCTGCAGCCCGCATCCCTTAATGCCTTCGGCTGCCATTTTTCATGTCGGGAGCTTTCTGACCTTGAAAAATGGCTCCCAAGCATGTTAAGGGCAGCAGGCTGCAGCCAGGCTGTACCAGATAGTGGATTTGGAGAAAAAGCCATGCATAGGACCAGGACACAGGCCAATAAGAATTCAGTATGAGAGCAGTAAGTCACTTTTTAAAAGCTGCACAATTAGCTACAAAGTCAGGGTAGCTTCCTTGGAGTGTTAAAGGCATGCAGCAGCCATGTCTGACAGCAAAGCATGAAGTGTCCCACATAGATCCTGAAGAGCAAGAGTGAGGGATTCAAAGATAAATAAAGCTGCAGCAACAAAATAGCAAAAAATGCCTTGGTGTGCTTTGGAAAGGAAATGCTGGAAAGGAATTAGGCCAGTTGTGCTGAATTATTGCTTCTATAAATTAGCAAAGCCAAGGCCATCTCATCGCTGCAAGACAACAGCTCCACTAAGCACCTGTTACATTCTGTCTGTCTCATTCCTGACCTTCAGCTTCCTCCTTGGACTTTTCAGGACTACCTTCCTGACTTTGGACATTACTTGGATGGCATTTCAGCACAAACCCAGGCTGATTGCCATACTTCTGCTGGATCCTCTGATTTAGCCCTGTTTTGGCTTGTGTTTCTCCATTGTTTGTTCCCTAAACTATAGGTTCACATTATAGGGCACACACCACCCTGAAGTAGGAGAGCAATGTGTATTAGGGATGAATGTGAAATTCACTCTGAGAAATTTCAGTGACTCAGTTTGGATCTAATCTGGTTATTTATACTTGCATGTATGAACAAAACTATTTGAAAGTATTCTCCTCACTGGGTGTAATTATGAGTTTTAAAAACCATTTTTCAGTGATATTTTCACCTTGGGACATTTTGTTTTTGCAGCAAAACGAACAAAACAGCTTTATGCTCACAATGCACCCACCTAGAATCCTATTGTGGGAGAAAGGAGGGATATAAATCCTT
Organism: Sceloporus undulatus; assembly: GCF_019175285.1. NCBI lineage: Eukaryota > Metazoa > Chordata > Lepidosauria > Squamata > Phrynosomatidae > Sceloporus > Sceloporus undulatus. The sequence goes on along the minus strand of NC_056525.1, from coordinate 12,133,301 downwards.
GAAATAAATAAAATAAAATCCCCGGGACAGGATCGGACAAAAAGGGAGGAGAGAGAGGCAAAAGCTGCAGGTGCTCCAAGAGATGATAGAGGGCCTCCACTCTTCCTCTTTATTCCTCCTGTTGAAACAGCTGCAGGAGTGGAGGGGCCAGGCTTTATATGACTTTTGCCCACACCGAGGGAACCGCTGGAGTGTAGGAGTGAGGACTGGGCTGAGTGCCATGCCCAGCAGCTCTCCACTTCCATCCACACTGAGGTAGCTGCAGCTGCTGCTGGTCCGAGAAAGAGTGGGGGCTGGAGCGTTAAAGCCCTGTCTGGGTCCAGGAATGGAGTGGAAGTCTCAAACGGGCAAAATCAAACTGATAGACCAATAAATTCAGTGGCCCTGTAATCTCCAATGTTAGCTGTGTCCATCCTACCCTAGAAATCATCGAGGAAATAACAGACAAGCTAGTGATATACATCAAGTCGAAACTGTAAACGACACAGTATCTATTTTGGCTACTTCTGTAAATCAACCAATTCCACCAACCGAACTCCAACCTCAAGATTTCCCATGATTGAAAAATGAATTTAGGACTTCAAGCGAAGCCAAATTAGAAGATTAAAACTTTTTTCATGGAATATCACTGGATGGAGAAGGAACATAAGTGATTCTTCCTTTGTGAAATTTATTACCAGCTTTGATTTAATTCTCCTTCAGGAAACCTCCTTTAAAGCTAATATAATAAATAATAAAATGCAACATTTTGTACCAAAAAGCCATTGAATTTTGTGCAAATACACATTTTCAAAAAAAACTTAGAGAAAAAAACCTTTTCTTTTTCTTCTTTCTTTCTTTCTTCTTTCTTCCTTTCTTTTCTTTTTTTCTTTTTTCTTTTTCTTTTTTTGCTCTTGTGCAGAAACAAACTTGTGGCAATTGACCTTCCCCCCCCCCATGGAGTGTCTGACACACTGACACCTTTTCCATCAAGCATAAGAACCTTTGCAAATATGGGCCCGTTACAAACAGGCTAAAGTGTGCGCTCTGCGCGTGCTAGGGTTAAAACGGGGCGTCCTTTCCGGACGCCCCCATCCCTAAGATGCGCAGAGCGCGCAACAAATGGCGGTGGTCATCCACACAGCCACCCATTACGATGTCACGACCGCGCCGCCTCTATACGGGCCGGCGCGGACGTGACATCGTCACGCCGCACCAGGGCGCATAGTACGCCCCTTCCCCAGCCACAAAAGGAACTCCGAAACCTTCAGACGGCTGCATCCAGGATGCAGAGGAGAAAGGGCCAAGCGGCCCCTTTCTCCTCCTCCCCACTGCCCCAAGGACACCCCTTTCCAGTGCAGGGAAGGGGCCTTTTGCCGCTCCCCGCAGCCTGGAAAGCGGCAGATCGGGGCCTCAGGGCTGCCGCTCTGGCCACTGAGGCCCCTATCCGGCGGGGAAAGGGGCGGGTGCAGGCCGCCGCTTTTCACGGTCTGTAACCCGCCATTGTTTAGCTCCCTGTTCCCATCTTGTCAGCATTCACCATTTGAACATCTATGCAAGAGATGTGGTGAATGTAGTTCCAATGAGGAATGCACAACCAAGGAGAATGAGTATCATTCCAAACAGCACTTGCAGGCTGCAAGCTAGAATGGAATAATCTCCCGTATTAGATCACTGAGAGAGCAGGAAAAACAAGTGTCTAGGAACTTTTAGAAAAGTGACTTTTCCAAGATCTGTTTATTGATAAGAAATTCTGTCTTGTAGAGCTCAAAGAGGCTGGTGGATTTCCACTCCATCCAGTTGAATCTGGTGTTTTCCTTAGGGGCTGGAAAGCATCAAATTCGCCAATGGGATGGAAATCTATCCGCATCTTCCAGACACTTGCCCAGATACAGACAGACATCATCTTATTCATGAAGTGCTAGCAGCTGTCTGTCTTGTATGTCACCACCCAGAAAGAGAGAACTTGCCACCATTAAGTAAAGGGATGTTCTAGAACTACCTATCAGCAAGGAAAGAGCAAAAGCTGGTGGCTACCATGTAAGTGGGACAGTGAATCTACTCTGTGTTTAGTTGGGAGTTATCCAAGTGAACCTGAAGTGGAATGATATGACAAAGCCTATGTGAGTCCTTAAGATCTCAACTGGCTCAAGGCTATGCTGCAGGTGGCAGCTGGTGGTTTCCATGTCAGTAGGGTGGTAAATGTATCCCACATTTTAGGGCACACTTACACTGTAGAAATAATCCAGTTTGACACCATCTTAAATGCTAGGGCTCCATCCTACAGAATCTTGGATTTGTAGTTTTGTGAGTTATCAGCACTCTTGGCAGAAAAGGCTAAAGACCTTGAAAACTACAAACTCCAGGTTTCCATAGCAGGGAGCTACAGTATTAAATTGGGGTCAAGCTGCATTATTTCTACAATGTAGATGCATCATTCATCTTAACCTTACATAAGGTATCCATGTTATTGAATACAACCCTCAAAACAAGTGAATACCTGGATGGAATCACTGCCCCACTGACATGGAAGTTACCGTGTTCTTTTTCAGGGAAGCAGCAGACAGAAAATGCCAGATTCAAAAGTCCAGAGCTCCCATTCCTCAGCACTTGAACATTATCCCCTCTGCCCTAAAGTCAGTCTTCCTGCTAGTCATCCCTTTAACGTATTCTATATTTCCCATTCCACATTATGCGGCCCATTCTCTACTACTTAGCTAAACATTAGAATTCTGTCCAGTACAATATGAAAGTAGGCCATCAGGAAGTCTGGCTGCCATTTCTATATCATACACTGCGGGTATTCACATCAGAGCTTTTGGATTAAACTCTTGGCTGGGATAAATCTTCCCTGACCCCAAGATGGTTATTTGTTTTTGCTTTTGTTTTTCAAATGGATTTCTTTTTCCTTTGGAGGATAAAAAAAATTGCATCTCGGATAATGTTTCTTTCCACAGAGACTTCAGGTTTGGGTTGACGATAGAAGTGCAGCAAGTCAGAGGAATCAGAAAAGTTACATTTCAGTGACGATCCAGTTTTTTGCTTGTGGCAATGCAAACTTGGCCAGCATGCTCAGAACACAGTGTTATGTCTGCTGAAGTGGTGAGGGGAAAGCACTTAAGAACACAGGTGCAATCACAATGGGTTTTAAACTCAGCCAGGTTTCTCCTGGTTTCTCTTTCTTTGTTTCCATCTTTTACCAATCCTAAAACAAGCTACCTGAGTATCCCAGTGCACCACCTTCTGAATCTGGCACACTGCCTTCAGTCAGATAGCGGTGCTCTGGAATTTTGGATAAGAACTGAACTTGGAAAAGAACAGTGAGGGATTGAAACAAACTGGTCACTTTTTGTACTACTGCAGAGTGAGCAACTCGGGTGGGCTACTGCATAAGTGGGCCAACTTTTCCCCTGCAACTCTCAGCTCCCCTTTGCAAATAACTATTAATCTAGAAGTGACATAATTTTTGGATGCCATTTGGCTGATTCTTAGCTATTGTTGTTTTAGGAATATGGAAAGAAATATTCTAAAGGCTCCAGTTCCTGTCTGATCTTGGAAACTAAAGCAGGGTGAGCCTGGTTAGTGTTTGATGAGAGTTCTTGTTTGTGTGCTTTCAAGTCATTTCCAACTATGGCAACCCTAAGGCAAACCAATCATGGGTTTTTCTTGGCAAGATTTGTTCAGAAGAAGTTTGCCATGGTCCTCCCCTGAAGCTGAGAGAATGTGACTTGGCCAAGGTCACCTAGGGGAAATCATGGGCCGAGCTAGAAATTGAACTTGGAGACCATAGCCAACACCAAACAACTATGCCACACTGGTTGTCAGGGGAGGCTCCCAATGATATATGCTATACGCTTGTGTGTGTGTGTGTGCATGCATGCTTTTGACTATATTCAAAGGAAAGAACTGGTGAAACCACCTCAAAATATTCCTTACCAAATAAAACTCAGTAAAATTCATGGCAAGTCAGCAAGCGATTTGAAAGCACACAAACACATAGGGAGGGAAATAATATTTGAAAAAATTCAAAAATGGTTTTAAACCCCCCGTTTTTCATGTCAAGAAGAAAAGATGCTGAGAAGCAGAATCCTGGACTAACAAAATGCAAAATTCACAAAAGTGTGATGCCTTTATTGGCCAACCAAAGTGTACAAAGTACATCATGACAGCTGTTGAAGTTCCACTGGCTTATTCATATTATTAAAAATATTAACTGATATTTAAAAAAAAATCATTCAGGAGAAGATTAACAAGACCAACAAGAATCAAAGATTATTCTGCACAAAATTCATTTGTGGTTGTTTTGTCCATGGCACAGAATTTTCACTGCATGAAATATCTTTTACTGTTTTCTGCACAGCAAATGCACATAGAAAGTTGGTTTCTGTGCAAAACAACTATGTGTGAATTTTGTGCAAAAAAGTCCCAAATTGTGATTGGGCTGTAATAACAGGCTTTCAAAAACTTTCTTACAGCAAAAAAGTTGCTAAAATTACTCATAGCCTAGTGAAGAATTACATCTTGAGGGGAGGGGTTGAAAAGATTTGCAGAAGTTGGGGTTGAAGACATAAATCACAGCATTTGTGTCTTTTTTGTGATCATTTGGGCTAATTTCTAGGTGAAGATTCCAAAATTTGTGGAATTTGGGAGGGGTCTAGGATGGGAGCCAATGTGGCATAGTGGATTAAGTGTTGGACTATGACCCTGGAGACCAGGGTTTGAATTACTGCTCAGCCATGGAAATGGACTGGGTGATCTTGAGTTAGTCTCAGAGGAAGGCAATAACAAACCTCCTCTGAACAAACATTGCCAAGAAAATCCCATGATAGGTTCTCCTTAGAGTTGCCATAACCTGGAAACTATTTGAAGGCTCACAATGACGACAACTGGGATAGCTTGCAGAGTCACCAAAGGCTGCATATGGCCCAAAGGCCACACTTTCCCCATACTTAGACTACTGGTTGATTTTAGGAGCTGTGGTGTAGTGGTTTGAGTGTTGGACTAGGATTCTGGAGATCAGAGACTGATTTCCCACTCAGGCTGAGAGAGAATGACTTGGCTAAGGTCATCCAGTGGATTTACATGGCAGAGCCAGACTTTGAATCCTAGTCTCCGGAGTCATAGTCCAGTGCTCCAACCAGGTTGAAGCTAATGGCAATTAAGAACAACAGCAAAAGCTGCAAGGAAGTCTGTTGTACTAGTGGTAGGTACCTGATGGTGATGGTATTGTTTTTGTCTGTCTTCAAGTCATTACCAATTTATGGCGACCCAAAGTCAAACCTTTCATAGGGTTTTCTTGACAGGTTTCTTCAGAGGGGGGTTGCCATTGCTATCCTCTGAGGCTGAGAGAGAGAGTCATAGAATCATAGAATTGTAGAGTTGGAAGAGACTACAAGGGCCATCCAGTCCAACCCCATTCTGCCATGCAGGAAATTTCAATCAAAGCATCACCGACAGATGGCCATCTAGCCTCTGTTTAAAGACCTCCAGGGAAGGAGACACCACTACACTCTGAGGAAGGAGTGTGTTCCACTGTCGAACAGCCCTTAATGTCAGGAAGTTCCTCCTAATGTTGAGGTGGAATCTCTTTTCCTGTAGCTTGCATCCATTGTTGCGGGTCCTATTATCTGAAGCAGCAGAAAACAAGCTAGCTCCCTCCTCAATATGACATCCCTTCAAGTATTTAAACAGGGCTATCATATCACCTATTAACCTTCTCTTCTCCAGGCTAAACATCCCCAGCTCCCTAAGTCGTTCCTCATAGGGCATGGTTTCCAGACCTTTCACCATTTTAGTTGCCCTCCTTTGGACACATTCCAGTTTCTCAACATTCTTTTAAAATTCTGGTGCCCAGAACTGGACACAATATTCCAGGTGGTGCCTGACCAAAGCAGAATACTTCCCTTGATCTAGACACTATACTTTTATTGATGCAACCTAGAATTGCATTGGCCTTTTTAGCTGCCACATCGCACTGTTGACTCATGTTCAACTTGTGATCTACTTGGACTCCCAGACCCCTTTCACACATAGTCTCGTTCAGCCAGCTATCCCCCATCCTATATCTATGCATTTCATTTTTCCTCCCTAAGTGCTGTACCTTACATTTCTCCATGTTGAATTTCATTTTGTTAGCTTTGGCCCAGCTTTCTAGTCTAGTCAGGTCATTTGGAATTTTGATCCTCTCCTCTGGGGTATTTGCTACTCCTCCTAATTTGGTGTCATCTGAAAATTTGATAAGTATGCCCTCAATTCTGTCATCAAAGTCACTGATAAAGATGTTGAATAGCACTGGGCCCAGGACAGAGCCCTGTGGGACCCCACTGGTCACTTCTCTCCTGGATGAAAAGGAGCCATTGTTGAGCACCCTTTGGATTTGGCCGGTCAACCAATTACAAATCCATGTAACAGTTACCTTGTCTAGCCTACATTTTACAAGCTTCTTTGCAAGAATGCCATGGGGAACCTTGCAAAGAAGCTCGTAAAATGTGGGCTAGACAAAGGTAACTGTTACATTGTCTTGACCAAGGTCACCCAGTGGATTTACATGGCCAAGCCAGGATTTGAACCCTAGTTTCTGGAATCATAGCCCAGTGCTCCAACTACTACACCACGGTGGCTCTCATCCTGGTGGTATTACAAGAACTAAATGCCTGGTCGGGGTAAAGTCCAATCTCCTGATAATTCAGGAATGGATCCTGTTGGCATTCAGATGTTATTGGACTACAATCCCCATCAGTTTGAATCATTTTAACTAATGGTGAGATATTGTAAGAGTTGCAGTCCAAGGACACCCAGGGACCCCACACTCCCTATTCCTGATGCAATGAAACAAAAGATGTGACATGATATGATATCATAAAGATTTCATGTTTTCCAGGCAGCAAGAGGAACAGCCAACAAGATGCAGCAGCCATGCAAAAATGTTGCATTTTACTTTGGGATTGTGTTTGCAGAGAAATTAGAGATATGGTAAGATCATGATGTCTTCCATTGGAACTAAGAATGGTCTGGATTGCCAAAAGGTATTGCATGTGGATGGATAGAAAAACAGCAACTATGGGGTGGTGGTGGTGGTGGTGGTGGTGGTGGTGGTGGCGGCGCATAAATCATTTTAATCACAGCAAATATGTCTGCAATGTCCTATTTCCACATTAATTTGTGATTAATCTTTGTCCTCTTTACTACTTATCTTGCCCTTCCCCAGCAGTTGGTTAAATGCTTTCTGATGTGGAAGTCTCATCTTCTAGTGTTATCTCTTGTTTCATTTTAGATGTATTCTCATCACAGGATTCTCAAGTTAAAAAAACATTCAGAAGTGGTTTACCAGTGCCTCCTTCTGTGAAGCACTAACAAGAGTTAGCAGTTGTCTTTCAGAGATCCTCTAACAATGATCTCCCCCTTCACTACTGCTGCTATTCAGTATCTTTAGTCTGGTTCCTCAACATAAACTTGTCTGATGTGGGAGATGTTACCAGCATAGCCTCTTGCCTCATAGGAGTATGCAATCCCACCACCACAGAAAGCTGGTGAAATGGTGGTTATGAGAAAATATTTATCATTTTTCATTCTCATGTGAAAAAAATGAAGTCAAGATTTGCATTCCTCCTCTGCCCAACCAGCCATCTCCCACACTTGCAACATCACCTAGCTCTGAAGAGAAGGAGAAACATAATTGTGTGCTATCAGCATATTAATAATATCACCATAGTAGTGACATTACACAACAACACCCTGGATGAATGCACTCAGCTATTTCAGGGTGAAACAACAATGGGGGATATGATGAAGTTCTGGGGGAACCTGAAGGAAAATGATGTGAGGTCAAAAAGAAATACACCTCTAGAAATAGACATCCAAGTATGAGCAGAACCGTTGCAAAACATTCTGGGAGCTGGTTCAGAAGGACATTGCATTCAATGGTACTGAAAGTTTCTAAGACAGTGAAAGGACATGGCATGGTTGTATTTTGCATCTCACCTACAAGAGTCCATTCTACAAGGTGGTCAAGCACCTTTTTACACTACACAATTATAGTATTATGATTCCACTTTAATTGCTATGGATGTATCCTGTGGATTTGTAGTTTGGTGAGGCACTGGAATCCTCTGGCTGAGAATTCTAAATTTTGTTGTGTTGTGTTTTTTCAAGTCCTTTCCAACTTATAGCAACTTTAAGGTGGAGTTATCATGGGATTTTCCTGGCAACATTTGTTCAGAGGAGGTTTGCCATTGCCTTTGCCTGAGGCTGAGAGCATATGACTTGCCTAAGGTCACCCACTGGGTTTCATGGCCAAGCAGGGAATTGAAATGCCCTCCTTAAATTGCAAACATGAGAATAGTACCATAGCAGTTAAGGTGGAATGACACTATACAGTTGTATAGTGTGAAAGGGTAACAAGACTATTTTCATGACTAAAATAAGTGTAAAACCCATATTGAAATGGACCTGGAAAATCAGGCTTTTCTTTCTATCCAATGTCAGCTGAATCTCGCCCATCATCACATACTCTGGTACCTCACCCAAGCAAAGGGCATTTACCACAATCCTATAAGTACAGAGAACTTCTGGGTCCAGAGAAGTTTTTTTTTCCAAGAATGGATATTCTACTGTACTTTTTAGGGAAGCTGGAGCCATTCCCTGTCTTGATGAGATGGCTACTTCATAGACCCAACCAGCTGTTCTTCCTTGCCAGATATAACCAGCTAGGAAGAGCATATTATATTCCATTTTTCTCTCATCATGGAAAGCTATGCAGTTTATATGGCATTCCCAGACACCCCGCCATTCTGGCTCTGGGCAAACCAAACCTGCCTAACTTCAGTGAATTGGCTTCATCATAAACCTGGATAATATTAATTAGAAATGTGCTATTAGAGTAGGCAGGTATGTCTTCTTTTATTTCATTCTTGTACACAAGAACAAAAAAATATATATCAAAATGTTTCTCCTTGGGAGCAAAGCTGCAAGATATTTTTCTCACCGTTTTCAATGTATGTATTTATGTATACATTTCCATTTGGTGCTTATCCCCTGACACTTCGTGCTGAATTTTCTATATCAAAAAGACTGGTGAATTTAGAGAGGAAATACAACTATTCTGCACAAGATTTCTTTTTCACACAAAAAAATACACAAAAATCCCAAAACGTTAATATTTTTAAACTGGTTTACAGTTTTTCAGTGAAACATCTTGACATTTGGAGACATCTTTTTCTTGTCATGGACAAGGAGAGCAGAATATTCTTTATATCCCTATAGCAAAAGAAATCAAGATCTATACATGAGAATGATAAAGGGTAGAAAGAACCAAGAAAAAGTCATGGCTTTAGCATGGAGCATTTAATTCATGGTGTATTCTCTGACATCACTTTCCATTTAATTTTGGCCTAGTGAGTTGGTTTTGGAAACAAGTATATGTCCTAGCTCAACTGGTATTTGAAAGATATCCTGGGACACTTTGAGTAACATGTTTTTGCATCAGTTGAGATATACAACATCCACACAAGACTCATTGAAAGGGGGCTGGGGGTAAGATTGGATGTGTCTTGTATCTTGTTTCTGGGAAAGGGAAGCAAAATTTGAAGCTGAAATTTAGTATCAATTTTTATGCCCCTGCTAGAGATGGAGAAAAATGTCATCACAGCCAACAGTTTCAGTGAAAGTAGCACTTTCTTCTCTCCTGAGACTTGTTGCAAGAAAATGTACATTTTGTCGCAAGCATTTGCATATCTGTGAAGCTTACATGGCATTTCCAGAAAACAAACTTGTGCACAGATTATAGAATGCAAATGGGTGAAATGTGCATAACTGGAGGGGAAATGGTGAGAAACAGGCTTCAGTCAATGGGGATATATTGTGTAAATTAAGTAAAATGTACAATTAAATGTGCAAATTAGGAAGAATGGGTTCAAAAATTGGTGTAAATTTCAGTGCAAGAACAAAATACAAAAGCTGAATTCCTACATTGCGGCTGTGTAGTGGTAAATCTATATTCATGTAATGAAGTGGTGGCTGCACCACACACCCCTTGAATCTCAATGTTGTTCACCAGTTGTGTATCTGTGAATGTTGTTGCTGTTTCTACAACCACAATGAATCTAGTGGTATGCATAATGTGACTTACACATGCATATGCCATTAAGAGAATGTTAAACAGAAAGACAACAGGATGCCAGCCAAATTCTCATATCCCAATAGGAAGCAAGGCCAGATTCAGAGAAACAGAGCTAAAGTGAAAATAAGGCAGTTTCATGGCAGGGGGTTGGACTAGATGATCCTTGAGGTTTCTTCAAATGCTATGATTCTATGTAGCCACATTGGTTCAAGGGGGGCGTTTCTACTGTGGGCTTGTGAGGCTGCAGGGTTTTGTTGTTGTTGTTCCTGACAAGCATGTGCACATTCACATAATGAAATAGCCTCTCTCTGGTTTTGATTCTTCTGACCTCCCACCTGCACCCCCACTGGACTGAGTACACACCTCAGCCTTCACCTAAGTTGGCTCTTCACTCTAATTTTCTGCCTTATTTTTTAAATTTAAATTTTAAATTTAATTCCCAGCAAAGTGGGTGTAGGCAAGCCTTTACATGTCTACTCAGACCTACGTAAGTTCTCAGACGTGAGCTCTGCTCTGGTGCCACAACAAACTACAGTTCCCAGAATTCCATGGTGTTGAGGAATTGTATTTACATGAATGAATGAATGATTATGAAGATGGCTGGAGTCCTTTTGGCAATTTACCAGCATGGTGTACTGTAGTGTAGTGGTTTGAGCCACTGGTGACTCTGGAAACCAGATTATTTCTGCAGTACAGATGCAGCATGAGAGAAAGGAGTTGGTAGCATTAGCTTTCATAGATGTAGGATGCATCCACTCTGTATAAATAAAGCAGTTTGATACTACTTTAACTGCTATTGTGCTATTCTACAGAATCTTGGGATTTGTTGTTTGGTGAGGCACCAGAGGTGTCTGACAGACCAGACTGAATACCCCACCTAACTACAGATCCCTGGTTTCCACAGGATAGAGCAATGGCAGTGAAAGTGGTGTCAAACTGCATTATTTCTGCAGTGGGAAGGAGCTGCCAATCTACTTCACCAGCTGGGTTGGATGTGTTGATTTGATGGTTTTATCTTTTGTCTTGTAATAAATCTATTTTTAAGGCTTTCATTTCTATGGATATTTAATTGAATTTTAACAATTAATTTTTTTATGTACTGTTACTTATGTCTTTGTAAATGCTTTTTAAAGTGTGTTAGCTTTATTTATTTTTTCAAGCTGCCTTGAATCCCATTATTGTTAAAAGGGCAGGAAATGAATGAATGAAGGATTATGATGATGACTGGAATTCTGTTTGCAACTTACCAGCATGGTGTAGTGGCTTGAGCATAGGTCTATCACTCTGGAGATCAGGGTTCATGCATAAAAATCCACCGGGTGACCTTGGGCAAGTCACACTCTCTCAGCCTCAGAAAACAGCAATGGCAAACCCCCTCTGAAGAAACTTTCCAAGAAATTTGCCAAGAAAACCTTATGACTTGGGGGCACAAAACACCAAAGTGGACTTAAGTCTGCAGAAATTAAAATTGGGCAGTTCCATAATGTTTCTATCCAGTAAAGGTCTGCTATTATGTAGGGGAGCTAGCAAAGTGAGTGATGTGCATTGGGACTTATGCACAATGGGACCAATGCTTAACAGGATCGATGCATATTGCCACCAATACACATCAGTTCCTTTATACATTGGGATACTGGCTACAATCACGCCATTGTGCCTTTATGCATCTTCTCAATTTACTAATACAATTTCTTAGTTCCTCTACTGTGTAGCTAATTATGCATACATTTACATACACCACGTTAAAGGATTTTAGCCCATAAAACTAGTAGATTTTGTATAGGGATTTTTTCCCATTCTAAAAGGCTGAAATGCTATTCCTAAGATTTTGTTCCTGGCAATATCAACTTGACATAGACTGACATTTTCAGTCCTGTATTTTCCCCCCACCAACCAATATGGCCCCTGAAATCTTCTCTGGAATGTAATTTGGCCTTTCGACTGAAAAAGGTTCCCCACCATTGATGGCTATTCAAAAGGTTTATAAGACCAGGGTAATATCTGCTTTGTACCCACCCTATAACTTGGGGATATACTGGGCTACAAAAAACAATATTCTTTTGTTAATTTGGGTGTATCCACACTGCAGAATTAAAGACATTTGACAGCACTTTAACTGTCATGACACTATACTACAGAATTTTGGGATTTACAGTTTGGTGAGGGATTAATAAAATCACCAAACTACAAATCCTAAGATTCTGTAGCCTAGAGTCATGGCAGTTAAAGTGGTGTCAAATTGCTTTAGTTCTGCAGTGTGGATACACCATTTTAGAAGCTGACTTTCTTACACACAGCCCAATGATGCCTAACTTTTCCTGACAATATTTTTACACTAGACCCCAGCTTTCCTTGCTACAGCATGTCAGGACTGAGTCAGGATCTTCCAATAGGCTTCATTTAGCTGCAGACACTAAGGCCCGTTACAAAATGCGCGCCTTAAAAGTGAGGGCCATCTGCATGTGCTAGGTTAGAAAGGGGTGTCTTTTCCAGATGCCCCCAACCCTAGCAAGCGCGGAGCGTGACAAAAAGGTGGCGCATTCACACCCCGCTGCCATTATGACGTCACAACCGCGCCGCCTCTTAAGGGCGGTGCGGATTGATGCCATCACGCCGCCGCCAGGGCGCATAGTACGCCGCTTCCCCCGGCCGCAAAGGAGCTCCGAAATGGAGCTCCTTTTGCCGTTTGCATCACTGGGCGCCAGCCTTCAGATGCGCTGCCCGCCGCGACACAGAGGAGAAAGGGGCCAAGCGGCCCCTTTCTCCTCCTCCCGCCACCGTGGGTGTCCTTGGGGCTTGAAGCCCCAAGGACACCCCTTTCCAGGCTGCGGGGAAGGGGCCTTTTGCCGCTTCCCCGCAGCCTGGAAAGCGGCGGATCGGGGCCTCAGCGGCTGCTGCTCTGGCCGTGAGGCCTCGATCCAGCTGGGAAAGGGGCGGGTGCATGCTGCCGCTTTTCGGCAGTCTGTAACCCACCTCAGTTCTCTGCTGAACGTAGAGAATCAAGATGGTGCTTGTGCCTTGTTCCTGGACTGACACCAACAAAACTTCTGCAGGGTCATTTTCCTCCTCTACCTCCTTTCTTCTCTCACCCCAGCAATGCAATGAAGCCTTCTGGGAACCCTCAGGCTAACAAAGTGCAAAATTATGTCCGTGTGCCTAACTGCAAACAAGGTGCCTCTTTTCCACATGAATGGTAATTACCAGGAAAGGGAACAAGTGGCACTGGAATGTTTGTCTAAGATGCAGGTCTCCCTCCCCCCAATTGCTCTCTCCCCCCCCCTTCCCTGCTATTGCAAATCTCAACTTCTTCTCTGTTATTACATACCCTCTGGAGGCCTTTCATACTATACCGTTTATAGCACTATGGTTCCAGTTTAACTACCATGGATATGGAATTATCCCTGCAGTTCTGGGGTTTATAGTTAGGTGGGGCACTCAGAGGTCTAAGGCACCATTCCCACTTGCTTTGGGATCTGAATCAATGATTGGTTCGGCAACAGAGTTCACACTACATTTGCCCTAATCGCATTTTCTTGCTGCAGCAAGATAAAATAAAATAACCCACTTGTGGTTCACATTGATGAATGAATTGATTCAAAATGGACCCGCCCCGCTGGCCAAAGGGCAAATTTAAATCATTGTGATCCGCATCAGTTCATACTTGCACGAAATTGATTTATCCAAAAAAGATGCAGAACAAAAATCAGCGTCAAAAAGACATGGGTTGAATGGGTCTAGCGCGTAGCCTCTCCAAAGTGCTTCAGCGATTCGGTTCAAATGTGAACACCTGTTCATTTAAACCAGTTCAAAACTGATTTGCGATCCAGTTTAAAAGCTAGTAGGAATCAGGCCTAAGTTTGTTGTTGTTGTTGTTGTTGCTGCTGCTATCATTGAACTAGACAAGATCTGAAGTGTAAAATAATCATTGAATACTTAGTTAGGTTGTCCATTCATCATATTTCCAATTTCTAGGCATGGTTGTGAGAGCTGGGCAGAAAGAAATCAACTCATTTGAAAAATGAAGCTGAAAAGGGTTCTACAAACACCATGGAGCTACTAAAAAAGCAAACAGATGGTTTTATTTGGGCCATGCAGACAGAGTATTGGAGGTTTCTCATTCATAGGTGCCATAAGTAAAGTCAACTTGATGGCTAATAACAACAAAGGTCACCTTGAATCTAATTGTAGGACATAATAAATAATAATATACTAATAATGGCCGAGACTCCCTTATCTGAAATGGCAGTGACCAGAAGTGTTTTGGATTGTAATTTTTTTTAATTTTATTTTTATTTTTTTTTTATTTTTTGGATTTTGGAGTTTGTTATTAAAGTACATTATGAAATATCTTGGAATAGGATCCAAGTCAAAACAGGAAATCACCTTACTGTGCCTAAAGGTTTCATTTTACATATATTTTAATTAATTTTCTGCATGAAACAAGGTTTGTGAACAGTGAACCACCAGAAAGCCACGTAAACTATCTCAGCTACCCAGGAAAAGTTTTGGATTTTGGAATTTTCAGATTTCAGAATTGAGACCGTGTGCTTGTTGCTGAAGGGGGGAGCTTCTGTGAGTCACATCTGTGGTCACAGAGGGCGGAGCTAGCAGACTAGCTTTATATACCACCTTCCAAGCCTTCCAGAACAGTCCGGCCAGAGAGAGGAGAGGAGAGGAGCAGCTGGGCAGCCATATTGAGACCGTGTGCTTGTTGCTGAGGGGCGGAGCTTCTGTGAGTCACATCTGTGAGTCACAAGGGGCAGAGCTAGAAACTAGCTTCATATACCATCTTACAAATTCTACTCAAGTGGCATCGGGTTAGAATCAGATATTGAAACAGACCTTGCCTTTAAGTGTAAGATAGCAGCCAGGACATTCCTTTAAGTAGTATTCCCCGTAGACTGACTGTTATAGTCATTACTAAAGACTTTGCATTATGGACACGAGGGATTGCTGCAGTCACCTGCAACTCTTGTGGATGTTTGTCTTCTTGCCTACACGAGTGGAGAACTTCCACATGCACCCAAGTGCAAGTTGGTAGCACTCTTGAAGAAGAAAGGGCAGCAGCTGGAGTCCAGAGTAGCTACACTTCAGCATATTGGAGAACAAGAGGATTTCCTGGGACAACAGAGCTAACCTCTTGGATGCGTACCACCGCAGAGAAATGTTAGGGTGGAAGAGGTCACTTGCATACACAGAGAACAGACAGCTGGAGGAATGTCACAAAGAGAAGTAAGCCAAGAAGGAAATGTTCGGGGAGCTTGCAGCTAGAGAATCGATTCGAAGCTCTTTCCCTTATCAAGGAGATGAAGAAGAGCAGCATGGACAGACTTCAGGGACAGAGCCGGGAGCCTGAGAGTCCCCCCCGAGGACAGTCGCGGCTAAGCCTCGGAGGGGTGTGTGGTCATAGTGGGGGATCCTTGCTCAGGGGTACAGAAGCCGTGATTTGTAGGCCTGACAAGATGTCTCGAGGTTGTGGTCTTCCCGGTGCAAAAATCGTGATGTGACAGGAAGACTGACAAGACTGGTCAGCTTACTGACAAATACCCCTCCTTTTGGTCCATGTGGGAACTAATGATACTGCAAGACACAGCATTCAGACATCAAAAGGGTTACGAGGCGCTTGTGTAGGAAGCTGAAGGAATGGAGTGTACAGGTTGTCATCTCGTCTCCTCTGCCCGTTGAAGGGTATGGTCCAGGAAGGGAGAGGAAAATTGCAGATGTGAACAACTGGCTTCGCAGATGGTGCCGCTGAGAAGGATTTGATTCTTCGATCATGGGCTGCGGTCCATGAGGAGGGACTTCTTGCAATGGACGGATTGCATCTCACGCCAGTTGGAAGAAATGTTTTTGCCAACAGCCTCAAGAACTTCATCAGGAGGGCTTAAACTGAGTTCCGAGGGGAGGGAGACAATATTAAGGAAGGCGAAAAGGATGGCGAAAATAGTCAAAACTGACATAGGAAAAAAGAAAAAAAAGTGCAAGGGACCCAACAGTGGGAGGCAAAAAAACTTGCACAGGCAGCAAGTAAAAGGGACCCATGGTCTGCAATGTCTCTACACTAACGCACAGAGCATGGGAAATAAGCAAGATGAACTCGAACTCCTAGTACAACAACAAATATGATATAATAGGCATCACTGAAAACTGGTGGATGAGTCTCATGATTGGATGGGAAATAGAGGGGTATAACCTTTTAAGAGAAATAGGCACAAACAGAAAGGAGGAGGAATAGCACCTATATGTCAGAGATATTTACACCAGTGAAGAGATCCAGGACATCAATCCTGGAAGCCGGGGGGACCGCATCTGGTAAAAATAAAGGGGAGGGAAACAACAAGGATGTTATGGTGGAGTCTACACAGCCCCCCAGTCAGACTGGGATGGATGATATCTTCTAGAACAGATGACCACACACTCAGAAAGGAGAGATGTAGTAGTGATGGGCGGCTTCAACTATCCTGATATTTGCTGGAAGTCACAACTCAGCAAAATCTTCAGATTTAACAAATTCCTCACTTGTCTGGAAGACAATTTCATTGTCCAAAAGGTGGAAGAGGCAACAAGGGGGTCAGCTATTTTAGATCTGATCCTAACCAACAAGGATGACTTGGTTAATGGGGTGCAAGTGGTGGGATCATTAGGTGGAAGTGACCATGTTTTCCTGGAGTTTGTGTAATACCGTGGAAGGAGAAGCCAGGCATAGTCAGACACGCATCCTAGACTTTAGGGAGCGGATTTCAGTAAACTTAGAGAAGTATGGGGCAATTCCATGGTCAGAAATACTAAAAGTAAAAGAGTTCAGGATGGATGGGACTTTCTCAAAGGGAGATACTCAGGCACAATTTCAAACAGTTCCAGTGAAAAGAAAAATGGGAGGTGTCTCAAGAAACCAGGATGGATGACTAAGGAACTTTCAACCGAGCTAAGTTTGAACGGAACATGTATAAGAAATGGAAAAGGGGAAAATCACAAAAAAGGAATTCAAAGAAATAGCAGGCATGTGTAGGGTAAATCAGAAAGCCAAAGCACAGAATGAACTCAGCTTGCTAGAGAGGTTAAAGACAACAAAAAGGTCTTTTGGATATGTCCGCAGCAAAAAGGAAGAAGAAGGAAACGGTAGGGCCACTGAATGGAGAAGATGCAAATGCTAACAGAAGCGAGAAGAAAGGCAGAATTATTCAACACCTTCTTTGCCTCCGTCTTCTCAAAAAGGAAAAGGGTGCTCAACCTGAGGATAATGGAGCAGAGGACAGTAGGGGAATTTCAGCCCAGAGTAAATAAAGAGATAGTAGGGAATCCTGTTAATCTAAATGAATTTAAGTTTCCGGGACCAGATGAACTCCCTCCATGGGTATTAAAAGAACTGCAAATGTAATATCGGAGCCATTGGCAATAATCTTTGAAAACCCCTGGGAAAACAGGAGAGTCCAGCAGACTGGAGGAGGGCAAACGTTGTCCCCATCTTCAAAAGGGGAGAAAGAGGATCCCAACATATCGTCCGTTAGTCTGACATCAATCCCAGGAGATTCTGGAGCAGGTAATTAAACAAAGAGTCTGTGAACATCTAGATGGCAATTCCATATCACAAAAACTCAACATGGGTTTCAGAGAAACAAGTCATGCCAGACAAATCTAATCTCTTTCTTTGATAAAATTACCAGCTTGGTAGAGGAAGGGAATGCTGTGGATATCGTATATCTTGATTTCCGTAAGGCCTTTGACAAGGTTTCCCATGACATTCTTGCCAACAAGCTTGTAAAATGTGGGCTAGACAAATGAACTGTTACATGGATTTGTAACTGGTTGACGCGCCGAACCCAAAGGGTGCTCAACGATGGCTCCTTTTCATCCGGAGAGAAGTCACCAGTGGGGTCCCACAGGGCTCTGTCCTGGGCCCAGTGCTATTCAACATCTTTATCAATGAATGGATGACTGAATTGGGAGCATACTTATCAAATTTGCAGATGACACCAAATTAGGAAGAATAGCTAATACTCCAGAGGACGATCAAGATTGAAATGACCTGAATAGACTAGAAAGCTGGGCCAAAGCTAACAAAATGAAATTCAACACGGAGAAATGTAAAGTATTGCACTTAGGGGGAAAAATAAAATGCACAGATATAGGATGGGTGACACCTGGCTGAATGAAACTACGTGTGAAAGGATCTAGGAGTCCAAGTAGACCACAAGTTGAACATGAGTGAACAGTGTGATGCGGCAGCTAAAAAGGCCAATGCGATTTTAGGCTGCATCAATAAAGTATAGTGTCTAGATCAAGAGAAGTTGTGCCACTGTCTTCTGCTTTGGTCAGGCCCCACCTAGAATATGTGTCCAGTTCTGGGCGCCACAATTAGAAAGGACATTGGAAACTGGAGCGTGTCCAAAGGAGGGCGACAAAGTGGTGAAGGGTCTGGAAACCATGCCCTATGAGGAACGACTTAGGGAGCTGGGGATGTTTGCCTGGAGAAAAGAAGGTTAAGAGGTGATATGATAGCCCTGTTTAAATATTTGAAGGAATGTCATATTGGGAGGGAGCAAGCTTGTTTTCTGCTGCTCCAGAGACAGGACCGGAACATGGATGCAAGCTACAGGAAAAGGATTCCACCTGAACATTAGAAGGAACTTCCTGACAGTAAGGGCTGTTCGACAGTGGAATGCACTCCCTCGGAGGGTGATAGAGTCTCCTTCCTTGGAGTTGTAAACAGAGGCTGGATGGCCATCTGTCGGGGTGCTTTGATTTGGATTTCCGCATGGCAGGGGTTGGACTGGATGGCCCTTGTGGTCTCTTCCAACTCTACAATTCTATGATTCTATGAATTCTGGCTAAGGATGGCTTACCTGTAATATTAGTACTACTGTTACTTCTACTACTACTACTTCTCTTCTACTACTAACAAGTATTAATGGTCACTACAGGTAAAAATGACACAAATGAACAATAATAACAACAAAAGGTTTCTATTAACCTTTCTATGATGCATTCCATGTTGTGCATTGGATCATGTCATTTTGAGAACATGGCAATGAGGGCAAGGGGCTTCCAAATCAGTGGTACAGTGAATTCAATCTTAATTTTCAAGCTGACTTCCGTGGTACTAAACCCTCTCTCCAACAATGAGTTCCATTGGCTCCCATGGAGTTTAAATAGCTATCCAGATGTCAGGACCAATCCAACTGCAGAACAGATACTGGGGATAGAAATCACCACTTGGGTAGCTCCTTTAAAGTTCATGTTAAAATCCACAGCAGATTCACCACGTTAGCGTGAGGCCATTGGAATCTGATTAAGAAGACTGAAAAAATCCCTCTTTGACTTCCTGACTCTGCCTTGTAGAGAAAAGCAGTGGAATGAGACAAGGCTCCCTCATCTCATTACAGTTATTTCTGGCTTCAGTAAATAAAAGACTACATATGTATTTTTCACCTGAGTTTGAAGAGGAGATCCTGTGTATTCCCCACACTTCTCAATTTTTCATGCCTCTTTGGGGAAAAGAGTTCAAAGGATGGGGGAATAAACCTAGGAGTTAAAAAGAATAAAAGAGAGAGAAAAAAATCACAGTCAGCATTTTTCCTCTGCTTATCATAATCCAGTTATATTCCTTTCCCCCTTTTGCACACTTCTGTTACTCTTCGGCTGCTGCTTGATGAGATGCTGTGAATTTAATTCTTCTTTCAGCAGGGCTCTTATATCTAGTGTTCAGCTTTAAGTGCGGTTGGGAGTTTTAATCGGTTTAATCAGCAAATTAATCAGCTAAAGCCAATTTTAATCAGTGAGGCTGACAGTTAAGAGTGAAGTGATTTTTCCCCCTTCCAAGTGTCTTTTGGATCTGGGATGTTACTTGAAAGCAGGTCTGGGCACAAGGTAGATCACAACCTCCTGGGAGAATTCTGGGTGGTTTGTTGTCAATTGGAAAAGATTTCTTTTGGCCAATTGTGTAATGGTAGCAAGTAACAAAACCATCCCCTGCCAGTTCTGATTATACTCCTGAAGAAGAAGGCTTGGAGTAGCCACATGTGGATTTCTATGGGAAAGAAACTCTGCAAATTCCTTGCATCTCATACTCAGAAAACGGTTCAGAATGACTCAGAAAACAGTTCAGATTGATTTTATTCTAAGCGTTAGTCTTTCTTTATAAATGATTCAGAATGAGAGAGAGGGAGAGAGAGGGAGAGAGAGAGCGTTCATGTTGTACTGATTTGAGTATTGAACTATGGCTGCATCCACACTGCAGAAATAATCCAGTTTGACATCAGTTTAACTGCCATGGATCAATGCAATGGAATTCTGAGAGTTGTACGTTTATGAGACATTTAGCCTTCTCTGTCAGAGCACTCAAATGCTACAACAACTTCAGTTTCCAGAATACCAAAGCACTGAGCCATGGCAGTTAAAAGTGATGTCAAAATGGATTATTTCTGCAGTGCAGATGCAGCCTATGACTGGAGATCAGGGTTTGATTCCCTGCTTGGTCATGGAAACTCACTGAGTGACCTTGGGCAAGTCATATACTCTCAGTCCCAGAAAACCCCATGAGAGGTTCACCTGAGGGTCACCATAAGTCAGAAATGACTTGAAGGCACACAACATTAGATATCTATCTATACATACATACATACATACATACAGACAGACAGACAGACAGACAGACATGTCTATAGGGATATCCCAGATTGGTCTGATAGGGATAGCTCTGTCAAACAGGATAGCTCTGTCAAACATCTCTTACCATCAGGGATAGTACCATCTTTCTAATGTTTAGGTGGAATCTCTTTTCCTGTAGTTTCAATCCATTGCCCCATATCCTAGTCTCTGCAGCAGCAGAAAACAAACATCCACAATATGACATCGCTTCACATATTGAAACATAGTTTTCACTTCTTAATTTTCTCTTCTCCAGGCTAAACACACCCAGATACCTAGGCTGCTCCATATAGGACATGGTTTCCAGACCTTTCACCATTTTGGTCCACCTCCTCTGGAGGGCTGAAACCAGAGTGAAATGGATCTAGATAATCTGTTCCATCCAGGAACCCTTGGAGCTGCAAAAAACACTATGCACTCCTGTACCTTGCCCAAGAATGGGATGATGGGTATTTGCCTATAATTATCCAGTGAAGTAGGATCCACAGTGTATAGCATTTCAACTGTCATGGCTTCATTGCATAAAGCAGTTGTGCATGAGATGACACAACAGTCTGCATACTGTTAGCAAAATCTTTTGCCAAACCTCTTGTGCAACTGTTTTGCTCAATGGCTTGCATGATTAAAAAGTACACTAGATACCAATTATGTGCCAAGTCCCAAAATGTACACCACTAGTTCAATGCACCATGTGTTAATGCACTGGCATCACTTGCTATAGGTCATGAGAGGTATTGGGATGGAGGACAGGAATATATATGCCATATATGTGAATTAAATGTCCCCCAAACTTTCAGCTTGTAAAACTCCACTTAAAAGAAATAAAGAATTAAATTAAATTTTTGCATCAATTTTTCTTCAAAAGATCCATAAAACATTGGCTGCTCCAGAGGGATGAAATGGAGATTTCTCCTCCTGCTAATTAGAAAAATGCCAGGCTAGAAAGACGTAGCGGTGGGGGAGTGGGAGGTGGGAAGAGGCAGGTTATGATTTCTTGCATTAAACAAATTTTATAGCTGCAAAGAGTTTTAGTGGCTCTATTTGCAGATTTGGATAAGTGCCTGCTTGCTGTCATTAAATCTGTCGATCTTTGGTTTCAGCTGCACTTATTCAAAGTGGATATAAATAAAACTCTGAAGCCTCTTCAAAGAGTCCTGAGGCTTAAGGGTGGCCTCTGGACCACTTATTAGGGACTTTCCATTCTCAGTCTGTACCCATGTGAATTCAGATCTTCTTTCTTTTCCATATAAATGTTGACATTTGTAGTTATCAGACATTGAGAATCATGTGACATTCATAAAAAATCCTATTCTTAAGCTTAAGAATGGCCTTCTGGACCACTTATTAGGGACATTCCATTCTTAGTCTGTAGATCTTTATTCTTCTTTACTCAAACAACAATTGCAGAGTGAAGTTGAAGGCTTTCACAGCCAGAATCCATAGTTTTTTGTGGGGTTTTTGGACTATGTGGCTGTGGTTTGGAAGAGTTTATTATTGACATTTCACCAGCATCTGTGGCTGGCATCTTCAGAGAATGCATTCTTTGAAGATGCCAGCCACAGATGCTGGTAAAATGTCAGGAATATACTCTTCCAGAACACAAAAAACTATTACAGAGGCCCCAGTACATTTTTAAGTCTTGTAATGGAAGTTTAGCTTTCACAACTGTCTGTCTATCCATCCACTTGACTTTTGAGAACACTTATTAATTTCCAGTCTGTTCATGATTCTTGGCCAAGCTCCTAGATCAGCTACTTAGTTAAGTATGCTTAACTATGTAATATGAGCCAGCATGGTGTGTAGTGGTTTGAGTGTTGGACTGTGACTCTGGAGACCAGGGTTTGATTCCGAACTCAGCCACAAAACTCACAAAACTCACTGGGTGAACACCTAAGAACCGGGTGTTCTTAGCCTTAGGGGAAGGCAAAGGCAAATCTTCTCTGAACAAACCTTGCTAAAAAAAACCCAAAAACATTATAGTTTGCCTCCTGTAAATTAAACCCCACCAATCAAATTTTACCCTCTAAGTTGGAAATTATTTGAAGGCAGATGACAACAACAACACCTATGTAATGTCTCCTGACTTGACCCCCAGTCCTGTTTTACTGGGCAGCAGCTGCTGCAAGCAACAAGGGTCTGTTGTCCTGTCAATTGTGGCTCAGCATACTGATGCTTCCATCGTCCTACTTCCAGCAATCTCCAGCCCAACAATCAGAAGTAGGAACCTTGTTGAAATTTCTTCATCCACTGGAGATTGCTCATGGGAGGGCATGGAAATGTCAGTATGCTCCACACCAATTCCTTGTACAACAGATGAACATTGCTTTCAGTAGCTGTTGCTTGATAAAGCAGGATTGGGAGACTTATTAGTGCCAGCTGATATTTTTCCTGAAAAATATTTCCTGGAACTAAAAATGTTCTATTATTTATAGGTATTATTTCTCCATCCTTGCAATATGTTTTCTTTCCAATGCTATTTCTTTCTCCCGGGTTAGGCCTCCTTTCTCCCTTTGGAAGGGAATCTCAGCTTAACCAGGATCACACAACGAATGCACTAATGGGCCAAATCTCACTGCAGAGCTCTCTAAATGGCTAAATGTCTCATAAATTCTAGGAGTTCCCAGAATTCCCTAGCATTGATCCAGGGCAGTCAAAGTGGTCCTAGACTGGATTATTTCTGCCGTGTGTTTTGGCCCAATGTCACAGTGCTGCTGTTCTGACATCATGGGGAGGAAATTGAGACCTAACTAAGGTCCAAAACACACTGCCAAAATAATCCAATTTGAGACCCTTTAACTGCCCTGGCCCAATGCTAGGGAATCCTGGGAACTGTAGTTTTGTGAGACATTTAGCCTTCTCCATCAGAGAGCTCTGGTGCCACAACAAACTACAATTCCCAGTATGCCCTAGCACTGAGCCAGGGCAGCTAAAGTGGTCTCAAACTGGATTATTTTTGCAGTGTATTTTGGTCCCCAAGCTAAGTGCCCAGCTAATGCCCAGTAAAGTAAGTTTAGTGCAGGGAGTTACAATTGTGGCAGTAGCATTGCAATCATAACTAAATAGTGATCATGAATACAAAACACAATCTGGATTATAAAAAAGGTAGATTTACTCATCCATAATTGTTTTGTATTAACTGGAAGGGTTTACAATGCTGTAGTGTTTGTTGTGATAGAATTCAAAGACTTAGCCATGTTAGTCTGAAACAGTATGCAAAGGGATCTCTAACACCTTTGAGACTAAAGCTGTTGCAACACTGCAGAATTAAGGCAGTTTGACACCACTTTGACTGTCATAAGGCCTGTACAGACAGGCCAAAATAAAGCTGCTTTGCGTCACTGTGGAGGTATACTGTATAAATGATGCATGTGCCCTAAGAGGTCGGAAGCCGCGCCAAAGCCACATGTGTATGTCATTTAAACAGCAAACCTCCAAAGTGACCCAAAGCAGCTTTATTTTGGCCTGTCTGTACGGGCCCATAGCTCCATCCTATGGGATCCTGGAATTTGTGGTTTGTTGTGGCACCAGAGCTCTCTGACAGAGAAAGCTACAGGTCTCACAAAATTACACATAACAGAATTCCAGAGGATGGAGCTAGAACACTTAAAGTATCAAACTGTATTATTTCTACAGTGTAGATGCACCCTGAGAGTGTGGGCATTTTGTAGGACTGATCTCATATGTAATCATAGCCAACTAGGGGGAAAAAGCACAAATAAATCATGTTAAGAGCCATATTTGCTGACTGCACTAATAATTTCATCATTTTTGTAGCAAGAAAACCCTTGCAAAAATCATTTAAAGTGGAGTGCTTTTCTGTGCTGAGGAAGATTTTCACAAAATCCTTTTCCCTTTGATTCAGCCAAAGTAACAATAGTGAAAGTGTTTCTCTGTCACAGTGCCAGGAATGATTCCTAAGGACAACATAGGTATTAGTAGAAAAAATGAGGACACGTTTACCAAAAGCTGCTTCAGGTGAGGACGAGTATATTTTAATTACCAAGTAATGAAATAGGGGAGGATTTCTTTTTCATTCTCTAATTTAGCAAAGGAGACAGAGAGAAGTTTTAATTGCAAATCAGATATCAGGACACAGAGAGAGCAAACTGACAACATTAAAACAAAATAAGGGAGGGAGGGTTGGCCCAAAATATTTTGCTATCTAAAGCAAAAAGTAGGTTCTTGCCCCCTTTCTACATCCAGAAGCCAACCAGACTGATAGCTGAACTGTATATTAATCCTAGCAAGAGAAGAGGGTACCCCACTGTACCTATATTAAATATTATTGTTGGTAATAATAATAATAATAATAATAATAATAATAATAATAAATTTTATTTCTTACCCATCTCTCCCTAACAATCAAGGTAAGGTTTACCTCGAGATTAGATTAAACATAAAACACATAAACCATTTTAACACATGAAATTAAAACCTATAAACATAGGACATACAAACAAGGGCCCATGGGGGCAACAAAGGTTTCATGGGGAGAATTTCTACTTCTTGCTCCTGGCTATTAAGTTCCAAACTTTGCAATGAGTAGCCCTTCGTGTGCCATCCAAAACAAGACATACACATGTGTAACTCTGGGTTATGCAATGCATATGTGACCAAGAGGATTTCAGACATTGGCCTTAATTCAGCATCCCCTTAGCACAGTGTAATGATCTCATGCAGACCTTATGCTATATTGACCCATATACTACTCCCATACCTAGTTTAAAGCCTCAGCCTTACCTCACACAGGCATTCCTTGCTGCATTGTGAACAGGCAGGATCAGAGAAGGTCTGGCAACACACACACACACACACACACACACCAGTACCTACGCACACAATGGTGACAGCAGTGCTGAGAGCCACTAGAGTCCATTGGAGGTCTTGGGATATTTATAATCATTTTTTCTCTGGCAGAGGGAGGGAGAAATTGCCAGAAACATCTCTGATCCTTCCTGTTTACACTGCACCATGGAAAGTCTCTATGATGTGGTTTTGGGGCTTTAGTGCAGATTGGAAGGGGGACTTTGGGCACTGCTCAAAAAGGACAGGAATATCAGCTTCTGTAGCACCAAGAAGAGGAGGAGGAGAAGGAGACGAAGACTTCTGCATGGATAAGGGGCACGGATGTGTGTAGTTGCCCTTACCTGAATTTTGGTCATTGTTTTCATTTATTTTAAACACCTGTTATGTGGTCTTTACAATGCTGGAGATGACTCAAAATGAAATAGAATTTTTAAATATACAATACGACCATGTATAAGACAAGCTCACTTACATGCGTCAGAAAAGATATGTTCTCCCTAGGCATATACTAGGTTTTCCAGGGTGATCCTGTGGTATCCTTCCACTGCAGGCTGACCATATACTCACATTGGAAAACCGAGAAAATGTCTAAAGAAGTGTTGTTTCTGGCAGTCTCTAGTTCCTTCAATAATGGAGCACATAGAAAACAACTAGAGAGCACTCTTTGTCATTCGTTTCAGGTAAAAGAAATTGCATTCAAGATTATACATGAAAATTGTATTATGTAAACAATCCCAGAACAGATACCTCATGTAATATGTGTTCCTACTGTACTGTAAAAACTGGTTAAGAATAAAAGAATAACGAATGAAACCTAAACTTCCAAAAATCCATGATTTCTACCTCCTCTTCTCTTTCAGACTACAGGTAATTACATCTCAGGACCACTTATATCTCTAGGCAGATATAACATGCTGAGCAATTTGTTATAAAACGTTAAAAGAGAAAAATCCTTTATTTCTGTGCTTATGTTCTAACCAAAGGCTATAATCCAATATTCCCTCAGCATAGCATAAATATCTTCATGTAGAGATACACAACCATCATGCAGAATAGTAACATTGTGCAACACAAGTCAGTGACTAGGTGCGGCTGTGCAATGTGCAATACACAACTGTAAATCATGTTTATATGTGAAACCACAATGTGCAACATTGCTGTGTGCACAATTCCACTTCTACAGCTATCTGCAGAATATGAACTTACAACTTCATATGTCACTAACAGGATGCCAGCCAAAGATTATTATTGCTATAATCAGGAAGCAAGGCTGTAAACATGTTAGATGGGATGAACGAAAGGTCACAGCTTTATTCATTCATACAACATACATTCAATCAGTTACAAACCAAATTTCCTCCTTCAATCAAAGTAGGCACACCTGCGTCTGAGGTTATGGCATTTTCCATGGCTTTTCACCTGCATCTTACGGTTTTATTTTTCATCTACAAGTAACTTTATTTCTGTCTCTAAACACTCCCCACCCCCTTGTTCCTACTTGTGTTTCATCACAACCCTCTGTGCTACTTTCATGGCTGAGATGTGAGTCAAACACAAAAACTCCTGCAACTGACATACAGAACTGTGAGAATCCAAAATAGAAGATAAGTCATGGTCACATAGTGAGTACCTTCCAAACCATGTCAATGCTGTATAGATCAACAGTAACCTGATGTCCATCACAGGAGAGGAATCCAGTTTACAAATAATAAATCATTACTTGTCCCCAAGTCCTTGTGTCTTATTGAGCAAGCATTATGGTCCACCCTTTGCCACAGGTAAGGAGTTTCTCTTTTTGCAAATCAATACCTGACAAGGTTGATAGCTTACCAAGTTCCCCCTGACTTTGATCTCAGTGGACCTTGTCTCCCACTCCAAAAATTGAAAAAGAAGATGTAATTGCTTTGGTTCAACCTCCCATTCATATCAATAATACCTTCATGGGAGCACAGTTTCTCCACATGGTCTTATGATTGCTCCACTTCTTTATGAGAGATCTCAGGAGGCACGGTTCCTTGAGTCCATATAAAGGCCATGTCTGTCCACCCCTTTGTTGGTCACCAATAGCCTCAGGCTTTCCTGAAGGCATATTCTGCCTCGAATGACACTGTGATGTAACATCACAACCAAAGAGAATGGGAAAGGGAAACAGTTTTGAACCACTCCACAATAGATGGTGCAGAAATACTTGAAATAGGGCAGTGGGAGGGGCTGGAGCTCAGTGGCTGAGCGCATTCTTCATTTGCAGAAGGTGTCAACATGAATATTCTGCACCTTCAGTAGGAAGGATCTTGGGAAGAAAATCTGAGAACTGCCATTGTGATGAGGTCACCATAATTTAGAAATGACTTTAAGGCACACAACAACAATAACAAAAACCAACAACTTTAAAGTTAAGACCAAAATCTGATCCCACTGACAAGGAAGCTCCCAGGTCCCAGAGTAACAACACAAAGATAAGTGTAGCAAATGAACACAGTCTGAAGCACTGATCACAAGGCTTGCCTCCCAGAATAATAAAGACATCTCAGCCAGACATTGAAAAGCAAGGAATTGCAGTGAAAGTAAGTGGAAATTCTAAAATAAAGACTTTCACAATCTGGGAGTAGGCACTGAGAAGGTTCTTTTCCATATTCCACATAAATATCTTTTAGTTAATGAGAGGATGTACAGAAAAACTGACTAGAAGATGTCAGGGAGTGAACAAGATGGCATGGAAGGAAATCATTCTGCTGGTATCCTAGTAGATTTAAAGTCAGGATTTCTTTTCTCTTTGTTCCTTCTAGGGAGCAGAATTCAGAGACAAAGCCATGCTAGTCTGGAATATCAGTATGAAAAGGGATTTTGTAGTGCCTTTGAGACTAACTGTACACAAGAAATTGCAGCATAAGCCTTCACAGACTTGATCTACTTCCTTCATGCATCTAAAGAAGTAGACTAAGGGACAAAACAGATGGCACCAACGAGATGGCTTAGTACCACCCCATTTAAGGCTGGACTAGGGCCATGGCAAATAGACATGTGGCTCTAATCCAGCCAGCTTCCACCCCAAATAGGAGAGGAGAAAATTCGCTCTTATTTGGGGCAGGAAGAATCAGCTTCTTTGTCTCTAGCGCCAGCTTATCACCAGCTCCAGGGCAAGTGGCATCTAAATTCCATGTCCCCAAGTTGCCCAGAAGCCAGTTGGTGTGTAATCGCCAGTGTGACTTCCAGGTGACTTGGGAGCATGGCGTATCTAAATGTCATGCCCTCAAGCCTGTGTAAAGCAGATGTAACATGGCCTTCTGTTTCAACCCTGTGTCTACAAAAGCTTAAGCTACAACTTCTTTCACACAATTAGTCTCAAAGGTGCTATGACGAGTTACCTTTGCATACCTTGTTCCTCCTAGAATTTCTTTACTTTGGAATTTCTTCACAAGTTGAGGTGGCTGATAAGCATCTAGTTTATTCTCCTTCTGCTCAGTCTAGTCTCCGAGCCATATAGCAATGCCCTGTGTTGGCTCTTTTTCAGCCTCACACCAATGGCAGCTGGTGGCTTTCATGTCCTTGGGGCTGTGAATTCACTTTGTTTTAAAGCAGCTATCCAAAGTGCTGAAGCTATTTTGGGGATGGAGGTTAACTCTTTTAAAGTCGGGGGGGGGGGAATCCCAGTTGAATTTATTTCAAGTGAAGCCATCAACTACCTTTTCTTCCCTCCTCCCCCCACATCTGCCAATCATAGCACTGTAATTATCAAACCTTTGTGAGTTTTCCAGGGCTTTATTTGGCATTGCAGCTCACCCTGTCACTCACTTGTAGGATCTGAAGTTCTTTTTGAGGGGGTCACATGTATCCTTCTTCTCATATTGTGGTTCTTTTGTATCTCTCTTCTCTTCCAAGATGGCAAATGGATTGGATAAAGGAGCAACATGCCTGGTAAATGTGTGATCCAGGACAAATGTAATATCTTTGTATGACAGAGGCTGTTAACATATATTGTCTATTGTTGGCTTACTCAGAACATTAACTAGAATGTTGTACTTTGTACTTTACGATTATCCTTAAATGAAAATGTGCCCTTCTAGAATAAATATTATTCTTAAATAAGGTCTGGAAGCCATGCCCTATGAGGAGCAGCTTAGGGAGTTGGGTATATTTAGCCTGGAAAGGAGAAGGTACAAAGGTGACATGATGGACATGTTCAAATAGATGTGAAAAGATGCCACATTGAAGACAAGGAACACTTGTTTTCTGATGCTTCAGAGAATAGGATACAGAGCAATGGACAAAAGATTCCCATGATCTTCAGACAATGCAACCGAATAGCTAGGAATAATAGGAGTCATCATCCAAATACAGCTGTCTAATACTTTGGAACCACTGCATTTTAGAGAATCCAGAGTCAATGGAATCTTTGGTACAGAAAAATTCCAGGTTCGGTCCCTGTCACTCCAGATGAGAGGATCTCAAGTAGCAGGGTTAGCAAAGAGCCTGCCAGAGGAAGAATGAAAGAGTCATCGTAAGGTAGTTCAGTGCTAGAGTACATGCTTTGCATGCAGAAGGTCCCAGGTTTAAACTGCAGCATCTACAATTAAAGGGAAGAAGTAGCAGGCAGTGGCAAAATGTTTGAGATCCCACACCAGGTTCGCATATTGTAAATCTACACCTGCATAATTACATAGTGATTGTATTATACCACTCTTCTGCTGAGTGCCTGCATTGTGCAACCAACTGTGTATCTATAGGTTTTTTTATTGTGGGTTTTTCGGGTTATGTGGCCATGTTCTAGAAGAGTTTACTCCTGATGTTTGGCCAGCATCTGAGGCTGGCATCTTCAGAGAATGCTGGCATGGAAAAGAATAAGGTATATATATACTGTGTGACCCTGAGTAGGGAGAAAATATTTCCGTGTTAATCTGTTATTGTTCTGTGTTGAATGGCAAGGCCTCAGGGTGGAAGGATATGCAAAGAGGATTAGTGTCTGTTTAATTAGTGATCATTGCCTGCTGGGAAAACTCCTGATCCCAGGTGGTTTTTCGTTTGCATTTGGCTGGGTCTTGATTTTTGTGTTTTTCAGGACTGGTAGCCAAACTTTGCTAACTTTAACTTTAAGGGCATCTTCTTTCCTGTTGAAGTTCTCTTGGAGTTTGTGGGTTTCAATGGCTTCCCTTTCTATCTGCCCATTGTCCTTATTGTCCTGTTGTGTTATGGCAAATGTGCAGTGGCTGGCTATGGAATCTCAGGGAATAAAATGGCACAATTTAGGGACTGACAATGACAAACAGTTATGCACCATCCAAGAATTCAGCTGTGTGGAATCTTGTTACTTAATCCCAACTAGAGTAGACCCATTGACTCAATTGCTGAATGATGAGTCAACATATAGGTAAATCCAAATGATCCAGTATGAGAAGAGACCTTGTAGCACCTTTTTGATTAACTAAGAAAAAAGCTGGCAGCATGAGCTTTCTTAGACTTAAGTCTACTTCCTTAAAAGTAGATATTGTTTGTCCAGTGTAAAGTGCGGAAGGGGATTGCTGACATAGTATGGCATAAACCACATTGCAGGATGAGCACAAGCCCCCTGATATTGTGGATGATGTCATTAGGTCTTGTGATGACATTTCCTGAATAGGGAAATGAGCAGAGTTGGCATCTTGGTTTCTGGCAAGGCTTTGTACCAGTGACCATATCTGTGTGATATGTCCTCCTGTAGGTAAGTTTGAGGTTTGGAGGCTGTCTATAGCCCAGTAAAGGTCTGACACCTAGAGTCCTTGAAACAAGCTAGCCCCTGTGCCAGAGAGTTAATGGACACAAATCAGAGATTAGAAATGGGAATACACAACAAGCAGTGACAGAACATTTCAGCCTCCCTGGACATACCATCTCAGATATCAGAACAGAGGTCCTTTAAAAAAGAACTACAACAACAACAGAAGACTGGAAAGAAAAACAGCAGCATTGGAATATATCCCCAGACTACAGTCCATCAACAATGGGTTGAACAACAATGGGTTTCCTAGCACACTACACACATTTCAACACTATCTAATCTTCATGAGGGCATCCTTGACTCATTCATCACACCTAGTGATTGGAGAAACTCATGTTTTTCTCTTCGGTCAGTGAGACCTTGAGGAGAATTTTAAAAAAAAATATTCTTTCCACAAATGCCCCTTCCAAAAGGTGATTTCTTCTCTCCCTTTCAGCAGCCAGCGAAATATTTTTCACAGATTTCTCTGAATGACAATAAAAGACAAGGCGAATAATTACGCTAATTACTTTGCATTTCAAACTCAATTACCATCTCAAAAGGAAGTTTGGCAGAGGTTTAAAGCACATTTCTATGCTTAAAAACCCCTGAAGGCATACACACAAAAGGGGGGAAAAGCCCAGTCTCAACAAATAAACTGTGACTGAAGCCCCAAGATGAAATGCTAGAGTTGAGGGGACCATCAAGGACCATCCAGTCCAACCCCCTTCTGCTATGAAGTAATACATAGGAATACATGGCATACTAGAGGACATGTATTATTATTATTATTATTATTATTATTATTATTATTATTATTATTATTATTAACCTTTATTTATAAAGCACTGCAAATTTACACAGTACAGTACATACAATCTTTTTAATCGGACGGTTCCCTGCCCTCAGGCTTACAATCTAACAAGACACAACACAAAAGGAGAAGGGAGTAGTGGTGAGGAAGGGACCTCTCTAGTAGCATGTCCTAGAGGACATGTAGTCTGACCCCTGTTCAACATCAGGATGGCACTGGAAGATGGGACAAACCAAGGGTTTTCTTGGCATAAAGAGGAGTTTTGCCATGGGATGCCGCTCAAGCTGAGACAGTATGACCCACCAGGGACGTAGCCAGGATTTTGGGAAGGGGGGGTTCAAGACTAAGTGCCACCATTTTGAGAGGCTAAGAGCCCCCCCAAGACACAAAAAGAGGGTCGAGCGTTTACCCTCGACACCTCGATGGCACCACTTTAACTTCCGTTATGGCTTCATGCTATGGAATCTTGGGATCTGTAGTTTTGAGGACCTGTTGAGTCATCTGTCAGGTGCCACAACAAACTACAAATCCCAGCATTTCACAACATGGAGCCAAGGGCAGTTAAAGTGGCCAAACTGGATTATTTTTTCAGTGCAGATGCAAACTGAGTCCTTCCTCTGAAGGTCTTTACATCAGATAAATTCAGCTCGATAAAGCAAAGTGCAGCTGCACGAGCAACGAACGGCAGCCACTCTGTTCATGCTCAGAGACACTCTGCTCATGCTTTGAGACACTGTATTCCAACTTCTGAGCTGAGCTAAGAACCCAGGCTGCATCCACACAACATTTCATTCCCACTTCCAAGAGGGATTTTTAATTTTAAGACACACACACACACACTTTTTAATTCCAAGACTTATCTATCTATCTACCATAATGTTTAATTCCAAGCCATTATACGTTCCTTTCTTTTTATAATAAACAAAACCCTTTAAGAGAATCCTGTTTTGGGAGAAAGGCAGGGTATAAAATCAATCAATAAAAATTATAGTGCAATAGTCCATCGGTGCATGGCTTGCATTATAAGACTTTATACCTTTATACATTTAAAAACAATTAAAATCACAGTAGGCTCAGAGTGCTATAGAATCATGGAATCATAGAGTTTGAAGAGACCCCTAGAAGGGCCCTGATCCAGTCCAACCCCATTCTGCCATGCAGGAACTCCCAGTCAAAGCATCCTCAACAAATTATGTAATGGAGGTGTCCATCTACATTGTAGAAAGATATACTATAGATTAATGCTATGGAAAATCACCACCTTGAATCCGTATATTGGGAGAAAGGCGGGATATAAGAAAATAACAACAACAACAACATCTGGGTATTGTAGTTTTGTGAGACTTTTAGCCTTCTTTGTCAGAGAGTTCTGGTGGCACAACATACTACAAATCGCAGGATTTTCCATAGCATTAAAGCAGTGTCGAACTGGATTATTTCTGCAGTGTGCAGCCTTATTAAACTGCAGTTTCCATCAGTCTGTGGTGCTGCTGGATGATGGGGCCAGCAGTCTAGCAAGCATTGCCTGGAGCAGGGCCATAGGATTCCACAGCCACGATTCATCATCTTAGATTGATTCCATATATTAATTAATCATAAAATCATAGAGTCAGAAGAGATCCCAAGAAGGGCCATCCAGTCCAACCCCATTCTGCTGTGCAGGAACTTTCCATCAAAGCATCCCCATTGACATGCTGAAAAAGGGCCAGCTAACTGTATTTTATTCTATTTTTCTTTTAAAAAAGAGAAAAAATAAGGCTGGAAGGAAGCCTCTTGCCTTTCTGCATCACAGACCCTCATCTTTTTTGTTGTTGCAAAAATCCAGAAATGACTATTTTTGAAAACATGAGTCCATTCTCAGGAGAAATGTCCATAGTAGAGTCTGAGTCTCCTTTCTCTGGACTTCTGAAACCTAAATTATTCCAAAACCCAAAACTGACCCTGAGAGCATCTGGTCTGACCCCAACTCAAGGACACCTGGGGATCCTGAAGGTTTAGATCAATTACTGAATTATTGAATTAAACAAGGAATAGTGGTCTCAGGGTTTTGCTGAAGCTCAGTGTACAGAAGCACAACATTATTTTTAAAATATTGTGCATTACATTACCTTCAGTCTATGTCTATGAGATGCATATGAGACATACATGGATCCCATCTCCCTTTATATCCCATTAGACATACTGTATAAAAATATACCAAACTCTGAAAAACTCCAAAATACATCTAGTCCTCAGCATTTTGGGTAAGGGGTATTATTATTATTATTATTACTATTGCATGATCTTAGCATCACCATGGAAAAGGTGCAGAGAGAATTGGTCATGTCCTGCCTCTGAGGCTGAGAGAATGTGACCCTCACAAAAGAGAATGTGGGGAAATGAGGATCTGCTGAACTTTTCCCCTGCCATTCGCTTCTCCTTTTGTCTCTTGTCCCTTTAGACTGCAAGCCTGAGGGCAGGGAAATATCTAGTAATTTGTAAGCTGCTCTGATAGCCTTTTGGCTGAAGAGCTGGGCATAAATTATTATTATTATTATTTGACATCCCCCTTTGACATCCCCACCTCCTTCTTCTCTTTTGTGAGAATTTGAATGGCAGAGCATGATGTAAAGTGGAGAAGGCTCCCTCTTTTTGTTCTGTGAGTGAGAAAAGATGGGGGGGAAATTGCACTAACAAAGGAAATAGCCCCTGGTAAAAGGCAGGATGAATGGTAGCTTTTCTTACACAAAATACCCAAACCCTGGAGGTCGAATTTGTCAGCTCAAAGTCTCTCTCTTCCCTTCATTTTGATATTATTAAAAATAATATTCTTACTCATTGATCGAGAATTGCTCAGAAATTTCTTCTCTCTAAAATGTTATCGAAATTGTCGAATTAGGCATATTTCTCCTAATTTTCGAATTTTGGAGAATATTCTTTACATCCCTAATCACACCCCACTGTTTCCCACACTTACATTCTCCTCACCTGCAAGCTACGGCTTCCACTGCCTTTGTCCACCAACAGCCATCATTAAAAGTGGACTTGCCACTTCATTTCCATACACAAAGAATTTTGAATTTGTATTGACATTCTCACACACTAATTACATATATAGGTTTGTCCTTGGTTTCCACTCCACCAAATGCATCTGAGGAAGTAGATGAAAGCTCATGCTGCCAACATCTTTCTTTCAGTTAGTCTCAAAGGTGCTACAGGGTCTCTTGACATACTGATTTTACAAACTAACTTGGCTATATCTTTGAATTCTACCAAATGATTCCATTGTTCTACCCTCATTTAGACTAAGGAAGTCATACTCATATGAAATGGTACATTTATGACACTCCACTTTTGCAACTGTGAACTCAATATTTCATCACACAATGGTCACAAAGTAGTACTGACAAGACAACACCAACAGGATTCTAGTGTTTCTTTGTCTCTGAGATTCTGGAGAGATACTAAGATAAAACAAGATAGACAGACAGATAATGTATGTCAGGGCTCTGTGCAAAGAGTCCCTATGAAGAGAGGAGTGGATTTTTTTAAAAGTGTGTTCATAAATGGTATGAGAGTTTCTGCTCCAAACATTTCTGAAGTTAACTCTCAAATAGGCATGTACAGGCCATAGGCAGAGTCCAAACATAATAAAGATTTCATACACTGCAAAATTCTACATTGTTTTATTATATGTGTATGTGTTGTCTCTTTTTATGATGTTATATAGCCTGAAGAAGGCCCTTGAGAACATACACAGGCTGAAAAACATTGTTTTTTTAAATCAATAAATCTATTGAAAACCTTGAGATCTGTCTCTAGTTTCTTCTGCAGATTTTATTGGGTGCTCCCCAGTTTTTGCTGCCTTTGAAATCCTGTTGGGACTTTATGTCACCATAGGTCTGGAGGCTGTACTGTGGCAGAAGTACTTTGTACATGTTTGCATAAGGTGGTGTCACTTATTCAAGCAGTTCCACTTTGTTCTGCAGAGCAACAAGCCAGCCTAAAGAATAGCTGGGCATACGGTTCAGCCCTCCCACAGTCTGGAAGAGCAACCAGAATGGTCCAGAGCAACCAGAATGGCATATGCTGGTAAAACTCTTTGCTGACATAGAACAGGTTCTCAGTCACAAGCCATTTCCTATTTGTTTAATCTAAAGTAGTCCCATTGAATCAGTATGGTTTACAAAAGTGTAAGCACATCGTTTTATTGATTTAGTGGATTTAGCTATAACTGTGAACAGGATTCAGACCAAAGAGTTAGCATGCCAATCCTTGCTCTCCCCTCTCAAATGTAGATCTTATATGATTTCAGACTCTCTGCATTAGGATATATAGACAGAATGCACAAGCAGCCTGTTTTTGCCACATTCTCACTATCTCTTGATAAGAAGCTATACTCCTTTGCTTAATGTGAAACAAGTGTACTGATATTCATATGACAAATGTTGCAAGAATGAAATATTTTTTCAGGGTCCTATTGAGAATCATAGAAAATTGCCTCCATATATTCCAAGTCTTCACTGCAACTTGTCTCCTATATAAGCTCAGGACAGATTTGCATGGTGTCATCTTAGCATAAGTCTAGTGCTCAGATGCACAGCTCTCCAGGAGAATACAACAGCTTTCCTCCTTGTGCTCTTATTCCAACAGCCTAAATCCTGCTGGATTATTATTCAGACCAAATTGGGGAAGGAAAATGTACTAATGTAGCCCTTCTGAAAAGTGTTTTGGGCACTTCACATAAAGCACCCCCTGCAAATACACTCTCTCTCTCTCTCTCTCTCTCTCTCTCTCTCTCTCTAGTGCTGCAAAGGAAGGAGAGATGCACAGGCTTCAGTGGAAGGAAGAAATCCCCTTCATGATAACAATATTAAGAGGAAGAAGCAGTAGGATCTCACGGCACCTGAAATTCTTACAAATTTATTGTGCCATAAACTTCCATGGGCAAGTGGCTCTCTGCCAGATGCAAATATGGGCTTTAATGTATAGATATCTATGGCACAATAAATGGGTTAGTCTTTAACAACAACAAATTTATGTGAAAGTAGAATAGAATAGAATTATGGACAAATTCATGCAAAAGTCACCCACATTGGGAATAGACTCACCCAGCTGTAGGCTATAAAAATATACATAACAGTAAGAGAGACAGAGAGAGAGAGAGAGAGAAGACTAGTATGTAGGGGGATGAAGATGGGAAAATTAAGGTGGGGCAAGACTTGTATTTTTGTTTTGTTTTGTTTTGTTTTGTTTTGTTTTTGTTTATTTCATTTATATGCCACTTTTTTCCCAATAGGGACCTAAGAATCTGATCCTGGGCCCTGTACTGAATATTTTTTTTAAGTCATGGAAAGACTTTCAGTGTCTATCAGTCAAAACAGCTATGTGCTACATCCAAAATAGGAGGTCATAATATAGTTGCCCTTCCATATCCACAGATTCCTTATCCTGATTCAACTATCCACAGCTTGAGAATATTCTAAATATATATATATTCCGAAAGGCATGTATTGATTCTGCTATTTTATATAAGGAACATCCTTTTACTATACCACTGTATCTAATGGAATGTCATGATCTGCAGAACCAAACTTAAAAAGCCAGGACAGCATATTAGTGTAAATTAACTAATGTTTTTCCCCAGAATCCAAGATAGTGGTTCACCACAGACATAGTAGTATCAAATCTGAATTGTCCCCAAATCAGCCAGCTTTTAAAGGTTCCCTCTCCAATCCCCCTTTCCCCACCTGCAGTCCACTCACTTTCAACTATATCAAATGATTCTTTAAACTTGCTGTTTTTCTTCCAAATCCCCCATCTCTCATATCAATCCATCTCTCCCAGGAAGCAAGATGTTGTATTATTTACCATCAAAATCTTCCCTCAGGAAACCAACAGAGCCATATACTATAACTCTCCCCTGCCATTGTTCATCTGTCCCCATTTTGCATTTTATTCAGATTACAGACCCCTGTTCCAAGCATATTCCCCCTGTTTCTTGCCTCCCTCCCTTCTCTCTGGTTAACCATAATGCTATTTCACCATATCAGATTACTTCTATTTCACTATATCAACATATTACTACATCCAGTTATAATATCCCTGGTATTCATTTTTGTGAAAAGCCTCCTGTGGAGAATTCCACCTTTTAATTTGTGAATAGAAGAATTTTTTATATGTTATCCAAGTCTCTTGCCCATAGAAGAGTGCATGCTTTGTAATATAATTCCAGATTGGGAAGTCCCAATCCGCCATTCTCTCTTTTATCTTGAAGCACCTTCATTTTTATCCTTGCTTTCTTCCCCTTCCATATAAATCTATTTATATCTTTATTCCAGCCTATAAATATCTATTTGTTCCTAATTATTGGAAGGGTCTGAAATAGGAATAGCATTCTGGGAAGAACACTCATTTGTATAGTTGCCACTCTCCCCAAGAGTGACAGATGCTTATTATTCCAGTTATTTAGATCCTCTCTGATCTTGTTCCATATATTTACATAATTATTTTTAAACAGATCTGCGTTTTGGTTAGTTATTGTAATTCTTAGATATTTTATCTTATCCACTATTTGTATTTCAGTATATTGTTTTAATATATTTAATATTGCCGTTTCTTTGCAGTTTAGATTTTTCGTAATAATTCCATATTTGTCTTTGTTTAGTTTATCTCCTGTTATTTCCCCAAATTCTTCGACTATTGCTTCCAACTTTTGTATACTTTTTACCAGATTATCTAGGAAGATTACCACATCATCTGCGTATGCCCGCAGATGATATTTGAAATATGATGATTATCTGATAAATGTAAACAAAGAGATAAAAATGAAGACTAAAGAACAGATGGAACAGCAAGGAATAAAAATTAACTGGTTCCAATATACCCAATTGAAGCAAGATTATAATAAAGATGTAATAAAAGCAGGAATAGAGCCGAAATGGACAGAATTTGACAAAATCATTCTCAATGGAGAAAAAGGCTTTATCCAAAAAACCTATAAAGTATTACTGGACATTGAGATGAAGGAGGAGATGATTAAGGAAACAATGGTAAAATGGATGCAGAAAATGAAGAAGACAGTACCATTAACAATGTGGGAAAATACATGGAAAAATAATCAAAAATTTACAAGATGTAATACAAT
Source organism: Sceloporus undulatus (assembly GCF_019175285.1). Lineage (NCBI taxonomy): Eukaryota > Metazoa > Chordata > Lepidosauria > Squamata > Phrynosomatidae > Sceloporus > Sceloporus undulatus. Next base: position 12,094,081 of record NC_056525.1, on the reverse strand, counting down.
AAAGGAAAATTACCTTAAAATGTTCCACCAATGGTACTTAACACCATCCCGCCTTACTAAAATGAAAGCAAAGTGTAGTTATTTATGTTGGAAATGCAAGAAGAAAATAGGAACAATGTACCATGTCTGGTGGAAATGTGAAAAAATACAAAAATATTGGAAAACAATCCACAATGAAATTGCAAAAGTAGTAGAAATTAATATCCCAATGTGTCCTGAACTATTTTTATTAAATATTACTGATGCAATCCAAGTGAAATTGAACAACAATTAAATCAGTATAATTTTATACTTAATCACAGCAGCATGTATGGTGTTCGCCCGACTTTGGAAAACAAGCGAAATGCTGGAATTATCTGAATGGAAATTAAAAGTACAAGAATTTAAAATTATGGATCAATTAATGATGTATACAGCTGGAAAAACAAATCAAGTCTACAAAAAGAAATGGGAGGCAATTATGGAAAAGTGGTTCTCTTAGAGAAATAATGGAAATTTATGAAAGAGATAATTTTTTCTAATAGTAGGAAAAGAAGGGGGAGAAATAGATGTGGGAACTAATCAAATTCTGTTTATTCCATCTTCTGAAAGTAGAGACAGAACTTCCTCAGAAAGACAACTTGGCCTGAATAGTATAAATTGCTTTTCTTTTCATTTTTTTTCCTTTTAAGGAAAAAAAGGATATAGAAGTTTACAATAAGTGATATGTTACATGTAAATACTTGTATGTCTATACCAAAAATAAAATTAAATTAAAAAAACATATTACTACATCATTATATCCCCTCATATTTCTTGTCATGACAGATCCATACTTCTGGATATGATATGGGACTTGAGCATTCATGGATTTTGGTGTCCTAGAACCAAACCACAGCAGATACCAAGAGCCCACTATACTTCCAACATTGGAGCAAAAGATAATAGGAGTGTTGAAAATTAGGGACCCAATGCTCCTGATATAGCTTCCCATGACAAAGCAAAAATCTATAGTTTTATTCAATATACAACAATTCTATGGAGCTGTTTAAGTAGATGGCCAGGAAGAGATTCACTATGTAGCAGCTATTAAGACCCAAAGGCAGTCCTATTATTAATCATAAAGTACATCCATTGAATCAATGGGATTTAACTATGTGTTAACCCATTAGTCAACATTAATTCAATGAATCTCGTTTAGTTGGGACTAACCAATAATGTTAATGCTAAAAGCTCTGCTATAGAGTGGTTTCTTAAATAAATAATCTAAATAAATAAATGTTGTAACATATGTAACATCAGCCTCAGGAATATCAGATTATATAGCCTTTGGTTTGTTGTTGGTTATACCATGTAGCTTTGAATGTAAAAAGAAGAAGAAAAGTGTTGCACTGTGCAAAAAAAAAGTGATTTGCACCAATATTATATGGATATATAAATAAGGGATCTCTGTTTTCTGGCTGTATTTAAAAAGAAAATCAGGTTATGAGTAAAGCAATATCCACTGTTAAAGAAGTGGACCAGACTTTATTAGAAAACATTAGCATGCTTCATAGTTCCTGGAAGAAGTAATGTACAATAAAAGGAAGTGTCACATTGGACTATGAAGCAAGAGAATAGTTTAATGGTGTGGCAAGCTAATCGTGAAAGAGAGGAGAGGGAAACCTGATGTGGAGTGAATCAAGGTCTTGCTAGGAGCAGAGATGTTTATAATCCATGCAAATGAGAACTTTCTTTCAAAACCTTTATTTGCCTTTCTCCAGAAAGGCTGGTCCTTTTATAGATGGCAACTGTATACACAAAACTTGCAAACAATATGTAGTAATAGCAGCAGCAAGAGAAAATGTGAACAGCTTTTTCAAACTTATCTTGTTTAGAATCAGAAAAAATACATCGCCTTAGAGGTGATTGTTTGCTCCTGGATAAGGTTTGCTCATGGAGAAAACTGGCCTAAGAGACCTCATTTTGGAAAGTTAATATTTAAATGACACACATAGGCACAGTCTTTCAAGTGGTGCTGTTTCAGAACCTTGGACAGAGACCATAATGTGTTTCATTTAGTGAACTATTTTGACATTTCTCAATCATTTTAGTCACTGAAGACTTAAGGGGTCTGAATATCATGGCTTTTTTTTTTTTTACTCCCTGTCTTCTTCAGATCCATGTCCATTTTGTTTAAAGTCAGGCCAGAGGACTCATTCTAGAAAGCTTGGTCAGGGCTTTAGGGTATATTAAATCTCAATTTAGGGTATATTGGTTTTTCCTCATCAGCTTAATACTACACTGTGTCTTTGCATTTCTATTCCAGCAAGGGCTACCTTCCCATTTCTGTACATGTACAGAGCTCCAGAGACCCCACCTCTCATTTCTATCTCTTCTTTCCTTCTCTATTCTCTTCCATTTCTTTCTCCCACCCAAAAACTGGAAAAGCCTATTTTCTTTTTTATTTCATTCTCCTGTTACTTCAACTAAGCCTACACTATAGAATAGAGGATTCTCCATATGATCATCATCATCATCATCATCATCATCATCGTCGTCGTCGTCGTCGTCAATTTCTATAGTGCCAAAGATATATATGGCTCTTTACAAGTAAAATAACCAAAAACAATGGTCCTGCCAAAGGTGTACAGACTAAAACATATGCACAGAGAGAGAGAGGGGTGGGAGGTGGGGAGAGAAATAATGAAAACATACAACTATACAATACAATTGTAAAACAGATTTTTTAAAACCAAGAAGGAAGGAGCAATCTGCAAACATTAAGGGAGGCAAGTCCAAGAGTGAAAAAGTGAAAAGTGAAAAGTGAAAAAGGATGGTGCTGAGCCATCTTTGGAAGTCTCTAAACAGAGGGAACATGAGCATCTTTCAGGATTGCTGTAGTTGTATATTCTTGCATGGCAGAGGTTGAACTAAAAGGTCCATGGTCCATGTGGTCCCTTCCTGCTCTATGATTCTATCATTTTATCGACTACCCTTAAAGTCTGTAGATCTTTCAAAGTTTCTTTAGACTATGTTCACAGTTGTTGTTTTGGCTTTTGTTACACTGAGTGCAATGTAAATATGAGGATTTTATCCATAAAGAAGAGTATCCATGAAGTGCTATTGTTACTATTAGCAGTAGTACTAGTTCTGCTATGATTAGTACTACTTCTTTTCATCCCTGCTACCATTATTGCTATTTTTACTATTTCTACTACTACTGCAACATCTACATAGGCCACAATGTGCATTTTAATCAGAAATGCCTCCCCTCTATGTTCTCTTCTCTAGAACGATCAGCTATTTATATCATAGAACAGGAAAGGTCAAAGGCAGGTTAAAGATGGAAACAGACTGTTATTTTCCTTAAGAGAGATTTCAGGAGATTTGAGAGTAGAAGCACTACTGGTGTTGTGTACACTCCTGCCAGGTTCATCTGTAGTAAATATGAAAAAATAATGCTAATTTAAGGGAACAGGAGAGCAAATGTGACATATGTATGTTGGTACATATGGCTGGCCATGGGAAGCAAAGCCATCTCTAACCAAGCCATTTTTATGTCTCAATAACTGGCTCAAGCATAAGGCTTCCGTTCTTTACACCAGGGTGGGAACAGATGATCCACCGGCTGGAAGTAATCCTCTCCATTTTTGCAGCTCCGAAACTTCACTACCAAAGTTTTGTGGTGGAAAAAATAATGGCTGGCATCCTAGATCAGCTATTTTGATAACCATACTATTTTGATAACCAAAGATTGCCTCTGCACTGCAGAATTAATGCAGTTTGACACCACTTTGGATCAATGCTAAAGAATTTGTAGTTTTGTGAGCTTCTCTCTCAGGGACCTCTGGTCCTGGTTATTACCTATAAAGCCCTATATGGCTTTGGCCCGAGTTACTTGAGGGACCACATCTCCCCATATAACCCCCCCCCGCACACTTAGAACATCCGGGAAGAACCTGTTGGAAATTCCAAGTATGTTGTTACATCCCAGATGGCCTTTTCATTTGTTGCCCCGAGGATCTGGAATAGTCTTCCCGATGAGCTCCGTCTTATGACCCCCCTGGAATCATTTAAAAAGAGTCTTAAAACCTTCCTCTTTTGTCAAGCCTTCCCCCCTCAAGAATGAAGTTTGTAATTTTTGATACCATCGATTCTTTGCCTACCCCGGATATGTATGTTGCATGGTTGTTTTTAGAGCTTTTGTTTTATTGGATTTTATTATGATATTGTTGTTTGTAATGGTTTTTTAATTAGTCTGTAACCCCGCTTCGATCCTATGGGAGAGGCGGGGAAACACAAATAAAATTTATTATTATTATTATTATTATTATTAACACAACAAACTAAAAATCCCAGGATTCCATAGGATACCATCATGACAGTTACAGTGGTGTCAAGCTACTTTAATTCTGCAGTATGGCAGTAGCCTCAGTAATATCTCCTGAGTCATTCTGCCCATCCCAGTCCTGCTTTGCCATGCATTGGCTGCTGCAGGCAAGAGAGGTATGTTGCCCTTTTAATTGTGGTGCAGTATACTGATGTTTCCAGCCACTTCTCAACAGTGATCTCCAGTGTGACAAACAAAAGCAGGAGCCCTGCTACAATTTCTCCTCACACCAGAGGCTACATCTGCATTAAAGAAATAATGCAATTTGACACCTATTTAACTGCCATAGCTGCATGCTAAGAAATCCCGGGATATGTGTGTTTTTGTAATACCACAACTCTCTGACAGAGAAGACTGAATAGCTCACAAAACTACAAATCCCAGAATTCCATACTATTGAGTCATAGTGTAAAATGGTGTAAAACGACATTATTTCTGTAGTGCAGATTCAGCCTCAGACTGCTGGCAGGAGGAGAATGGAAATATCAGCATGCTGTACCCTGATTGATATGAGAATAGATCTCCGTTTCTCACAGCAGCCTCTGTCCAGTAAAACGGGATTGGGAAACTTTTGTGATCATGGCAAAAGTGCCATAGTTGTGAATATGTAAGAACTATGGATATGGATCACTTGCATATGCACAGCTCTAAGTTATGCAAGCATAACTGTGATAGTGAATTCCAGCCTTGTTTATTTTTTAATTATTAGTAGGGTAAATATTACTACTAGTAGTATTCCCTTGAAACAAAGTGCCAGGAATGCATATCTAGTTTTAAAAGAGAAAAAAAGTCCTGGGAGCATCTATGAACACACTTCCCCTTTAAAAGTAAGCATATGCACTCATTGTAGCTTGTTTTAAACCCCAAAGAGATTTTAAAAGAAAAGGGAATGGACTTCCAGTTGCATTTACTGCCAAATTCCAGTGCTATCTAGTAGCTGTGTTGGGGAGCACAGCCAGACCCAGCAGCTGTGTCCACTCATGTTTTACACAAAGAGAATGAAACTCATCAGTGCAGAGCACAGCATAAACATTTCAGAAGCAGAACTGCATGATGCCTCATCTGAAGTGCAGAAATAATGCAGTTTGACACCACCTTAACTGCCATGGCTCAATGCTATGAAATCCTGGGATTTGTAGTTTTGTGAGCTATTTAGCCTCCTCTGTAAGAGAGCTCTGGTGTTACAAAAAACTACAAATCTCAGGATTCCATAGCAATGAGCACAGAATCGTGTCAAACTGCATTATTTCTGCACTGCAGATGAGGTCTATGCCTCTCCCCTCAATCCCCTTTCTGGATTCATGAGAGTTTATCGCACAGCTTTAAAAAATGACTTACCACTCCCAAATTGAATTCTAATTTGGGATTCATCTAAACACTATCGCATGAATTTTTCCCGCTGTCTGGCAGATGCAGTCCATGTAACTTCCAGATAGAATTCGAGTTCAGCCAGCCAATTTAGAAAGCCTGGAAGATACCAGATTTGCAAATCAGCTGGCTGAACTCGGATTCTATCCAGACATTACACTGGCTCCACCCACCCAGTGGCATCGGTGACAAAAATCCATGCAATAGTATCTGGAACCAGTATCTGGATCCAAATTAGAATTCAGTTTGATAGCGGTAAGTCACTTTTTAAAGCTGTGCAATAAGCTCCACAGTTTAGCTTCTGCAGCTCCCCAGCATTCAGTGACAGATTGAGGGTGGGGAGATTCAGGAAAGCAGACATAAAACAATAATATTCTCCCTTAGGCTTTGCCAAGGTCTTCTAGAGATCTCAGCTGACAATGTAATCATTTTGCAGATATGGGGACATAGCAAGATACTCTCTTATATCTCCCATTCTCCAGCAGCTACTGGATGGTTGGAGAGAGAGAGAGAGAGAGAGAGAGAGAGATGCAGCACAGGCTTTGGTCCTTGAAGAAGGGGGTAGTACCTATCTCCACAATGATAAAAAGGATATATATACACAGGGATATGCTGGACTCACATTTGTGCATGTCACTAACAGGATACTAGTAGGACTTTCTTCTAAATAGGCCTGCATATGCCTCCTTTGCAACTCTCAACTATTAAAATGCTCTTAGAGATTGATCCTATACACATTTAAAAGTAAATAGAATTCAATTGAATAGGGTTTACTCTTGGACTAGTGTGCATGGGATCTCAACCTTTTTCTCTGAGCTTGTGTCTCATTCATCCTACCTGAAAGGATTTTTTTTTTTTTGAAAGGCATTCATTTATCTTTTCCCTCCAGCTGTCTGCCCATAAGCCTTAGAAAATGCAACAAATTGACCTATAAGACTTTGGATGCAATCTTTAGATCACTTATGTTAGAATAGCCCCATTGACTGCTCTAAAATAAGTCACTTGAGATCGGCCGCATTTGGCAGAAAATGGAGTGCATGGCCATCTTTCATTCCTGCAAAGCTTTGGTTGGTTTTTGCTGCAGCGTAGTTCCTTCCTTCCTTCCTCACTCCCCTCCCCCCCATTGGAGTTAATAGCAGAAACCCCAAACCACGCTTTCAGGATGGTTCAGAGAAATTCTGGGTCAAAGAAATTAAAGCTGAGTCAGAATGTTTTCTCCAACCTGCAGTGGCAGAGAAAAATATAAGTTAGGGAAGGAGTAGTTGGGCATATAGCTTCTGTAGATCCTGAAGGATGCTCCTAACATGTTCCAACAAGAGCTTTAAGTTAGCCATGACACTGACTCAATTTCAAGTGAGGTGATAGACTCTGAAGTGGAAAGCCGGGGGATCGTGGCCTAGACCAGTGGATCTGCAACCTTTGTGCCCTGCAGGACTGAGTGTGTGTGTGTGTGTGTGTGTGTGTGTGTGTGTGTGTGTGTATGCACTCATAGGGTTGTTGTACCATACCACTCTTCTTCTGAATATCAGCATTGTACAACCAGTTCTGTATATGCCAGTGTGCTTCTTTATTGTCCCATTGTGCAATGGAGAATGAACAGTGGCTCTTTGTGCAACCCCAGTGAATCAAGTAGTGTGTTCGGAGTACTGATGAATAGTTACACAACATCCAAGAATGTGCAACTGCATGACTGGAATCCTACTGGTTAGTGCCACTGTTGAACAGCTCTTACTATCAGAAACTTCTTCCTAATGTTGAGGTGGGATTTCTTTTCCTGTAGTTTGAATCCATTGCTCCAGGCCCTATTCTCTAGAGCTGCAGAAAACAAGCTTGTTCCATCCTCAATATGACAGCCTTTCAAATATTTAAACAGGGCTATCATATCACTTGTTAATCTTCTCTTCTCCAGGCTAAACATACCTAGCTCCCTAAGGTGCACTACATAGGGCATTGTATTGGGCCTTTCACCATTTTGATTACCCTCTTCTGGATGTGCTCTAGCTTCTAAACATCATTTTTGAATTGGGGTGCCCAGAACTAGACACAATATTCCAGGTGACACTTGACCAAAGCAGAAAAGTAATTTACTTCCTTGAGTCTAGACATTAGACTTCTATTGATGAAGCCTAGAATTGCATTGGCTTTTTTTGGCTGCCACATCATGCTGCTTACTCATGTTCAACTTGTGGTCTACTAGGTGAACTGCCTAGTACTGCCTAGGTGGAAGAAGATTCACAACTCGTTTGGGTAAAATCAGATGTGGCTGTCAGTCTCCTCCTCTTGTGTGTATGAATGTGTGTTCTAGGAAACCTCTAAATCTCTGGCCCATTCCACACGGGCACCCTAGTACATGCTTGGCACGTACTAGGTTTAGGAAAGGTGTCCTTTCCGGATGCCCCTAACCCTAGTATGCGCTGAGCACGTACAAAATGGCAGCACCCATTCTACATGGGCGCTGTCATCTTGACGAAGTGGATGCTTAGCATCCACATGTCGGGTGCAGTAATGATGCTGCAAGTGCGCCATTGGCGCCTTGCAGCATCATTACTGTGCTGCAAAAAGAAGTCACTTTTTGTGGCTTCTTTTTGTGGCATGGAGTCACGCAGTTTGGCTGCTGAGGTTCCTCTGTGCAGCAAATGAGGGCGCTTTGCAGACCGCCCTTTTGGGCGGTCTGTAAAGCACCTCTGTCTTCTCCTCATTATTAACAACACAGCTGTGGCTGAAAACAGCCATCACTGAGTGCTCAGAGGCAAAGGCTATTGATCCAGTTGAGTTTTATGAAGAAAATAAAGTTAGGATGATATAACAGCAAAATGGGGTCAGACAGCGCCAAGGTTAATGAAGTGGGTTGTGGGAGAGGTCACTGCTAAAAACAACTTATACTTTCACATCTCTTCAATCCTTTCAGTTTCTCCTTATAACCCAGTCAGGTTCACAGAAAATGTGTAGCTATTCCCGCTCCTTTTGGGCATATCTCAGAGACCGATGATGAAGAAAAAGTAAAGCACTTTCTATGTGTATTTGCTGGAGCTCAGATGTGAACACATATCAGAGATTATGCGCCCATTTTATAGCTCAGGTGGTACAGGTAAAAAAAAATTCAGTGCTCCCAAGATTTTTGACAGTGCTGCCCATCTCAAACTATCAAAACTGCTGCTGCAAACACACATCTGCTGTCTCTAGAGATTGCAGCTCTGCGGGAAAGTCAAGATAGCAAAGTGTATTTTTTGCAATTTGCCCAAATTGTTAACAAACAAAGTTTGTACAAAATTGCTCAAGGCTGAGATCAAGAATAGGCTGGTGTCTTAAAAAGTTAATATTGGGATTTTTTAAAAATAAAATAGCCTCAAGACTCCAAGCAAATAAGAACCAATGTTTTTCAGGTCAGTTCTTCCATATCAAGAAAGCAATGGTGGTGAGGGGAGTGCCCTGTTTCCATGCTGAAGAAAGTTCAGTCAATAATAACTGAACAGGACTTTGGAATATGCAAGATACAATTAATGTTAAGTATAATTAACACAGGTGGCTCTGTGCAAAGCCAGGTTTTACACAGAAATAGGTTCCTGTCTTAAAAATAAATAAATAAAATTAAAATGAGAAGGAGCCTGTCATAATAGGGAAGGCTGAATACAGCAAGCCCTTGGTTTAAGGGAGCCCTGGTGGCGCAGTGGTTAAATGTCAGTACTGCAGCCACAAGGTTGTGAGCTTGATCCCATGGATCCAAGGCTGACTCAACCTTCCATACTTTTATAGGTTGGTAAAATGAGTACCCAGCTTGTTGGGGGAAATTGACTTGCAGACTGTAAACTACTCAGAGAGTGCTGAGTTCACTATTAAGCAGTATAGAAGTGCAAATGATATTGGTATTACCACATGGATATCAAAATCCATGTATGCTCAGGTCCCATTAAATACAAGGAATAGTAAAATTGTGTCCCTTATATAAAATTGCAAAATCAAGATTTGCTATTTCAAATTTATAATTTTTTGGAATATCTTCAAGCCATAGATGCTTAAATCGGTGGATAAAGAATCCATGGATACGGAGGGCCAACTATGTTTTGCTTGGTTTGTTACTTGATACAGGCTTTCTAAAATCTACAGATTTCATCATATATCAGATGAAAAGATCTTGACATTTAAAGGAACAAGTATGTGAAATAAAGCAAAACAGATGCACCTGCATAGGTGTGCTATTTTGAGTACTTAGCTCTTAAAAGTCTGGCTTTGGATCCTTGCTGGTACAGAATAGGCCTTGTCTTGTACATCCACCAACCCAGCCTTTTGGGGGAGTGGGACATGCCATAGATCCTCCTCTAGGGTTCTCAAATTCTAGGCAGGCTGGTACAGAAGCTCCAGTATATCACTTCTTCTCCACCATTGCATGAAAACCAGGAACCTGCATATAGATTTATATGCAGCCATCTCTTTCTGTGAAGCATCTGCCTACATCCAAGGTCAAATGTGCATGCATTTTGGTCAATATGATGTAATGCTTGGACTGATGCAGTGCTGTATATCAAATCTCAGAAAGTGTAATGTCAGCTGAAAAATTGAAAACATTGTCTTGTTTTTAAAAAGGACATGCTGTCTTCCAAAAGCTTCCCCTGCCTCAACCTCTTTCTCTGTTCCTTGCTCTCCCTCCCTCCCTTTGGTACTTAAGAGGTGATTCATAGACCACTGATCTTGGCATCCTCTGGAGATGTCACAAAACCATCTTCTTATTTCTGTTAACTGCAAGGCTGCCTGCTGTCCAACCTCGAGGGAACCATTGGAAAAGAGGTTGTAGTGAACTGTTGCTTCAGACTCTGAACTCCTCAACAATTTTCTATTTTAATGGGAACATTTACCCTTTACTAGAGACAACTAAGTTCTCCTAGGCTGCTGAACCAGAATGCCAGTACAGCTAAATATTTCCCTTTGCCACACTTGCCTATGTCTTCCCAGCTTCCTATTTACTTATAATAATCCAAACCTCCAGTTATATCAATGAAGATAAACCTTACAATAACCCTGAAAGGTAGGCCATCATTATTATAACAAGGAATGGGGCAATCTGTCAGCTTCACCTTTGTTGCTGTATGTCTTCATCTTGATTCCAACCTATGACAACCCTTAGGCGACCTTATCATGAGGTTTTCTTGGCAAGGTTTGTTCAGAGGAAGTTTTGTCATTGCCTTATTCTGAGGCTGAGAGTATGTGACTTGCCCAAGGTCACCCAGTGGATGTCATGACCAAGCTGGGAAACAAACTTTGGTCTCCAGAGCCATAATTCAACACTCAAACCACTAGGCCATACTGGCACTCCAACATTCCATTTTTTTCTAACATCCAGTTCTTCCCTTTCCAATATTATGAAATTTAAAAACTTCGGTCAATGAAACAAACCCTGGAACTTCTTCTCCCATCTTCCCTGGCCAATCTGAATAGGTCCAGCCATTCACATCATGGAGAATACTGTATTGTACCTATAAACCATGTAACTGTTAAAGATTAAGAGCCCCTTGGAGGGAAAATGTGGTGGCAATCCTAATTCAGCACCACCAGCATGGCTGAATATGTAAAGATTAAAAAACGGATCTCAACAAGAACAGTAAGCACTCAAAGCGCTGAATATGAATCAACAATTAGTCAGTTTTGTATTCTCACAGTTTGTTTATCTCAAATTCTTTCCATCCCATATATAATGGACATCTGTAAATTTTAGTACTTTCTTATTTAAAATGAACTGAAATGAAATTGTCAGTCATACCCAGTTTGAGATTCAGCCCACTTCCTAATAGACCCTTGAATTAGTGCCAAAATATCTATTCAATCACACAGAATGCACAATGGTGTCATCATCAAATGCTGAAATGGTACTGTTCTAAATAATTATGAATAATTAATATGATGGCCTAAATCTAATTGCTGCTCTCAACTAGAGTATACCAATAGAATTAATTGCTGACAGGTAAGTCAGCATTTATGTAAATCTGATTGATCCAATAGGTTTCCTTTATAGTTAACACTAGAAATTGGATTCAGGCCCCTTAATACTGGATATCAAAGGTGGGAATAATGTAGCCCTCCAAATATTGTTGGACTGTAACTCCCAGCATTCCTCACATCTGGCTGTGTGACTCAGGCTGAAATGACTGTATATTCAAATTAATAAGGCAGAAGATGTGCAGAACTGCTCAAGTATGGAAATGAAAACAGAATTTGATGAGAAACTTCTCAGGTCCAGGCTATCTGAAGTATATTCCATTCGGTTCTTTCTTTTCCACTGGTAACAAGAGAAGGCTTTTATGGTGTTGTGTCATTTTTAATCTTTGTTATTTTAAATGGTTTTCAATCTGCTATTAGTTTAATACTGTTTTAATCTCATCTTCTGTAAATTTTAAATTATATATGCTTTTATTTGTAACTTTTTGCCTTTTGTAAGCCATCTTGCATCCTAGTCTGCAGGAAAGGCAGGATATAAATAAAGTGATGGATGGGTGGGTGTATGGATAGGAAACTTTATTAGATGTGAACATATATATGGCAGTACCCATTTCGGATATATCCTTAGTGTGTGTGTGTGTGTGTGTGTGTTGTCTATTTATTTTACATCCTGTTTCCCTCTCTCCTAAGAACTGGGCCACAGGGAAGCTTAAAAAATTAAGTTTAAAAATCTTTTGCTTTTCATGTCGTTTTGCTTTTCATGCAAAAACATTTGTGATCAAGGTTTATAAAAGGATGCATATTCTGGAGGAAATGTGGAGGTGAGAATTTTCCTCCCTCCCTCTCTCATTTCATGATGGGAGAGTAATTGTATTTTTGGACCATTTCTGAAAGTCACTTTGAGAGCTTATTGAGTTGAAAAGCCGCTGATAAATACATTAAATGTACAAAACACCAGCACCTTGGGTCACCCAATGAATTTAGTCAGTATTAGGTTCTGGACAGACAAAAGAATACAAACATAGCTAAGTTTCTGATATCACTAATGGCCATTAGCCTGAGCTTGTGGAGAAGGAACAACTCCCAGAATCCTCTAGCTAGCATGGCCATGGATAGAGAAAGAATGGTTGATAAATGACTAGGCGGACTAATAGCAAAATGGAACTTATGTCCCCAGTCAGTAATATCTAAGGCAAAGCATGGTGCAGAAACTTACTTTTTAAAAGTCCATTGTTATGAAACACATTGCAAAACCTTCCTATGGTACTTTAACATCACTGGCCTTGTGAAAAGAAATTAGTACAATATTGACGTTGTTGTGATGTGTCTCCTAGCCACCTCCAATCTATGGTGACCCTATCCTAGGGTTTTCTTGGCAAGATTTATTCCAGCGAGGTTTGCTATTGTCTTCCTCTAAGGCCAAGAGAGTGTGACTTGCTCAGGATCATCCAGTGAGTTTCCACAGCTGAGAGGGGTTTCAATCCTGGTTTCCCACAATCTTATTTCAGCTCTCAAACTGCTACACCATAGTGGCTCTGCAAATAGTGTATAAATGTACAAATTATTTAGTCCATGTTCAAGATTTCTTCAGGGGAGGTTTGTCATTGCTTTTCTCTAAGACTAAGAGAAAGTGACCTGCCCAAGATCACCCAGTGGATTTCCACAATCTTAGTGGGATCTTAACCCTGGTCCCCCAGAATCCATGTCCAACACTCACTACTACACTATACTAGCTCCTTAAATATTGCATTGCTTGTTACTTTTTCACAACTTTTTTAAGCTGTGAGATAAATGAGCAGGAAAAGAAGAGGCAACCAGGCACACTACCATCCTGCTGGGACTTTGCTGCTGCTGAACTTAATCCTTTTCCCCTCTTCCCTCCCCATCCCTTTTCCCTTGTGTGTCATGTCTTATTCAGAATGTAAGCTTGAATGCAGGTACTGTGAATTTAACTATTTGTAAGCTGCATATGGGAGCCCATTTACCTAAAGACTGACTGTCTAAATGCTTAAAAATAAAACCAGGTAAACAGTGAAAGAATGGCATCATATCTGACAAATTTCATTCAAATTGACTCTTTTAAAAGCCCTTTTAAAAAAAACTTGAGAAGTAACTAGAAAACATTGTTCATTCCACACACATACACCCATTCAAACCCACCATTGTTGTTCACATATGTTATGTTACTTTTGAAACTTTGTTATGCTCTTTTCATCTAGCTGCTACCAAGCAACTCATTAAAAATAATAACGCTGGTTATAATTCACGGGTTCCCAGCAGTGGGATGGTGAATCTGTACCAGTGCAGACTTGAAAAGAGTCATCCAAGGTGCTAAATCCAATCCCCAAAATGGGTTCAATTTGCATAGCTCCTTTAAAGTTCATACTAAAACCTGGAGCAGGTTCTTCCCCTTCGCCAACATGGAAGCCAACAGTTGGCACTGTTTCCATGTTTCTGTAACAGACTATAATAGGCAAGCTGTTTCAATTTGACAATTTCACATCCCAGAGGTTTAAAATTGAGGGTTAAAATGTCTGTATAACAGGCAGGAAAATGTTTGTGTTGAAGGATCAGGCTTTGAGTTTCTGGGCACAGAGCCAACTAAACCAACAATGTAGATATGACCTACCTGTGCAAGATGTTTTCACCTGACCATTTCACACCTTACAGGTTAAAAATCAAGAGTTAAAAAGTGAAAGGTCTGTGGAACTGACAGAAAAAAGTTAATATTGAAGGGGTAGACTCAGAGTTTCTGGGTGCAGAGCCAACTAAAGCAAAAATGAAGATATGGCATATTTGTTTTTTTAGAGAAAAAATCAAAGGAGAAAGTGCAAGACTCTGTACTGCAAGGCAGAACACGAATCAGGAAATGCAATATAAGGAAACCAAGAGCAGAAAGCCAGGATTTACATCCGGATCCTCTCAGATTCATCCAGGGCCATCACTATGAGAGTGCCAGGAGTGTGGACTACACTGAGTGACACCCAAAGGTAACACCACTGCTCCCTAAATATCTGCCTTAACTGGAGCTGATAAGGCATAAATGAGGCAAGGTTCAGTGGGCATAGAAAGGAGAGGTATAAGGGTGGTTGTTGTTTTCAATTACTCTTTTATTTTATTTTTAAATCACACCTTACCCAACCTTCACTTTAATCACATGAAACTGTGTAAACATAAATATATTTAGGCTTTGCATATGATATTGTAAATTAAAGGTAAAATTTTAATTTTTCAAGTTGTTTTTGCCACAACTATTGCCATTATTTTCAAGGATATACGGAAATTGAAATTTATGAGTAATGTTAGTACAATTTTTTTTATACTAAGGATTCTGTATAATATGCTATAGAAGGAGGTCAATGGGAAAGTAACACCATGAGTTACTATACTGATGCCAACCTTAGCGATACCACTGGAATTCAGCCAGTTTGAGAAGCGATGAACTCATCATTTTATTGGCTGAAGGATCAGCTAAACAAATGTGGTAAAAGCTAGAGTACAGCAGTTTGGGCAAGTCATTTGACTGAGCTGGAGAAGCTGTCTTCCATGTTGTATGCAGTCTCCAGAATGGATGAAAACATTTTGTTTGCCATACTTAGGGTTGCCATAAGCTATAGGATCTATCTGTTATGCCAACATTAGAGTACTCTAATGCTGGCATAACAGATAGATCCTATAGCTACAGCAAAGTCCTCTACTGTATTAGAAATGCTAGAATGCAATGTATGCAAATGCCTGTATGAGGTCTGCCAATACCCTTAACAGATGACATGTGAGATGTTATTCTCTTGTATGCAAATATTGTGCAAGATGATGTTCCTTACTACTGAACATCTTGCTTTCTGCTTCTCCAGAGAACAGGACCTGGAGCAATGGATGCAAGCTACAGGAAAAGATATTCCACCTCAACATTAGGAGGAACTTCCTGACAGTAAGGGCTGTTCGACAATGGAACAAACTCCCTTGGAGTGTGGTGGAGTCTCCTTCCTTGGAGGTCTTTAAACAGAGGCTGGATGGCCATCTGTCGGAGATGCTTTGATTTAGATTTCCTGCATGGCAGGGGGTTGGACTGGATGGCCCTTGCAGTCTCTTCCAACTCTATGATTCTATGTGCCTACACCTTATAAATATGAAAACTGTTCCTTTTAAGAAACATTTGCCTAGACTATGTCTATAGAAGCAATGTATTTAGACTGGGAACATTTATGTTATTTGATTAACCTCCATAAGGAGTATGTAACTGCATAAGCTGATCATTCTATTTAATAAATATACTAAAGATTATAAAGATTTAGTCTTCTGTTATATAAGTCCAAAGCTTAAGAGATTCTGAAGATGAATGCTCATGATAATCTTCCTACTAGTCAATACTGTTGGTTCCTCAAGTAATGAAAATTATCAAGTCTTAAGGAATTTTGATGTTGTGATGTAGTGGTTTGAATATTGAACTATGACTCAAAAACAGGGTTGCCCACTCAGCCATGGAAACTCATCAGGTGACTTTGGGTAAGTCACACTCAGAGGGAGGCAAAGGCAAACACACACATCCCAACAAATCTTGCTAAGAAAAAATGTGATGGTCACTGTAGAGTTGCCATAAGTCAGAAGTGACTTGAAGAACAAATGAATTCTAGCTAAATACGGATTCCTAGGCATAGGGCAAAGAATCTTCAAACAAAGGGCTTTCAACAAATGTGGAAAAGACACACCCTATGACCCTAATTCCAATGATGATGGTGGTGGTGGTAGTAGTAATTCAGCTTCTGATGCCACCCAGCTGTAGGGATGTCCTTTCATTCTTGCATGAAAGAATGAATCACTTCAAAACTTTTCTTTCCACTAAGAGCAATTCAGATATCCACCCCCCAATGATTTTACACATTCTGGGACCTTTTTTGTGTGTGCATGAGTTGTTTGTACAAAGCCCCTACATTGTATCCAGTGCCTTTTGTACAAAACATAATTTTATATATGAAAAAAGCTAATTTTTAGGTTAACTATTTTTTTCAATGGGACATGTCATAGAAAAGAAAATGTGAACATATTCTTTACATCCTTCACGAATCGACTTCTGCCATCCTCCATGTTGTTAAATCACCCAGAAATGGTGCTAAACAGAGCTATCATTCCCCTTCCTGTTGTTTCCTTTCTTGTCAGGGGAAAGAAAGGCTGTCTATTCTTCTTATGGTTTATTCAGGAGGAGACACAGGCACTTCCTGTACCATATAGCTGCCAATATGGCAGTTCCCTTTTGGAAGTGACATTAATAATGGAGTTAGGTGGAGGAGGTGGCTCCTGAAGGGTTATATGGGGAGAGAGCAGTGTATTCCTCACAGTTCAAAATTATAGAATCATATGGATCCCTGATGGCACAGTGGTTAAATGTCTGTACTGCAGCTGCTCAATTAAAAACAAGGTTATGAGTTCAGTACCAGCCAGGGGCTCCAGGTTGACTTAGCCTGGCATCCTTCCATAGGTCACTAAAATGAGTAGCCAGCTTGTTGGAAGCAATTAGCTTACACTTGGTAAGCGGTATAGAAATGTACTTGCTTTTTAGATAAAGAAAAGCAAATTAAATACATTGTTGATTGATATTTTTGAGACATAGATACTATTATATATATCAGAAATCCAAATTTTAGTTTCTCAAATGGTAATACTTCCTTGTTTTCTTATTTTATTGTCTGAAGGGTACCAAGAAAAACAGAGAAAAGTTTTGGAAATTTTACATGATGTAATGATCTTCTTATTTTCGATAACTCGCAAGATCCTGTAAGTAGCAGATGGTCCCAAGAATAATATTGACAGATATTTTGAGGTATAAATAAGGTGTTAGCAAAGTTACGTAACTGGTACTTAAAATGATATTTGGAATTAGCAGGAAGAAAAAGATATCATAGCTCAAGAAAGCATGTAGTAGAATCCAGGAAGGAAATTTTATTTGTGTTTGTCAATGACTGATGAGTTTGTTTTGATGTATGTGATATTTTGTTGGGTTTTTTTTTGTTTGTTTGTTTCTTCTGTGTAAGGGGGGGGAGGGGATAATATTGGGAAGGGGTGATGTTAAATGTATGTATTGTATTGTTTCTATGTACTATGGTATTTGGTTGTAAATGTACAAACATGGTGTTATGTTTATTTCAGTATTTTGGTTTTAAGAAAATAAAAAATTTATTAATAAAAAAAAAGAAAATGTCCTTTCTCTTGCTAGAATATAGCGCCGGACGAGACCACAAGGGCCATTTCAGTCCAACCCCCCTAACCTTGTATGAATCCACAGTCAACGCACTACTGACAGATGGCCATCCAGCTGTCTGCTCTCAATTCTCAAAGTTCAGGTGTTCCCACGTCAGAGTAAGCCATGAAAGCAAGATGTATCTGGTATCCAAAACAGTCCAGGGTCAAGGCTTTCTTGACCCGGACTGTTTTGATACCAGATACAGAGTCAGTTCCAGGGATCATGGTAGTTAAAAGGTAAGATAAAAGTTTCCCTAAAAATATTGTTAGTATGACCGACATTAGGGGGTTTGATACTCATGTCTGTTACTAGCCAACATTGTCAAAGATGACTCTGTGATCGTATGGCCAGCTATTACTGCCCAGAATGCTGTCACCATCCCACCAACGCAGAGTACTTATTATCTCCTGCACTTTTACATGCTTTCAAAGCTAGGTTGCAGAAGCTGGGGACTAGTGATTGGGAGCCACTCCCATTCACATTGGTGCCTGTCCCTTAAAACTTCCAACCTGCTGATCTTGCAATGTCAGAGTCAGCATCTTAATGCCTGACCGACCAATCCCTCTAGTCCGATAGACAAGTCCTTAAACAATCCAGGGATTTGTACATCTGTAAACATAACTTACATAAGCTGAGCCATTGCGACGAAGACTGAAGCGTGTATTCCATCAAAGTGCTGGTGTTACCACCTTCCTTAAAAGACCGCCGGTTCAAGCCATTCCGTCAGATACCAAGCACTGGTATCCACAGATGTCCACCTTCTGACACTTTGATCTTGCAAACCTCTCACTTCCTCGTGCAGACAGTCCTGTGCCAGTCAATTCGACTCCTCTTGTTCTTTGGATGGAGGGGCTCTCCCAACAGCTCTTCTTCCTGCTCTGAAGCTGACTGACATATTGAACCAAAGGAGGACTTTGATACTATCAGCTGTGACTCCTTCAAAGGTAAGTCTGTTTTTTCACCTGCCTCTGGTTCAAAAATCTCCAAAGATGGGAGTGGTACTCCATTCCAAACCAAATTGTCTACCCTTAGTCATACATTAACATCAACATGACGAGAAAAAATATTGAAGGCCAGACTTCTTTATTCCAATCTATGTTGCATACTCCTGTTAGTGAATTACAAAGATGCCCTAATGGGACACCAGCAAGCGTGTCCCATTGTGCCTTGCCGTCCATTGCGCATCGCAACTCATTGTGCATCAGATTCATTTGTGCATCTGTCCTGTTGCATAACTGGGCCACTTTGCTGGCTCTGGTACATAGTAATGTAACCGCAGCCCCTTGATTGACTACAAATGCTGTGAAATCGTTCAGTTCTATTTCACGCCGAATGCAAGTTCACTATGAAGATGTAACTCCCCAATGTGAATTCCTGCATTAAATCAATAGCCAAACACAACATCAGCAGTATCAGTAGTTATCTAAAAACCAACTCATATACAAATATTCAGCTACAGGGCACCGGTGTTTCTTCTATTTGGAAAAAAGACCAAAGCCAATTTCAAATTGAAACAGCTAAAAGCAGAGGTGACAATGAAATCCTAAATACATATACAGGCAAAACAGCTTGCAAGCAGGTGGCTTGAAAGTCAGGGATTGATTAATTTTCGTTCGGGTTCTACTATGACCTTTGAAGGGAGTTATCTATGATGATGAAAATATTTGGGGGAGGAGGATTACAGTTTTTTACACACAATAGATAGCTCCTTACCAGACCAGAATGGTGTTGGAGTAATTTGGTGTTGGACTATGGAATCAGGGTCTTCAAATCTCTGCCAGGCCCATGACCCCATGATTTATCGGACAAGTCACACTCTCTAAGCCTGAGATAAGGCAACGGCAAAGGCAAACCCCCTTGAACAAATTTGCCAAGAAAAAATCCCATGATCAGTTCTCCTTAGGTTCAGCATAAGTTTGAAATGACTTGAAGACACACACAAGAACAGCTACAACACACATAGCTTCTTTAGATTTGGACTAAACACCAGGGTAGATTTATGTATGATTCAACAGTTGCCATTCCAGGGAACAGAAGGCAAAATGAATTTTCTGTGTAGGAGAGCATTGCAGAATGGTGAGCCTACTGATAATAAGGCCATTTCTCTTGTACCTGTCAGCTTAATGGAATTTGCTTGGAATGGAATGTAACAGAAATTTCAGAACTTAAAGATCTAGGCCTGGTCATAGCAATGATTGACACGAAGACCTAGTAAATTGAAAATCCATAAGTTTATTTCTAATTGTCGACAAAGGAAACATTGAACTCATGGGAATTCAAGTTCCAAAAAGCTGAGATCCCGAACAAGACAAAATGGCTCTTTTTTATTATGAAGACAAGATTCTTCAATACACCTGATTGGCTAATTACAATTTAAACATACAGAATTCTTACAATCAGAACAGAAATACATGCATACATTAAAACTGTATCATCACTCCTTACCCCCCTCCTTTAGGATTTAGTAGCTTTTCTTCTAACCTTGCTTCTGAACATCAACAATGTATCCTTATCTTAAATTGTGTATATTATGTCTAATTCTGTTGGTGCCAGCTTTTACAGGTCATGATGCTCTTTTTACTCCTTTGCTCTAATTTTTTTCTAAACTCCAAGCCTCTATTTAAAAACTATCTCTCTGGCTGACAAAGGTGACTCCATCTTTCTATGGCTTTTTTTTTTTCAACAAGGAATTTCCCCACAGTTGCCAAACATAATGGTTGGTCAAACTGCAGTTGCTCCCTCTAATAACCTAGTCCCAATCGATTTCTGACTTTACAGGCAAGAGTTAACCAGGGTTAATTCTCAGAATCGCCTACTCAGCATGGCTTGTAGCTTCATTGGCTGGGGAATTCTTGGAGTTGTAGTCCAGAGAAACAACTATTCCATAGCTCTGCTTAGTTCTTTTGACTCATATACGGCCATCCTAGAAATGTGAGCCTCTGAAGTACTTGACATCTCTACTTTCCTCTGTGATGTTGACTGATTTCTTCTGATGGATTCCAAAGAAGTGAAGAGGATCTTGGGCACTCTTCATAATGTACGGCACTTCTGCAGTTTATCTCCAAAATGTCAGTCTAATGAGTTTTGGCAGCAGCTCTAAAGACAAACCACTTTCAAGCAGCCAGTTCCCGGTCTCAGAGGCAATGGTGAAACATCATTTTTATTTTCTTTTATTTGGGTTTCTATTTTATTTTCCCCTGGGCTCAAGATATTTTAGTGCATTGTTGCAGCACTGCCCTAACCCTTCACCTCTGGTTTGCAGGAGAAAGGAGCCAGGCTTTCTAAGGAGCTGGCATTCCTTGATTTTAAGAGGAATTGCCAATGACATTTGGGTTGACCTGAGCTTCTTAAGACACTCATTAAGCAAGAACAAAGGCTGAAGAAATTTGTGTGAATCAACTTTTGTGCATATGGATCAAAGCAGGAATGCTCAGTTTGCATGCTGCCAGAGCTAAACTTACACAGCTGCTGTGTGTTATGATGATCCAGGAGTTGTATCCCCCCATTGTGATTGAGTTCAGGGCAGAAGCCAACCTTGTTCCCTCAGTCTTGTTGCAACACGAGCAGTGGCAACTAAAATGACTGCAAGAAAGCCCATTTAATAACACAACAGAGAAGCCTTCTCCCATGTATTGCCTCCACCATGAAACATAGAGGAGGACCTTTTAATCTTAAATTAGACACATAGGCGTTGTGAACCTTTTTTTTATTTAAAATAAAACTTTTCCAGAGTCCAAATCTCATCTAAAAAAAGCCTTGTCTTTCCCCCAAGCCTTGTTTTAGTGTTAAATGGGGTTTAGGCACTGTGGAGCCACAAATTCGCGGGCGAGAAATTGGCCCTAAGCCAGCTATAGGCACATATGGCCCACAAACAGCATGTTGCTCATGCTTACACTGTAGTCCAATGAAGGCCATGAGCACTTGTTGCAGGCGGAAGTCTGTGTGAAAGAATAACATATCCTCAGAATATAGCCTGAGCCAAAACCTTTGTTCAAGAATACTGTTCCAGTCTTTCCACCACTTTCCATAGCTTAAGGAGGTCATTTTCCCCATCATGCTGGAGTCTGAAAACTTCCACATTGATCCGACCCTCTCAAAAGAGTCCAAAAGCTCTTTGGCCCCACTACAATTACGTATTAAGAATAGAGCTTGGCCCCCCGTAACCATGAGCTGTTTCAAGGGGAGGCAGACAGCCAAAGAACATCAAATGTGAAAGCACAAACCCTCAGCTGACTCCAGAGTTTCGCTGAGTAACAACCCAGTCTGCTACCCAGCATGCCTTTCACCTAAAGTTGGGTTAGAGCTGTTGAATGCAATAACACCAGAATCCTATGTGGAAGGTTTTCCAAGTATCATCTAGTCCAAACCTTGTCAGCTGAGGAATTTACATCTGAAGTATTAGTGACACGTAAGCCCCCAAATATTTTTTTAAAAAAGAAATCTCCATCAGAAAAGAATTCACCACTCTTCATGGTATCTTTTGCACTGTTGGGCAGGTCATATAATCAGGAAAATTAATGTACATTCAGATCTCTTTTCTTGTCATGAATCCTTTGATTTGTTCTCCTATCCTCTGGAACAGCAGACAGCAGGGATCCAGAAGCTTTGGGCCCTGGACAGACTGGCACTTTGCACCAGCCTGGGCCCGAACTAGGGGTGCACGGGGCTGCGTGTTTACATGCTCAGAAACCCCACCGTGCACCCCTGGGTGCCATCTTGACATGCCCCCCTACGATAGGGCATGCCCCACGATGACATCTGCATGGTGCAGTGCCCAAACAGCACCGCGTCATCATGGCACACAGCGTGTCAATTGCCACCCCACACATGGCCTAAAAAGAACCCGCTGGGAGCGGTATGAGTGTTGGTCTAGGCCTAGGACTCTGAGAGACCAGGGTTCAATTGTCACCATGGGCAAGTAGAGTCACTTCAGCATCTAGAGGGTGAATAGAAGTGCACAATAGAGTGGTCCAAGTTCAGAGTAGTTACAGATCTGTAAATCTAATTTACAAATCTATAACTGCAATTCAGAATGCTAGCCTTGATGTTCAGGGCTGGACTTTGCATGGAAAATAGCATTTCCTTGATTTAGGCACCTTCAGAGTCTTGTCTTGTCTGGTTCTGGCCTCCTGTTTTCAATTCTGTCCGACTAGCCTGTAACTAAGCTACACATCCCCAAATGTAACCACCAATCCCATTACTTTGAGGTTTATTTTCTGGCCCTTGCACAACAGACATGTTCAGCTCATAATTACATAAGGACAGTTTCACAAAGTGACCTTTTCATGTTGTTCCTAAATCTTTATTGTTGACTCAACTAGGTGGAGTCACTGAATCAATTGGATTTACCTGTATCCATGTTATCTCCCCATTCAAGAGGGATTAAATGAGTCTACTTTAGTTGGAGCAACCAACAGAATTTCACCCATGGAGCTGTGTGTTCTTTTATGGTTTTCAAAGGGATTGCTATGTTAGTCTGTTTCAGTATAAAATGGAGATGGTGGGATGTGAGAATGAAGGAATCAAGCAGCACCTCTGATTTATTTTAGCATGAGCTTCTATGGAAACCAATTCACTTCTTCAAGTTGTAGTGGGGTTCAGTGTCGCATTCACTGGAAAAAGTAGTGATATCCATGAAGCTCATGCCAAATAACACTGGTCTTAGGGGACTGCTGATTCCTTCACTACCATCAAACTTTCCCTTTATCATCTTGTCCATCATTGCTTTCATGTACACTTGATTGACAGCAATAGGAAGCATCCATGTGCATTCCCCACAGAACAAAGGAACATGGTGGTGGGTGGCGATTACTATATGCTTTCAAGACTTACTATGACCCTAAGGCAAACCTATCACAATGTTTCTTGACAAGATTTGTTCAGAGGAAGTTGTTCATTGCCTTCTTCTTAGTTGAGAGTGTATGACTTGCCCAAGGTCACTCAGTTGGTTTCCATGGCTGAACAAGGATTCAAATCATGGTCTTTCAGAGTCCTAGTCCAAAACTCATACCACCAAATCACAAAGCTTTCCGTGGGACCATAAAGTAGACACATTGATAAAAACACAATCAATAAGCCATATCATCATCATCAGAAGGAGATATAGTACAACCACTGTGTAACTACTGTGCAGATTACACTATGAAATTATAATATTGGATTTCTTCAAGGACTTTCTCATCTATGCAGTCTGAGATGCTGGTGGGAAACTGAACTTGGCCCCTTGGAAAAAAACATGAACTCTATGACTGCAACAGAACCCTCCCTCAAAGTCTGTAAGGCTCCAAGAGTCCCGAAGGTCCATGACTCAGCTCCTTAGTCTGGCAAATAATTATATCAGCATGAGAAGATTTTCCTTTTGAGAGGCCAAGAGGTTGTGAGCTGGGGGTGGGGAGGAGAGAGAAGAGGAAGCCAATGATTGCAGCAGCCTGCCAATAAAATGTTGAAGGCAATTTCTGCGTTTAAGGCATTTCCTCGTGGAGGCCACTTCAGTGCATTGGTTTCTTGTCACAGTCCATAGTGAGGATGACAAATCTGACTAATTCATGTTCCCCCCGTCAAACGACTTGTCAGTGTTCTCATAATAATATTAAGCCACTGTACCCACATCAATCAGCATTCCTGGCTTCCTTCTCAATTTTTTCCACTTCCAAAGGGAGAGAATGCACAGTAGCCATGTATCTGGGATCTGAGAGTTTTTGAAACAACTGCTCTTACAAGTAATGAGAGAATGGAGGGGGAGGAAAGGACACACAAAGTGACTGTGGAGGGAAGAAAGTTGTAATCACAACAATAGCCTAATGGGTTTCCACATCTCTAGATTTATGATATACAGCACTGTGGGTTTTTCCCCCCATGGAATCATAAAATTATAATGCCTGATCAAAGATTGATGGTTAATGAGGGTCACATTATTTCCATTTGGGAGGAAGTGGTGTGTTTGTCCGAAAAGCCAATCCAACCACCCAGCACTATAGATAGTATTGCCTATCTTTGAAAGATCATGTTTTGCAATATTTATAATGTGTGATGATTTTCAGCAGTGCAAGAACAAACAAAACACATCTGTTT
Organism: Sceloporus undulatus; assembly: GCF_019175285.1. Classification (NCBI taxonomy): domain Eukaryota; kingdom Metazoa; phylum Chordata; class Lepidosauria; order Squamata; family Phrynosomatidae; genus Sceloporus; species Sceloporus undulatus. Next base: position 12,069,125 of record NC_056525.1, on the reverse strand, counting down.
CACACATTCTCATCACTCTTTTAAAAAAAAAGGCCCTCATCAATCAAATCTAATTGGCAATGAAAATACCTTCTTGTTCTTTCTATGATGACTGATTGGTGGGAACATTCATATGACTATTATAGGAATAAGGAAGACACAGGGTATCTAGTGTGTGTACCCCAGTACCAATTATTTACAGTCAATAGATGATTTATTAATGTGTGTCTGTATTCCCATCTGATCTTGAAAGTTAAGCAGGGTCAGCCCTGGCTATTACTTGGATGGGAGACCACAAATGCACCCCAGGTGCTGTAGGCTATATTTCAGATTAATAAACTGGTAAACCAACTTCTGATTATTCCTTGTTAGGAAAACCATGTGAAATCCTGGGGTTGCCATAAGTTGACAGGTGACATGAAGGTCACACACAGTGTGAACACATACATTGTAAATGAGCTTCAGGCAGCGAGGAACAGTGGTGTTGAAAGAGTTTTCAAATGCTTTTTTTCCAGTGTGAAGGCTTTCATGGCTGGCATCCACTATTTTTTTGTTGGGTTTTTCGGGCTGTGTGGCCATGTTTCTAGAAGAGCTTTTCCTGATGTTTCGCCAGCATCTCTGGCTGGCATCTTCAGAGAATGGTTTTGTTTTTCCTTCTGATGGGAAGAGGGCAAAATCCACTCTGTTAGACTACTTCATATTTGAGTTCCCCAGATTTATTTATAGACAAACAGTTTCAAGTTTTATTTCCACTACTGTCACTATTGGTCTACCTAAAAGAAGTTAACTGTAGGGAATTGATACTAGAACTAGGAAATTTGGGCCCTCATGTTGATGTGGGGAAGCTACCCTATTTTTCCACCTAGAAAAGTGTTTGTATTTCCTCGCGGCGGCGGCAAGGCGGGAGAGGGCAAGCGGCGGGGCGCGTCTTGGCCCCAGGGACAACTCCCTCCCCCATAGCAGCAGCAGCAGCGCAAGCCAGGAGCAAGGGCTCCGCCCAGGCCCTTTAAAGGACCCAGGAACATCGCCCTGGACTCGCGGCGGCGGCGGCAAGGTGGGAGAGGGCAAGCGGCGGGGCGCGTCTTGGCCCCAGGGACAACTCCCTCCCCATAGCAGCAGCAGCAGCCAAGCCAGGAGCAAGGGCTCCGCCCAGGGCCCTTTAAAGGACCCAGGAACATCGCCCTGGACTCGCGGCGGTGGCGGCGGCAAGCGGGAGAGGGCAAGCGGCGGGGCACGTCTTGCCCCAGGGACAACTCCCTCCCCCATAGCAGCACAGCAGCCAAGCCAGGAGCAAGGGCTCCGCCCAGGGCCCTTTAAAAGGACCCAGGAACATCGCCCTGGTCTCGCCGCGGCGGCGGCGCAAGGCGGGAGAGGGCAACGGCGGGGCGCGTCTTGGCCCCAGGGACAACTCCCTCCCCCATAGCGCAGCAGCAGCAAGCCAGGAGCAAGGGCTCCGCCCAGGGCCCTTTAAAAGGACCCAGGAACATCGCCCTGGACTCGCGGCGCGGCAAGGCGGAGAGAGGGCAAGTGGCGGGGCGCGTCTTGGCCCCAGGGACAACTCCCTCCCCCATTGTTTCTAACTTCTCTCTCTCTCTCTTTTTTTTTTTTTTGGATATAGCCGCCTCCTGGGGATGTATGGCGAAACAAACGAAGGTGGGGGTTGGGTTAGACCCAATCCTTCATTCAGTAGCGGGTGTCTTGAGCTGCCGTCTGGCTCGTCCAGCCATGCAGACTTAGAATTAGAACTATTGTTTCTTTTTGGGGGGAGAAAGTCGGGGATTAGCCTATAGTGAAAATTCAGGTTTGAAACCCATTTTTCACAGTCAGGCGTCCGTTCCCGCTACTTGGAGCCTTAAGGCAGGAGTGACGCCCATCCTGTTTTAACTTGTAGGTAGTAGGTGAAACACTATAGGAAAAATTTTCTTTTTTCTTTCTTTGTTAGACATGATCTAGAAGTGTAATTTTGTTGATATGTAGACTAGAGTAATGCAGAGGGATGAGTAGGGGTTAAAGCGTAACCTTAATCCTAGGACCAATCTATTATGTAAATCAGACTTCAGTTCGTTTGAAGTAGTTAGGTGTGGATAGAAGTAAGAAAGAACTTTTGTGTAAGGGCTATGGAGGAGGGGAAAATCCAACCAAGCGATACTCCAGGGAATGCAGAACTCACGAGTATCCGGTTAATTGGGATTCTCCGTTTTAGTAGGTTCTTGAAGGAGGAGATGCAAAAATTGAGGGGGAATAAGAGAGAAATCAGAGCAGAGATAAGAGAGGAATTAAGATCAGAATTTAAGGGGTAAGGGAGGAAATAAAAGTAACTTACACACAAGAATTCAGCTACTGAAAACTGAGGTCAATGAAGAGTGTTAAAAACTTTTCCAGAGAGTTGGGGGGAATTGAGCAAAAAAATCTCTAAAATGGAAAAAGATTCGGATTCTAGGGATAACAGGATAGTAGCTTTGGAGAAAGATCGGGAAGGGAAAAAAGTAATAGCGCACTGATTGAAGTTAAACTGAAAGAAAGAGCTTCGAATTAGAGGTTTACAAGAAAGATATAATGAGGACCTGAATGAACGTATCATACCAGCCTTAGCTGACTTATAGAATGGTCACATGAGTTGTTGGATCTCGAAGTGGACAAAATCTCCAGGGTAAATTCAAAGTGGCACCAAATAAGAGACCCCCAGAGACATAACTATATTTTTGTGGAGAGAGAAGAGTTAAGAATTTAATCCTAGAAACCAGTTATAAAAAAAATATATTCATTGATGGTCAGGAATTAAGAATTTTTAAGGAAATTCCTCTCACAATTTTGCAAAGAAGAAAAGAATATATATTGTAACTCAATATCTTAGAAAGAAAAGGAATAAAGTATTACATGGGGAAATTAGAAGGGATTACCTTTTTTATGAATTCAAAAAATATGTAATAGACTCACAAAAGAAAATGCAAACATTTTTAGACGACTTAAAGGAGAAGGAAGAGGAAAGATCCTTAGAAGTGAAGGGACAGTACTTAAACAAACAGAAATAGATGGGGATAGTAGTAACGCATATAAGAAGCAAGGGTAAAACTGAAAAGGGGAGTCCCAAAGGAAGAAACTCAGGAAGAGGAAAAAATGATCTGGCTCTGTATAAAGAGGATATAAAGAGTCGGCTCGGAGAGCTCGTTAGAATCAGAGGACGAAAGAAGATCAAAAAGCCGGGGAAGAGTCAGACGAAAATTCAGAGCAATTACTGCTAGAAAGTAAAAAACAATTAGAATTAAGTAGAGAATTAGGGGAAAATATATAATATATAAACAAGTACGGATTCTAAAAAGAGGAAAGGCAAGAAAACAAGCCACAAAGAAGAGATAAGGGGGGGGGGCAACAGGTTTCAGGAAATGTCGCAGGCAATTCTCTCTTGGAATGTTAATGGTCTTAATTTGAAGAATAAAAGGAATAAAATCTTTCATTATTGATTAGACAAAAAGCGCACATTTATTGTTTACAAGAAACACATATAAAAATTGCGGAGGACGTCAAGATACTGGAAATTCAAAATTAGGAAGACTGTTTGTGGCCTCCTGTGAAACAGAAAAGAAAAGAGGTGTGGCGACATATGTAAGGCAGTAACATAGAGACGAAGGAGGTATTTAAAGATAGAGATGGCCAATATTAGCGGTTGTTGAAATCTCAGTTCAAGGAGAAAAATTTTGTTGATTAACTTATATGCCCCACCGAGAATAAATCAAATTTTATAAAGAATTACATGGGAAAGTTAAAGAATTCAATTATGGAGAAAATTATTTTAGCCGGAGACTGGAACGGAGTTTTGGACAGCAGAGCTGATAGAGTAAGATCGAAGTTTAAGGAAGGAGTCAGGGTAAGTTACCCGTACAGCTTTTGAAATATAGAAGAGCTGAAATTGGAAGATATGTGGAGAATTATGCATGGAAATAAGAAAGATTATACTTTTTATTCAAATGATATAAAACGTGGTCCAGGATCGATCTGATATACATCCAAACTAATTAATTTAGTATATCAATATAGAAATTTTACCAATGGTGATGTCCACTCATTGCCCGGTTAAACTCCAGATAAAACATAGATCTAAGGAATTTGTTGGGAACATGAGGAATTATCATTATTCAGATGAAAAAATAGTTAAAGAGAATCAGACAAGAAATTAAATTATATTTCAAGAAAATATGGAAAAAAGGAACCACCCATGCACACAGTCTGGGACGCGGGTGGTATTAAAGCAGTCTTTAGGGGGTTATAATACAAACGGAAAGGAGGAAGAAAGAGAGAGAAATGGGAAAAAAAAACAAAGTCTTATTTGAGAAATTGAAAATCAAAGAGCAGGAAGCTAAAAGTTAAACCAGGAGACGAGGTAGTGATTAATGAATTGCATGATTCAAAATGATTAATAAAAATTTAATTCAGGGAAATCACAGTATAAATCAAATTTAGTAAATATAATGAATTTGAGAATGCCATAAAGTAGGAAGATGGCTCGCCAAACATTTAAAAGAGGAGGAAAGAGAAGAGATCAATATCAAAACTGAAAAAAAAGGGAGGATTTGATAACTCCACCAGGATAAATTAAAAGAAATCGTTAGAAACTTTTATGAGAATCTTTACAAGGATAATGGATTATCCCAAGAAAAGAGGGTTATATAAGGGAGTGAGTATATAAATAATTTGGTGATACTATATCAGAATCCCAGATTAAAGATTTAAATGAACCAGTAACGGTAGGAGAACTAGAAAGTACAATAAAAAAATCTAAATGAGAAGAAAGCTCCAGGCCCCGACGGGCTCTCAGGAAATTTTATAAGATTTTAAAGAAGAATTAATACCCCCCTCTTAAGGACTATAAATGGCATTGATCGGGGGATGGGGAATTACCCGGAATCCTGGCGCTATTCGGTAACAACCTTAATACCAAAAGAGGGTAAAGACCTGAGTTATAGAAAATTATCGCCCGATATCTCTTCTATATTGATTATAGCATTTTTACTTCTATCCTTGCTAATCGATTGAAAAAGATACTCAACATCTATAATAAGCTCAGATATCAGCAGGCTTTTACCGAAAGGCACCTGAAGCCATATCAGATTAATAGTTAACGTGTTAGCGTTCTTCCAGATTATATAAAAGTAATCGAGAAAATTGGGGTTATATTCTTGGATATTGAAAAGCCATTCGTGTGTGAATTGGGATTTCTTATAGATCGCATGGACGAATTGGGGAATAAAGGCAGATCTATAATTGGATAATGAAATAATCTCCAGCAAAACAGAGCACAATGATATATGTAAATGGGAGGAGAAAGACGAATCCAATTAACGATTGAAGTAAAGGGACCCGCCAAGGTTGTTCCCTTTCACCATTTTTATACTTGTAATGGAAATATTTAGTAATAAAATAAGGAAAGATGACAGGATTCAAGGTTTAGAATTTACCAAATATAAATTTAAACTCCGTGCATTTGCGGATGACATGGTGATTATTTTGGAGAACCCTAAAAAATCAATCCAAATATTAGAAGAAGTTCTGGAAGATTTTGGTACATTATCAGGGCTTAAGGTGAATAAAAGGAAAACTGGGATCCTACTTAAAAATTTGTCCAAAAGGGAATCAGAGGAATTAGGATCTCTTACTCAATTTCAGTTGATTAATAAAATTAAATATCTAGGTATAACTTTGACAGAGAACAACCAAGATTTGTATATAAATAATTATGTTCCGGTCTGGGAGAATATAAAGGGTGATTTTAAAAAATGGGGAAAACAACGATTATCGTTGTTAGGAAAGATTGCTACAATACAAATGAATGTTCTCCCTAAAATGCTGTTCCTATTTCAAACTTTGCCATTTGTAACTAATAAGACCCCCTTTAAGAACTGGGATAAAGATATGGTAAAATTTTTGTGGCAAGAAAAGAAACCCAGGGTGAAGCTTAAGGTATTGCAAGACACTAAGAACAGAGGAGGGCTGGGATTACCTAATTTGGATCAAGGTCATAATGCTTGTGATCTAAGCTGGATTAGAGATTGGATTCTGTTGGAAGACCACAATATGAGTTTTATTGAAGGTTATGGTTTAAAGTTAGGCTGGCATGCATATATTTGTTACGGATCAAGTAAGGACATTAAGTTATTCAAACAACACTATATCAGAAATTCGCTTTTCATTACTTGGAACAAATACAAGAATTTATTATACAGAGGGTTACCTAAATGGACTTCTCTGCAGGAGGCTTACCACAAGAATGAAGGCAAAGCTTTGACTGATTGGCTGAGATATGAGAATCTAGTAATAAGGGCTGGAGGGCAAGAGGTTTTAAAATCAGATGAGGATATAGCAAAACTAGATCCACAGATTACATGGATAAAATGTTGGCAAATTAGAGAAGATTGGAAGAGAGATAAAGATGTTCTTGATAAAGAAGAGGCTCAATCCCAATTTGATAAGATTATTAGAGGCACTAGATTTAAATTAATTAAAAAAATTTATATATTTCTATTAAGTTTGGAGATGTGGGACGAAACAGTGAAAACAAATATGGTAAGATGGGCACAAAATCTAAAAATAGATATCCCTCTGTCCAGTTGGGAAAATGTATGGAAGAGAAATTTACGTTTTACCTCTTGTAATAACTTAAAAGAAAATTATTACAAGTTATTTTATAGGTGGTACTTGTCCCCAACCAGATTTGCTAGAATAACAAATCATGGAAATCCTATCTGTTGGAAATGTGGTGAAAGAGGAGGCTCCTTTTATCACTTGTGGTGGAGGTGTAAGAGAGCCCAAAATTTTTGGAAACAAATTCACAGACAGATAGTTGGTACTCTAGGGATGAAAATACCGTTGAGCCCAGAACTTTTTTTGTTAAATATTACGGACGGTATCCAGGATAATTTGATACATGACGAGCAGAGTGTTTTATTGTATATGATTACCTCCGCACGAATGAAATGGGCCCAGCTTTGGAAATCAGATAAAACCCCAACCGTAAGAGAATGGTTGTTAAAGCTGAACGAGTTGGCTACTTTAGATATGATCTCTATGTCTAAAAATAATAGATCCCAGCAACAGTATGAGGAGAAATGGATCAAGGTTTCAGCACTATGGGAAAAACACTGTATGAAAGTCGATTAAATGAAAAACAACTGTTCCAATCTTTACCAAAGTATATGTTACTACATTTTCTTTTATTTACTCTGTCCATAAAAGCTCAGCAACATTGTATATTTGTATTTCCAGATGGCATATCTATGGATATTTAATGGAATTTAAAATAATAATAATAATAATAAAAAGTCAAAAAAAAAAAAAAGTAAAGTAACCAAGAGAAGTGAAAGTTAAAGTAGTCTGGCACTGTGTCTTGGCTCCAAACAGTAATTCCTTCCATATATTTTTTGCTTATGTCAGCCATAAGAAATATCTGCCTAGTTTCATATGAACTATGTGTACCCACATCATTCAATAGAGTCCAAAGTTTCTCCTCTACATTCCAGAGTTGAATGCTTATCAGTGATGTATTTGCAAAGAAACAGTTTGAAGAAATATTCTGCTTTGAAATGTAATTTACATTTTAATGTTTAAACTATATTTTAAAAAACAATCACCACCACCACCACCACCATACTTTTATAGCATGCCATGAGTCAAAGTAGCCTGTTCTTGTTGCATGTTGGAAAGGAGAAAAGCCACTGTCTTGTTTGAAAAATTGCTAGCCATTTTTGTAAGTAACCTAAACTAACACCATTCTTTAAAAAAAAAAAAAGTGTGTATTTCTATACTAACTCTTTTCTTTAACACAAACTGCAACAGATTTGGACAAGTGCATCCTAAGCAATCAATAGCTACTAAGATACATGCAGTCTTGTTAAGCTGTGTCTAAATTCATGAAGACTGATCTTTGCTTCTGCCTGGTTGAAGGAACTCATCTGCTGCATTCCAGTTGACAAGCTCAGAATTCACAGCAGGGCTACTGCATTGGAGAATGCATACTCCACATCTGGGCCCACATCCAATCTTGGCTTGATCTGAAACATGAAGATTGTGTAAAACCAACCAGCTCCCTTTAAGATGGGTCACTACAAGGATTTCCTGTGTAGAAGGCTGTACCCAATCAAGACAATGATCCAGGTTTTACTGTTTTTCCTAAGTGTAGTAGACCCATTAAATCAATGGGATTTATAAAAGTGTTGACACATCCTTTAACAGCAAAGTCAATGAATCTGCTTTAGGTGGAACTACCAATAGGATTCCAATGAAAATGTCATCTGGTGCTGGGTACTATCTCTTAAATATATTCTCTAGAAGGTCTTTCTAGTGGGTGAACCTGGAGCCTTATACAAAGTAGCCAGTGGTCCAGCCCCCCCCCCCCCCCCCCCCCTCCTCCACCCTATCACAGCTTAGCATTGAAATCTGTATGTAAAAAATCTTGCTGCTAACGGTAACAAAATGATTAACATGACAGAAATGTTCAAGACTCAACTTGTCCTGTGGATGCCACACCATCATGGATTCACATCCTTACTACAACTTGTAGATCAAGGATTCAAATATAGAGATAATGGGTGTAGGGAAACTTAATGAAAATCAACACATTTAATGGTGCCTTTCCTAAACTACTCAAGCATCACTATCTCCTTCACAATACATAAATGCTATTGAACTTGGCACTGAGCTGCAACCTTACCTTTAATGATTCAAGACTGCTCAATATTATTTTTCAAAATGCTGATGTCTACATTTTCAGCATAGTCCAACTGTTAGTACCTTTGGCACCAATTATCACCTTCATTGCCAGAATGACAACTTTACATCCGTGCATGTGCGTTGTTCTAAGAATAGGATCAATGTCAGAACATTGCATAATGTATTTTGAAGTCAAGTTGCCCCAGCGTGAGTTGGTAAAACTTTCGACTAATGTGTTTTACAACCTCTCCAATCGGAGAGAGATGAAAAATGTGGCGGCATCCAGTAATAATTCCATTAATTATGAATAAAGCATTTACAAATGACACTGTTATTTAAAAACGGTGATGAACTCATTTGGTTTTAATGCAAAAGGCAATATGCAATTTGCAATCCTGGCGAAAACGTTGCTCAGAGAATGGGGCCAAGGCGGTTTATGAGCACTGCACCATTAAGGGAAGAATATATCACAGAATGATGATGGAAGAAAAAGTCAGTGGTTGCAAAACAGGACAAGTCCACTTACACTCAGGCCTGGGATAGAGGCACACTAAAGATGCTGAGAGTTGTCAGAAGGCTTCAGTGTGTCCCAGTCAGTGACCTTAAAGCTGGACTGGGTCCAATAAAACACTATCCTAGGTTCATCCACCCAAGGTTTTTTATTATTATTATTTGTAAGTTATTGTCAAATGTGTTACTTAGCAAAGGAATAATCCACCAAGCTTTGCATGGTTTCCTTTCATTTTATGGCAGCCTAGGTAATCTCTATATACTGAGTCAGACCCATCTTTCCAGTAGCTTAATAGCTAAACCATCTAGTCCAGGACTGGGGAATTGTGTGGGGTCCAGGGGTCAGTTACTTTCCCCCAATTGACTAAGAGATGTGTAATAGAAAGAAACACACAGGACAGCTAAAAACACCACCACCAACAGAAGGTAAAAGGAAATTCTAACGTATCTTGATGATGAGGCAGAAAACTAGTGCCTCTTTGTAGAGGTAAGAAACTTTCAAAAAATTGGACTACAGATTTCAGTGCAAGACTCATTTATATTTTATCATATTGGTCTTCAGCTAGTGGGTTAATAGCTTATATCACCAAGTCATTCATTGTTTGGGGTCCAATATACATTGTCGGACTGAGAAAAGCATCATGTAGGTTGGGAGTTATGTAAATCATTGGTAGTCATCTTTTTTTTCCTTCATAATATTCAACTCTCATCCTGCTTTTGCACTTTCCCCCTTAACTTTCACCAGTTCACAGCCTTTTCTATCTTCTGTAAATAGTATGGTATAAACTGGATCTCTTACATTGTTAATGTTAAATTGTTAATGTTCTATCCCCCAATTTTCATGCCTCTTTCTTTCTTTCTTTCTTTCTTTCTTTATTTATTTATTTTGGTATTTATACCCCGCCCTTCAGCCCTAAAGACTATCACAGCGGCTTCTTTCAAGTCTAATCTTGTTTTCCCTATAATGTGTTCTGCAAATAAATTAAGCAGATAGGTTGATCAAATCCAACCTTGGCTGACTCTCTTCGCCATTGGAAACCATTCTAGGAGACTCTGTCAGTAATAATTAATAATTTGTTTTATTTATATACCGCTATTCCAAAGATCATAGCAGTGAACAGCAAGTAAGCTAATTAGCAAGTAAGCTAATTTGCCCCCAACAGTCTGGGTACCCATGTTAAGTTAGCGACCTCGGAGGAGGCAAGCCTGAGTCCGAGCTTGGGCCCTTTGCTGGTCTTGAACTCGCAACCTTGTGGTTTCGAGTGAATGGCTGCAGTAGAACTGCTATCTTTATTATAACCTATTACTTCACAGGAGCACACAGTCCCAGCACCAGGGAGAAGAAGCGCTAAGGTGGGACTGCCAAATTTGACCATACAAAGTTGGGAGTTGTATTTTTTAAAAAATTAAAATGCATAGCATCATGTTACAAGGGAATAGACTCTCAAATCTACAAACACCCTGAAAAGCTCAAAGAAATTACTCAAAGAAATAAATTCACTATTTGTAAGCAGACAATTTTAATATCATTAAATACAATACAATACAAAGTAACAATCATCCAGTTCAAATTATTTCTTATTTCTATGTATGATTGGAAAAGCTGTGCAGTGAGGAAAGCTGACAAGAAGTGAATAAACACATTTGAAATGTGGTGCTGGTTTCTCTATTAAGGTATAAAATGTACAAAAGGTTGAAATGTTTGCAAGGAATTTAAATGCCATGGCTCAATGCAATGGAATCCTGAGATTTGTAGTTTGTTGTGACACCAGAACTCTCTGACAATGACAGCTAAATATCTCAGAAACCTACAAATCTTAGAGTTTGTACTAGTAGGCTGTTCTATTTTGGACATACCATGAGATGACATGCTTCACTGGAAAAGACAAGGTTTCTGGGGAAAGTAGAAGCCAATGTGACATGAGGAAGCTTGCATTATAGGTGGTTTGATTCAACAAGGGATGCCACAGCCCTGAATCTGCAAGACCTGAACAGGTCATTTGATGACCAGGAATCTTAGAGGTCTCTCAATCACAGAATCTTAGAGGTCCATCAGTCACAAGGCCACCATACGTCAAGACTGACTTAATGGGAAACAGCAACAGCAGGAGCAGCAGCAACAACAACAAGCAGTACTGTAAACATGGTAGCCACTTTATCTCAGAAGTCACCTGTGGTATTAGATCCATGGCAGCCCAATTTGCACATTTGAGTCATTACTGGATGGTGATCATACATGCAATACACTAGTCAAAGTGTGGCATAGTTTAGCTCAGAAAAATGAAAGAAGACATACATGTATAGACACTAGACAACTTAGCTTGTCATCCAGTTCCAGCATTTGGAGGCCAAGATGAAAGCACATAATTTAAAGAGACCATTTGTTTGTTTGTTTCACTTCTATCTAGTCCAAACATCCTGCCATTTTACCTTGCCATTGTGTAGTGTAAATCTCTGCATGTATAGTTACACATTACATGTGCTGTACAAGCCTTCCATTGAGTGGCAACTTTTGGACTGAGTAGTAAGACAGCACAACTGAATGTGCACCCAAATGCAAACATTACCAGACACACAATTTCATGTGGAACACCACCACATGTGCACCTCTGCTTCCATAACCTTGAATGGAAAGCGGACTTTGCTCACGAGACAAAACTGTAACTTCTTCTGTAGGAGGACTTAGATATTTGTAACACACCAACATGATTCTGGTGAGAAAGATGAACCCTAGTTCAGTATAACTTCCCCATGTTTTTTAATATTGTCCTATATTAGGCTGAACTTACTTTCATATTTCTCATAGCTCTTTGAAAATTTCATTGCACACCTTTGCTTGATGCTCAAACTAAACACTGAAAATAAATGGTATGTTTTTATTAATCAATGAATGCTGCAAGAAGATTATTTCATAGTGATTATTTGCAGTTCTGCTGAAAGAGAGTTTGTGCAGACTCTTTTCTCCACTTCAAAGCTGAGAATGGTCAGGTACTTGGGCAATTCTGAAGTCTCCTTTCTGCATGAAACAGCTTTGCAATTCAAGATATTCCTGTAAATGGGGAGCATCCTTGCTTTGCAGCCCTCAATGACACAGAATTTATCTATCAAGGCTTTTTAGCAACTTGCCAGAGCTTCTATGTGGCAGCCATTTCATGGAGGTTATAAAAATTCTATTTCCTCCCACCATCCAAAGTAAAGCATAAAACATCCGTTTGAAAAGTAGAGTATAACCATTTACATTTTAATCTCACCCAAAGAAACGATTTAGTTTCTGACAAACTGAGTTTTCTTGGGTGTATGTTATGGAAGAGAAGACTCGAGAGGGCGGGGAATGCAGGGGGAATATAGCAGGTTGCAGAAGAAAAATCTTTATGGACATAGATTGGAAAGCAGGTTGTTTCATGGAAATAATATGGGGAGTGGGACTCTGAACATGACATCCTAAATTTGGTGCTCAGTGCAACAGGAAAAAGCTCAGACATTATTATACTGGCCGCCACAGTGTAGCTTTGTCTTCTCAACAGGGATGGAAAAAATACTTGAACATACAGTATTTGATGATCAGAATAGTCAAACATCTTTTCCAGGTAAGCATTCTCTGAAGATGCCAGGCACAGATGCTGGTGAAATGTCAGGAAGAAACTTTTCTAGAACATGGCCACATAGTCTGAAAAAACCACAAAAAATTACAGTCGGCCCTTCTTATACATGGATTTTTTATACACGGATTTAAGCATACATGGTTTGAAAGTTCCAAAAAGTATAAATTTACTTGTGATTGTTCCATTTTTTAGGGACACCATTTTGTTATGCCATTATACTTATGGACTTGAGCATACATGGATTTTGTATACACGGGGGATCTTGGAACCAAACTCCAGCGTATAATAAGGTCCACTGAGAGTCAAACATTGCTTTTGTTGCTCCAGGCCTAGAACACAACAACCATGGGCTTCAACTTACAGTGGACCCCTTCTTATATGCTGGGGTTTGGTTCCAAGATCCACCGGTGTATAACAAAATCGTGTATGCTCAATTCCATTAATATAATGACATTGCAAAAATGGTGTCCCCGTTTTAAAAAGGGGGGGATCAAGGTTTGAGATTTGAAAATTTATACTTTTTGGGAACCATTTTCAAAACCATGGATGCTTGAATCCGTGTATAAAAAATCTGTATATAAGAAGGGCCGACTGTACAAGAAAAGAGATTGCACCCAAAAACAGCAGGAAGAATTTTCTTTTGTTTTTTATATTAGAGCTATTCAACAGTGGAATAACAGCCTTAGAGGATGGTGGAGTCTCCATCTTTGGTGATCTTTACAACAGAGGCTGGATGGGCATCTTTGCGGAGTGATTGTAGTTGTATATTCCTACATAGCAAGTAACTGGTTACTGACCTTTGTGGTCCCTTCTAGCTCTAAGAGTCCTATAATTTAAGCTCAGGGATCTTGAAGAGGAGGAAGTGGACCGACAAAAATTGTCACAGTTCGGCTTTATTCTGCACAAAATTTATATTTGGATGTTGTATGTAGAAAATGCATTTCCTTTCCTACACAACATACACACACAAATAACTTTTCTGTGGAGAGAGGGTCATTTTCTGTGTAGTAAATCCTGTTCCTGTGCAGCAAATCTGGAGTTTTGCTCCCAAAAAACTATGCAGAAATTTTTTGCAGAGCATATATATTACAAAGAACTATGAATAGTCCTCAAAAACGCACGAAAATTGGGAAGAAAATTGCTAAACTTAATCCTTGCCACCTTTGAGAATAAAAATTCAGTGAAAAATCCATTCCTAGTTTTCTGTAATGGCGAGAAGCACCAGTTTTGATGTCCAGATGTCCACTGACATTAAGGTAAGGTAAAGGTAGTCCCTTGACATGAATGTCTAGTCATAATTCAACTGTAGAGTGGCACTCATATCTGTTTCTAAGCTGAAGAGCTAGCATTGTCCAAGGACTGCTCTGGTGGCCATGGGGCCCAGCATGACTGCATTGAATGCTGTTATCTTTCCACTTAAGTGGTACCATATCTATCTACTGCATTGTATGCTTTCGAACTGCTAGGTTGGGCAGAAGCTGGGACTAGTGACAGGCGCCCACCCCATCATTGCAGCACTCAGCCTCGAACTGCCCACCTTTGATCTTCCAATCAACAGAATTGGTGTCTACTACTAAGCCACGCTCATTGACATTAAAGCTGTTGTTTTTTTCCCAGGGGATTTCCCTGACTGACAAAAACAATCACTAAGATCAGGGGTGATGAAAGGCTAATTATGTGCCACATGTTTGCCATTACCAAAACCATTGTTCCACTATCATCTCCAGCAGACCTACAGAGATTATTTTTAACTGTGAGTTTTAAAGTTAGTTGGAACCATATAAACAAGAGATCCCTTACATGACCCTTTGTGTAAATTGAAATTTGTATATAATTTGGAATGCTATTTCCCCCACTTTTGTGGCCCCTGAAGATCCCAGCATCCCCTGAAGCCTTATCCCCCCACCCCAGTTTTGCATGATTTTGCCAAAATCAAACTGTCCAATGATGAATATGAAGACAGAGTTATAAATCCACAAGACAACACTGCATTTATTATTGAGCAGAAAAAAGAGCCTTTTGGGTTGGCAGTTTTTGGATTGAAAATGGTGCCCCAGGGTGAATGCTGCTATTTTCAGTGCATCATGGTGGCAAAAACTGTATGCATACAATAGCCTACTCATCAAACTACTTAATACCATTTTGTTGTCTCCTAGGGACAAAGCCTTTGATAACACTTGCATTCTTTAGCACAGGCATCTTCACCACATCATCAAAAGCAGTACTAAAGCATGGCCCATGTGCCAGTAACTGAGAAATCACATTTGAATGGTAACTGTTAACGAAAAATGTAAAGGTGGCATTGGTGGTACATTATGAAAATCACAGGGCCTCATAGCCAATTCAATAATCGGTCCTGTTCAAATCAGTCTTGAGCTTCCTTTTTTTCCCTCCCGCAACACAGAAGGAACAAATCATGTGCAGCATCAAACCCAGATACTAGACTGTTTCAAACTCTTGGTGGGTATTGAATGGAAGGAACTCAGGGGGCCATCAGTGGGCTACAGTTTGAGAACCAACAAATAAATTAGACCAGAACATCAGTTAAGGAGGAAAGCCAGTATAAAACAATCACATTGTATTTAAACCAATGATTTATCTCCTATAGCACACTAGTATGAGTTCCCACTGAACTGTTTCTAAGATTTAAAGCACTTTTAGCTCAAAAATGGTTTTAGTTGAAAATGGGTAGCAATAGTTATCAACACGATTGCTGCCCTTCATTTCACTCGTCTATGGAAATTTTGATATCCAACCTGATTCTTTTTTGGCTACTCCCCAAATTACTCAGATGTTGAAAGAAACTCCTGCATTTTACTTCAGGAGAAAATGTAGGCTGAAACTCAACCAGTACATTACTCCATGACTCTGTATTAAACTCAGAGGCAGAGAACTGAAATGGGGTTTAGGACTATTTCTCCAGTGTAACACATAGAATCATAGAATCATGAGAGTGGGAAGAGCCACAAGGGCCATCCAGTCCAACCCCCTGCCATGCAGGAAATCACAATCAAAGCACCCCGACAGATGGCCATCCAGCCTCCGTTTGAAGACCCCAAGGAGGAGACTCCACTACACTCCAAGGGAGTTGGTTCCACGTCGAACAGCCCTTACGGTCAGAAGTCCCTCCGAATGTTGAGGTGGAATCTCCTTTCCTGCAGCTGCATCCATTGCTCCGGGGTCCAGTCTCTGGAGCAGCAGAAAACAAGCTTGCTCCCTCCTCAATATGACATCCCTTCAAATATTAAACAAAGAGCGATCATATCACCTCTTAACCTTCTTTTCTCCAGCTAACATCCCAGCTCCCTAAGGTGTTCCTCATAGGGCAAGGTTCCAGACCCTTCACCATTTTTGTCGCCCTCCTTTGGACACGCTCCAGTTTCTCAACGTCCTTTTTGAATGTGGCACCCAGAACTGGACACAATATTCCAGGTGGGGCCTGGACCAGAGCAGAATATAGTGGCACTATTACTTCCCTGATCTAGACACTATCTTCTATTGAGGCAGCCCAAAATCGCATTGGCCTGTAGCTGCCGCATCGCACTGTTGACTCATGTTCAACTTGTGGTTTACGTGGACTCCTAGATCCCTTCACATGTTGTCTCCTTAAGCCAGGTGTCCCCTGCCCATATCTGTGCATTTCATTTTTTCGCCCTAAGTGCAGTACCTTACATTTCTCCCTGTGTGAAGTTCATTCTGTTAGCTGTGGCCAGATTCTAGTCTATCAGGTCATTTTGAATTTTGATCCTGTCCTCGGGAGTATTAGCTATTCTCCTATTTGGTGTCATCTGCAATTTGATAAGTATCCCCCCAATTTTTCCTCAAGTCATTGATAAAGAGGTTGAACAGTACTGGGCCCAGGACAGAGCCCTGTGGAACACCACTGGTTACTTCTCTCCAGGATGAAAAGGTGCCATTGTGAGCACCCTTTGGGTTCGTCCGGTCAACCATTTACAAATCCACTAACAGTTGCCTTGTCTAGCCCACATTTTACAAGCTGTTTGCAAGAATATCATGGGGAACCCTGTCAAAGGCCTTACTGAAATCAAGATATACTAATCCACAGCATTCCCTCACTACCAAGCTAGTAATTTATCAGGAAGAGATCAGATTTGTCTGGCATGATGTTTCTCTGAAACCCATGTTGACTTTTTGTGATATGGCATGCTTTCTAGATGTTCACAGACTCCTGTTTAATTATCTGCTCTAGAATCTTCTCTGGTATAGATTCAGACTAACTGGCCGATAATTGTTTGGATCCTCTCTGTAGGCTGTGTGATAATGGGCTCTCCCATATCGGGCACACAGTTGAGGAGTATAGAAAAACAAAGGGGTTAATGATTATGTGCGGTTTAATTACAATTGGGGCAACATCACAGAGTTGCCATGAAGGACAACTAACCAATAAGGAGGACCAGTGCCAAGCTTTGAGCATGGGGTTAAACCTTGGGGTCTCACAAGGCACATGGAGAGAACAAAGAAAGACTTGGGACTGAAGTGCCCACCACATTGTTACCAAAAGGGGGGAAAACTTTGGGGTCCCCACCAATTTGGTCAATGTCCCTTAAATGTTGGGAGAACTGCTTAGCTCAAAGGAGGTCTGAGAGAGTGGCTAACGGGGGATCATTCACCTACAGAGACCAGTACTAATTGCAGGAGAACTCCAAGTTGGTGAACAAAGGTTTAATTTAGAAATATGCAAGAGTGCAACCAAACATACAGTATCAATTGAATCTGAACACCATACAAGGCTAACCAAAATAGAGGTTTGGAAAATTGAATAGTAGAGGCTTAGGGTTTAGAGAGGATGCTAATTACCATTCCTGAAGAGGAATCCATGGAAAAGCAGAGTGTAGCTCAGATGGTGTCTGAGAGTGTCTAGAAGGAAGTTCTGGACAGTTGGACAGAGCTCGGTGACATGTGCAGGGTGGAAACTTATATCCTGTTCTGAGTGGTACTTAATGTGCCTCCATGAAAAACAAAGAGCTTGGTTGCTTTCCCATGGAATTGACAAAAAGACAGATTCTGGTTTTATGATGTTAACTCCAGATTCTTTTTAAAAGGTGATTGGTGGGGACAACCCCAAGATAGCTGGACAGGAAGATGGCTGAGAGCACAGCAGGGGGTAAGTAGAGAGATATGGTCATACTCACCTTAGTACAATGGGATGCCTTGTCTCCAGTGTAGAGGATGTTGAAGTGCTCGAGCAGAAGAAAGAGTGATTAGCAACCCATTCTCCATATATTAGCTATTACCTTGGTCCTTCACATGTATTCAAGTAAACTTGCCTTTCCATGTGAAGCTCCCTAGTGTTCCAAAGGTCATCATCACCCTTAAACATGCCTAGTGCTAGATATCAAAAATGAAAAATAATGGTGCTGAAGCAAGTTAGCCATGCCAGACTGTGAACAGAAGGCATTGGCAACCCCAAGCAGTGGACACTGCCAGGGGAAAGTGCTGCAACCTCTGGACAGCCCATGTAGTGTCTGGTGTGGCTGCGCATGAGAGAGAAAGGGAAGTGATGTCCCTTCTCACTTGCCCAGAAACCACACCGGTCCCACTGGGTGTACCACCCCACCAGGTGTACACTGTCCCTCTGGGGTCACACACACGAATAATGCGCCCGGTGTTTGACCATGAAAAGCTCTCCCCTCCCATAGGAAAGGGGACTAGAAGTCCACAAATACTCTCAGACAGGGACATCAGGAATTCTCAGAAATCCTGGCTGAGACCCTTCATTTTGCTCTTCTGCCCACTCTTCAGTACAAGGTGTGAAGCATTCTCAGCTGGTACTTGCTAGCACTCCTGGAAGCAACCATTAAAAGTGTGGGAGAAAAGCTTCTACTATCTTTGTGGATATAAGAAGAATTCTAACTTGAGTTCTTCATCATTCTGATGAGTCAGGCTGTCACAATTCATGAACCCTGCAAGATTTCTTGCCTCCACTACAGGAATGAGATTGTAAGCTGAGATCCTATAACTTGGTTGTATAGCATAAATCTCTACAAGTGAATTTGTTCATTGATGTGCTATGCAATGGCAAAATTGCACAGCTGAATGTAGATTGAACATCCATATACACGTACACCAAATCCTAGGGGTACTGTGCTTCTACAACATTGAACTGAAGGCAGTAGCATTTTAAGTGAAAATTTCCACAATGTCTGAAAAGTCTTAGTGCAAAGCCAGTGTTGTTTCCCTTTAAAACAAAGCAGGTGGCTCACAAGCAACAGCTATCACCAAAGAATGGGCTGACCAAACAAAAAGCACAGAAACAATGCATCTAATCTTTGTAAATTTAGACTAAGTACAACAAAAACAGTTTTCATAGTCGGTTACACAAATTGGGCAGTTTGTCCACAAATATCCCATAAATGCAAAAACCTATGTGAGTACGGCATAACAGATCTCACCATCTTGAAGATGAGGAGGAAAAATCAGTTTGTAGGAAAAGACAAATGGAGATTTACCTCCCTACTATCTTGGGGAATAGTAGTTATTTCTTTCTAATTGAGAAGGATGAGGACCCCAGACAATCTTTCTCAGATCTGTAGACTAGATGCCTCCCCTGCTCCGATTTAACATATGAAACTGACTTACACTGAATCAGACCATACTTTTCTGACCCAGGGTGGACAAGTGCATGATGACCAGCAGCTAGTTCCCACCCGGCCCTCTCTCAAGAGGTACCCCAACAAAGACCTTTAGCAAGACCAACTGTCTCCATTTTAATTTAATTTGCCAACCTTTCAAAATGGTGACAGGAAAATAATGTGTGAATATATATAAATGGGTGATATTTGACTTGACTATAGTAAATGAGGAAATTATCTAAGACTCTAGAGACACACAAGATCAACATGAACACTGCGGATAGAGCAGCTAAAAAAAATCAATGCATACTTGCCTTCATCAATAGGAGTATTGGGAAAGTAATAGTGCCACTCTATTCTGCCTTGGTCAGACTTCACCTGGAATATTGTGTCCCGCTCTGGGCACCAACAATTCCATGAGGATATTGACAAGCGGGACTGTGTCCGAGGAAGGTGACCAAAGAGGAAAAGTTCTGGAACCCACGTCCATGAAGAAAACTTAGGGAACTAGGTATCTTAGCCTGGAAAAGAGAAGGTTAGGAGGTGATATGATAGCCATGTTAATATGTGAAAGGATGCCCATAAAGAGGATGGAACAAGCTTATATCTGCTGTTCCAAGACAGGACCTGGGCATGGATCAAGCTACAGGAAAAGAGATCACCTAAAACTTAGGAAGAAACTCCTAATGGTAAGAGCTGTTTGAAGTGGAAGCTGTGTCAGAGTGTAGTTGAGTCTCCTTCTTTGGAGGTTTTTAAACAGAGGCTGGATGGCCATCTGTTGGAGATGCTTTGATTGTGTATTCCTGAATGCCAGAAGGTTGGGACTGGATGGCCTTTGTGGTTTCCTTTACTCTATGAACCATGATCATTTTGAGAGGGATCAAGGAAAATACAGGCTACAGTGTCGTTCTGCCCATCCTGTTCTAAACAGTTGTATCCCCTTTGTTGGGTGGAGACTGGGGTAGTGTTCAAACCTATTAGCTAAAGATGCCATGAAAAGGCTTGGAACCTTAAGCATGCATAAATGCACTTACCACGGATCTTGCCCCCTCTTCAGATCAATGAAGCAAAGAGAACAGACATCAAGCAACTTAATCTGGCCTGACCATGTTTTCCACTTCTGTGCTGTTCAAGTTTTGCATGTTACATTGGATGCTAGGTAGATTCTGTCTTCTATCAGTGTTGTTTGAAAGATTTCTCACTTCCTGATTGGTGCCTTAAGCTGCAGGACAACAGAAACCAGGTTGGAATCCCCATTGGACAATGGAGCTACTGCGTTGCAGTCTCACACACATATGTAAATTCCATATAGATGTGGTTGGACAGTTACCCAAGGCAGAAAAGTCCTGTTTCATTCAAAACTGTGGGACAGATTGTACCTGTGGTGCCATGATACAATTTTGTTGTATGTCAATTGGTCACACTGCAAGCACTAAGAAGATGACATTGTAACACCATGAGGCAACTCTGTGAACATAAATTATGCATCTACACTGAAAATAATCTAGTGGACAAAAAAAAAAAACCAGCTTCATTTATATACCACTTCATCATAACGATTGACTAAGCAGTTTACAACTGTAAGCGAATTTTGACACCACTTTAACTGTCATGCCTCAGTGTTATGGAATTCTGGAAACTGCAGAACTCTGGTGCTGCAACAAATTACAGTTCCCAGAATTTCATAGCATTGAGCCATGGCAGTTAAAGTGGTATCAAACCGGATGCAGCCTGAGTCTCCTTGGTGTCCTGTCTCTCCTCTATCAGATCAAGTGTCTGCTAGAGATTCAATAGCAAACACTTCAGTTAAACAATTGTATTTGCAAGGAGGCTGCTGAAATACCTTCTAACTTCATTCATTGCTGTTTGAGTGCTATTTGCTGCCCAGTCATCGGTGTCATCAGTGCTATTTAAGTTAACACAACAATAGGAAGCACCCACCATGATATCAGAGTAGCATAATGTTTTCAATGCTTTCTATGAACATTTGTGAAGTTAGCATTTTGAACCCTGTTTGCTGCACAAATACCCCCAACACTCCCAGAAAATTATTTGAAAGAGAGGACAGCTTTCACAGCTTGTGACAGCTTTTGCAATACTTTGCCCTAGGAGAAATTGGCTCAGGTTTACATGAGATGCTAAACTACTGAATTCTGAAGCAATGCTGCACAGATATATAAAATGTCTCAACAGTGGTTACAGCAAAAAGATCCCCCCCCCGCTTAGCCCACATGGATTTATGGCATATCAGAAAATTAATGGTTGCAGGGGGGGTGACATTTTTAATTTGAAATGAATATTTTTTTCCTAGTTTCATGTTAGAGAAGCAGAGGTTTGTGTGCTCATACTGTAGTTCTTTCATTTCAAGTCGAAGGGTCTGTACCAGCTTTGTGGAGCAGCTGGCTGCAAGCTTTGAATTATACATGAAAAAAAGCAAGAAAAAAAAAAAAGAAAAACTCCAGCATCATACACAAAGAGAATATGCAAAGTGCAATGCAATCACATCTTGGGCATACTATGATATTTGCTTTGTGATATTATGCAATGCTACACAATACCCAAACACCATATTGCTCAGTCATAGGGAGTTAAACCTCTCTAATCCCACAGAGTGCCATTTTACACACACACACACCACTAACAAAAGGACAACATAGAAAGTTATCATATTCAATGCTTTTTTGCAAAGGAAAAAAATATTTCCCCCTTACTTGGTTGTTTGCTGCACAGAGATTTGAAGGACTATATTATCAAACAGCCTGAAGGTTGCTTGGTTTTTTATGCTTGCTTATCTTGTCTCTCCCTCATTCTTTCTCTCTCTCTCTCCCTCCTTCCATCTGCCTTTCTCTTATTTTGTTGTTGTTGTTGTATGCCTTCAAGTCATTTCCAACTTATGGTGACCTTAGGATGAACCTATCATGGGGTTTGCTTGGCAAGGTTTGTTCAGAGAATGTTTGCCATTGCCTTCTCCTGAGGCTGAGACCATGTGACTTGCCCAAGGTCACCCAGTGGGTTACATGGCCAATCCAAGGATTGAACCCTGGTCTCCAGAGTCACAGTCCAACACTCAAAAAACTACACCACATTGTAATCTGATGCTTGATGGGATGGGCACCTGAAGAGGGAACCGCAGGCTTAGATTACATGATGGACTTTACTTGTCTCTTTTTACACAGGAGATGCTGAATGCCCACCTGTGTTGAGGAGATGCAGGTGATGTTACCCAGCAAGACCAACTGATTCTGCCATGGGTAAGTGCTAAGGCAGGCCTACTGTTGAACATTAAGACAACAAAATTAATGACCCCGTAAGATCTTCTTAAATTCAAAGTAGAAGAGGATGAAACTGAAACATTTAAAGATTCGCTGTACTCCTATACTATAACCAATCATTGCCACAAATGGAGATTGCAGTCAAGAAGACTAGGACTGGGAAGATCAGCTACAGGGACGTAGCCGGGGTGGGTGGGTCTTGGGGTCCGGACCCCCCCCCCTTCCATTAGAAAAATGAATGGTGCATGCTGCTGCGCTGCCACACTCAAGTCCCATTATAATGGTGGCACTTAGTCTGGACCCCCCTTCCTTAAATCCTGGCT
Organism: Sceloporus undulatus; assembly: GCF_019175285.1. NCBI lineage: Eukaryota > Metazoa > Chordata > Lepidosauria > Squamata > Phrynosomatidae > Sceloporus > Sceloporus undulatus. The sequence continues at coordinate 12,046,146 of NC_056525.1, read as the reverse complement.
ATGTCCCTGTCAGCTATGAAAAAATTAGGCATGATCCTGAATTGCAATGGTATGCATCTGAACACTAATATTAGGATTGTTCATATCATTGTATTTCCTGTTACTATGTATGGGTGGGAGAGCTGATGACAAAAGGAGATAGTAAGAAAATCAGTTTATTTGAGATTTATTTGGAGAAGAGTTCTGCAGATACTGTGGATGGCCAAAAAGGCAAACAAGTGAGTCCTGGAACAAATCAAGGCTGAACTCTCAATAGAAGTCTATGGGCCTGAATAGACAAGCCAAAATAAAGCTGCTTCAGGTCACTTTGGAGGAATGCTGTTTAAATGAAACATGCATCCTAAGAGGCCAGAAGCCACACCAAAGCCACACTCCAGGCCTAAGGACAGGAGTGCAGCTTTGGCGCAGCTTCTGTCCTCTTAAGATGCGTGTATCATTTAAACAGCATATTTCCAAAGTGACCTGAAGCAGCTTTATTTTGGACTGTCTATTCAGGCCCTATGTTTACAGTATCTTAAAACCAGCCCAACATATTTGCTTCCTGAGGCATGTAAGAGAATGGCTGCTTCCCAAATTTCTAAATAGAGAAGCTGAATGGATTGAAACTTGAATCTTAGGTCAACAATGGAAATGGCATCCTCCATCGGACACTAGTTTGATTTTAGTGACCTTTTAATTTTATAAACAGGACTGCAGTGAATGTAGCCAGAAATGTTCAGAAGAATAAATCACAATTTACCTAAACAAGAGCTACGTAGCTCCAGATTTCAGGGGATGAAAGTACTATATCTGGGGCCCATCCTACTTTGATGTGCTCTAGCAGCAAAGAGCTGAAGGAGTTCCACTCTAGAGCTAACATTTTGAGTCACTTGAATTCCTTTTTGGGAGAAAGATGTGTTACCCATGCTGCTCGATATAAATTTTGGAATCAATGATAACCCTTAATGACCCCTGGATGAACTCTAGCAGCCTGTCCTCCATTACTGGCAAAGCGAGAGGACATGTACACCTCCCCTAAGGGAGCACCCATATTAACATCTCAGAGGGTCCGGGGAAGTCGCATGAAGGGATTATCTCAAGGCTGGGGAGAGTAAAAGGATTGCCTTCCCTGAAGCTATCAACCTCCTCCTCGAACCGAGTGGCTAAGCCCTTTATACTATCTAAAGCAGACATCCAGGTGAAAGAAAATCTTAGACACCTTGTTTCGGCCAAGCCAGCCTCTTTGCCTCAGGCCAGATTTTAAAAAGTCCCCACTTTGGCTGCTCAGCGCGCCATTTTGAAGGTCTACTCACTCCATGTCAGTCGGACCTCTGTTCTGGTAGCCGGCATTTCTGCTCACTCCCAGGTTGCGGAGCAGACTTGTCTCACTGTCCAGCACCCCATTCGCTCCCCGGAGGGAATCTACATTCTGGTAAGCATCTCCATTAGTAACGCCTGAAATCTGTTCCCATTTTCCAACCCTAATTTTCCTGAGTCCTGAGTGTGTGTGTGAGTGTATGCGCAATGCATGTGTTTTTCCCCTGTTTTAATAAATTAGACATTTAGTTATTAATATCCGTCTCAGCTTTATTTATTGGGATCCCCTGGTCTACTCCGTATACATATCGGGAGGGCGATTTCGGTGGGCTCACGTAGCCAGCCCCTCTTGGAATATTTGAGCTAACAATAATAATAAAATTCCCCTAAACAGACCCTTGGCTACAGATGGGATATAAGAAAATAAGAATAAGAATAATAAGAATAACCAAACAAACAAACAAATAAATGGTTAATTGATTTCCCACAATACTCCAATGTAACACCAGGTGCATTGTGAGAAATATGAATGGCAGCTCTCCAAACCAAGGCTGTGTTTGCATGAGCCAGAATACTCTGGGAGCATTCAAATACTCTTGGACTCGAATCTGTCCTGGTTCCCACTGGCAGCAGCTACCCCAGCCTCCCGACCATACCTCCATGCCTGCTCCGTCCTCAGTCCTCCATCCTCCCAGCCTGCCTGTCTCCTTCCGCCCCGGTCTCTCCTCCGCCCCCGGCCTACCGGTATGGCCATGAGGACGGAAGGAGGCATGGCAGGGAAGCTGCATCTGTCACTTCCTGCACAGATTCTTGAAACCGGTGCTGAATCCCAGTTTCAGGAATCAGTTCAGTAATCGAATCAAGAGGTAAATGGGAATTGGGCCTTAGTTACCTATAGGAGTCAAATTCCAGATGTTTTCTCAAAAGGGAGGGAAGGACACAGTTTTGTCCTTCCTAAATTCTGCTTCAAATAGTCATATTTTGTGTGTTCTTCCTCATTAATGTTTGCTGTATTGATGCCTCACCACACCCTTTCACAGCACTTTGCTGTATCTGATTCACATGTCTCCCAGTTTTCATCTGTCAAATGTTGGAGTGTATGGAGTAAGCTTGACGCCAGAAGTGGCCTCTGCTGGGCCCTGGCATTTCACCAAGAACAATTTGTGTGAGAGAGACATAACCATTAATTCAGTCTTATGACCCTGTGATATAGGTTTAGCTGGCATGTCTTCAATGAAATAATTTTAACTGTTATGTTTAAATGGGAGTTCTGAACATTTTAAATATTTTGTTTATATTATTTATATTATTTAGAAAACAAAATATTTTATTTGAATCAGGAAAATCTCAATTAAATAAATAAAATCTGATTTTGATATTTTTTTCAAAAAATAGTGATTTTTATCTATCCTTCTGGATGGAAGGAAGACATGGGGTTGACCCAAATATTCACACTGCTGGATAATAATAGCCAAGACTGCCAAATTGACAGGAAGGAAGTAGAGGTAAAGGGATGGGGAAAAGAATGGTGGGATCTTATACGTAAATCAAAACTACTTAAGTTCTAAGGGTTGGAAATTGATTAAGCTCTGGACCACAAGCGATATTATAGATTGGTAGGCTGGAGACTTGCTCACTTTCTGTCTCCCCCTCCCTGCCCTCCCTGATGAGTCCTGCATGTCAGCATTTTTGCTGAAAAGTAATCTTACTCTGTTTAGCATCACTGCGGCCTATTAAACAAATAGCACTTGAGCTGCTGCTCAGTCTTGCATCTAGGTAGCTGTGGGACTAGACTGCATGGTGGCTTGAGCTATGCATGAGCATCTGGAGTCAAATCTTTTCCAGGCTGATGGAATGACAGCAGGTAACCTTCTATGAAGGAGGCTGTTTCAGAGCACTGAGGCATCTCTCCTAAAGCAAGCTTGCTGTGTGTAAATGAGCATAAAGGACAGTACGATCCTAATATTTTGTATGCTCTAAAGGACTTCTTTACTATTACTGTGAGATCGACATACTTTTCAACTGCCCTGATTAGGCAGAAACAGGCCTGGTTAAGCCTTGGTGGTCCAACTTTTTCAGCTGGTTTTAAAACATCACAGTTTCTCTCTCTCCTACTTTCCTCCATTGTCCTCAGTTTATTTCAAATGATGTAAATTTGAGTTCAAAATGAAAAAGTAGTTTGCACTCAAGTAAGCAAGGGAGAGAGGACAAGAGAGGCTAAACACAGACTCAAACCATCTTCTGACAAGTACCACCAAAGTCTTTCAGAGATCTCAGCAGATGATATTATCAGTCTGTGTCTGCCCATGGAAATATAGCAAGACGTCTCTCCATTCACTATGCATCAGAAATGGAATGTCCATTGGGGGTGGCTATAGCAGTGACACAGAGCATGTCTACACAGGCCAAATAAAATGACCTCACCTCATTTTCCTAGTGAGCAATCCAGATTATATTTGAGACAATTCAGGCTGAATCTGGGCCTTTTCAGCACCTCAGGACTATAATCCAGAGGGTAAAAGTGGGGATTTACTCTGGATTCGAGCAGAAAATCCAGATATTTGTGTGCTTGTGTGTATTGCAGTCTATGGTAATGTCAGTGTGAGGCCAGGGATGGTAGACATATTTGGTAAATGGAACTGGTTGGAGGGTCTGGAAACCATGCCCTATGAGGGGACCCTTAGGGAGCTGAGTGTGCTTAGCCTGGAGAAGAGACAGTTAAGAGGTGATATGATAGCCCTGTTTAAATATATGATGTCATATTGAGGATGGAGCAAGCTTGTTTTCTGCTGCTTCAGAGAATAGGACCAAGAACAATGGATGCAAGGGACAGCATGAGACTCTCCCTTGGAGAGTGGTGGAGTGTCCTTCTTTGGAGGTCTTTAAACAGAGGCTGACAGAGATGCTTTGATTGTGAGTTCCTACATGGCAGGGCCTTGGACTGGGTGGCCCCTGTGGCCTCTTCCAACTCTATGATTCTATGATTTGGGTCACCATGTTTTTCTACTTCAGTGTATATTCAGCCATGAGATCAGTGGTGAGGAGTTAGATCAAGTTACTTCCTCCCTCCTGCTTGAGTGTTGCATTTTTACTCTACCTCTTTTCCTTCTCCGATACTCCCACCCACAAATCATCAGTATTGTGTTGCCTTTGTTTTTACTTCAGTGAATGGTGTGCATGCATTCCTTCTTCTCCTTCTGATCTTGCCCACTATCATTCACTTGCTCACTCATGTGGAGACCTCAAACTGACCCTTCCCTCCTATCCCCTCCCATATATATATATATATATATATATATATATAGTAGATGTCCACATTAGTGACTGAGCAAATGATTGGGGAATAATTTTATAATTGTATAAATTGTGTTTATAATAAATACAATTTTATTTTTTCTTTCTCTATCATGTGTATTTGTGTATGTGTGTGTACATTAAATTTTACTCATTAACTCACTGGGGAAGCAAAGAGGGAAAGGAGAGCGTGTCCAGAGGAAGATGACCAAAATGGTGAAAGGTCTGGAAACCATGCCCTATCAGGGGTAACTGGGTATGTTTAGCCTGGAGAAGAGACAGTTAAGAGGTGATATGATAGCTCCCTTTAAATATTTGAAAGGATGTCATAGTGAAGATGGAGCAAGCTTGTTTTCTGTTGCTCCAGAAACCAGGACATGGAGCAATGAATTCAAGAGATTCTATCTAAACATTAGAAAGAACTTCCTGGAAGTAAGAGCTGCTTGACAGTGAAATACGATGCCTGAGAATGTGATAGAGTCTCCTTCTTTGGAGATATTTAAGCAGCGGTTGGATGGCCATCTGCCCTCCACAATGACCAAAAAAGTATATATACAAGCATAAGGTAGAATGAGTTTTGTGCAAAGTTAAAGTCTTTCACAGCTGGAATCCATAGCTTTTCGTGGGGTTTTCAGGCTATGTGGCCAGGCTCTGGAAGAGTTTATTCCTGATTTTTTGCCAGCATCTGTGGCTGGCATCTTCTCTGAATTAGTTTTGCTTATGTTATTAATAGGATGCTGCCCATATTTAGAAGTTGAAAAGTTGCTTGTGTTCACTGATGTAAGGAATCAGAATGGTAAAGAGAAGGGTTGATTGTTCCCTGGAATACTCATAAATAAAACCATGTTACAGCTGTCAGAATTCTTGCAGCAGGATCAGAACAGGTAGACCAGAAGTGGACCACTGTGGTGGATCCAGCAGACAACCTCATGTTGTGGCCCCAATCTGGCCTTTCGAGGGTGCCATAGCTGTGTTGCTGTGGCTATATTGTGCTCCTTCAGCGCTGCATTATATGAACGCAGCACCAGAGGAGCACCATGACACTGTGTGCAGTGTGGAGTGGCACGCGGCATCAGGGCACCCTGGGGGGTGGAGTCAGGGCATGCGTCATCTGGATGTGACACTCTGACTCCGTTCCAAGGCCGGCCTTTTAGGCCAGTCTCTAAAAGGGCTAATAATAATAAAAGGGCACTGT